>NC_052081.1:6615000-6952500 GCF_015852505.1 Tachyglossus aculeatus
AAGCGCTCAATAAATACGTTGGAATGAATCTCCTCCTGGTTTCCCGGCCTGAGGCCACTTACGGTGGGGGTGAGGGGCTCCCCTCCCCTGAGGAGGACTACGTCGCAGGCCTCTCCCTACTTCCTGAGCATGCTGGACACCCCGTCAGCGCTCAGTAGATAGGCCCGCCTGAATGAATGGAGGCGGGGGCATGGAGGCCGCCGCCCAGCACGTTGCAGCGCCATGGCCCCCCGCGAGGCCCGCTCGCAAATGGAAGCCAACTTGTAATAGCAATAATACCATTAATAATGGCATTTATTAAGCGCTTACTATACACAAAGCACTGCTCTAAGCGCTGGGGACGTTACAAGGTGATCAGGTTGTCCCACGGTGGGGGCCCACAGCTTTAATCCCCATTTTAAAGACGAGAGAACTGAGGCCCAGAGAAGTGACTTGCCCAGTGTCACACTTGTACTTCCCAATCAGTTGTATTTATTGAGCGCTTACTGTGTGCAGAGCACTGTACTAAGCACTTGGGAAGTACAAGTTGGCAGCATTTAGAGACGGTCCCTACCCAGCAGTGGGCTCACAGTCTTAGTACGGTGCTCTGCACACAGTAAGCGCTCAATAAATACGATTGAATGAATGAATGAATGAAGCGCAAATTTTCCGTAGATGGCGGCTTTCCGGCCCAGCCGCCCCCCTTTTTCCGTCGGGGGAGGGTTGGGGGCGGCCTGGCAGCGGCTGTGAATACTCCTCTTGGCTCCCCAGGTCGGAGATGCTAATCTAATCAGGTAGAAATACATTAAATGTCCCTCATGGGGCTCACAGTCTTAATCCGGATTTTACAGATGGGGTGACTGAAGCCTTGGGAAGTGAAGTGACTTGCCCAAGGTCACACAGTAGAGATGTGGCAGGGATTAGAACCCAGGTCCTTCTGACCTTCAGGCTCGTGCTCCATCCTTTAAACCACGCTGCTTTCTGTTCCCAGGTTATCTAGGCCATTTCTCAGGATTAAAAACCCAAACCCATCCGTTCTTATAAGCTTTCCTAAAGCCAGAGGGTTTTTCACGTTCCTCCCTCCCATCCCCACAGCACATATGTGTACATACTTACGTTGATGCTGTTGATGCCTGTCTACTTGATTTGTTTTGTTGTCTATCTCCCCCCACCCCACCCCAGACTGTGAGCCCCTTGTTGGGTAGGGATTGTCTCTATTTGTTGCCGAATTGTACTTTCCAAGCGCTTAGTACAGTGCTGTGCACACAGTAAGCCCTCAATAAATACGATTGAATGAATGAATGAATGAATGAAAGATGCAGCGGTAGCCAGTGAGCCATGTTTAGGTGTGGGGCTCATTCATTCATTGTCAGTTGTATTGATTGAGCGATACTGTGTGCAAAGCACTGGACTAAGCGCTTGGGAAGTAATAATAATGATGGCATTTATTAAGCGCTTACTATGTGCAAAGCGCTGTTCTAAGCGCTGGGGAGGTTACAAGGTTGTCCCACATGGGGCTCACAGCCTTCATCCCCATTTTACAGATGAGGTAACTGAGGCCCAGAGAAGTGGCTTAATAATAATAATGATGGCATTTATAAAGCGCTTACTGTGTGCAAAGCACTGTTCTAAGCGCTGAGGAGCTTACAAGTTTGTCCCACAAGGGGCCCATAGTCTTCATCCCCACTTTACAGATGATGTAACTGAGGCCCAGAGAATAATAATGGCATTTATTAAGCGCTTACTATGTGCAAAACACTGTTCTAAGCCCTGGGGAGCTTACAAGGTGATCAGGTTGTCCCACGGGGGGCTCACAGTCTTAATCCCCATTTTACAGATGAGGGAACTGAGGCACAGAGAAGTTAAGTGACTTGCTCAAAGTCTCACAGCTGACAAGCGGCAGAGCTGGGATTTGAACCTGTGACCTCCGATTCTAAAGCACGTGCTGTTTCCATTGAGCCATGCTGAAGTGACTTAATAATAATAATAATAATGATGGCATTTATTAAGCGCTTACCATGTGCAAAGCACTGTTCTAAGCGCTGGGGAGGTTACGAGATGATCAGGTTGTCCCACATGGGGCTCACAGTGTTCATCCCCATTTTACAGGCGAGGTAACTGAGGCCCAGAGATTTGACTTAATAATAATAATGATGGCATCTATTAAGAGTTTATTATGTGTAAAGCACTGTTCTAAGCATTAGGGAGGTTACGAGATGATCAGGTTGTCCTACATGGGGCTCACAGTGTTCATCCCCATTTTACAGACGAGGTAACTGAGGCCCAGAGAAGTGACTTAATAATAATAATGATGGCATTTGTTAAGTGCTTATGTGCAAAGCACTGTTCTAAGCTCTGGGGAGGTTACGAGATCATCAGGTTGTCCCACATGGGGCTCACAGTCTTCATCCCCGTTTTACAGGCGAGGTAACTGAGGCCCAGAGAAGTGACTTAATAATAATGATGATGGCATTTATTAAGCGCTTACTATATGCAAAGCACTGTTCTAAGCGCTGGGGAGGTTATGAGATGATCAGATTGTCCCACGGGGGGCTCACAGTCTTCATCCCCATTTTCCAGATGAGGTAACTGAGGCCCAGAGAAGTGAAGTGACCTGCCCAAAGTAACACAGCTGACAAGTGGTGGAGCCGGGATTTGAACCCATGATCGAAGTACAAGTCGGCAACATGTAGAGACTTTCCGTACCCAACAACGGGCTCACGGTCTAGAAGGGGGAGACAGGCAACACAGTAAAACGTGTAGACAGGTGTCAAAATCGTCAGAACAAATAGAATTAAAGCTATGTGCACATCATTAAATAGAATATAAAATATGCACAAGTAAAATAGAGTGATAAATCTTTTCAAATATATACAAGTGCTGGAGGGAAGGAGGTAGGGCAGTGGGGATGGAGAGGAAAAAGGGGGCTCAATCTGCTGATGCACTGCAGTAGTCGGGCCTCACCTGAGCCCACGTTACCCTTTTTGCCATAGAGGAATATAGAAAATAACCTAGGGGGAAACTGAGCTACGGCGTTTTCAGCCCCACGAATGACGAAAGAAGGGTGCACTGGATCCTTCCCCCTGCCTCGTAATGTGGAAGTTATACCTGATAAATACCTGCCCCGTATCTAAAGCATCCTGAATTGTTCGTGGGGTGTGGCTAAATTCCAGTAGAGATTTTGTTCTGCGTGGGCTTATAAGAGAAGTGACATGGCTCATTGGAAAGAGCTTTGGAGTCAAAGGCCATGGGTTCAAATCCCATGGGCAAGTCACTGAACTTTTCTGGGCCTCAGTTCCCTCATCTGGAAAATGAGGATGAAGACTGTGAGCCCCCTGTGGGACAACCTGATCACCTTGTAACCTCCCCAGCGCTTAAAACAGTGCTTTGCACATAGTAAGCCCTTGATAGATGCCATCACTGTTGTTATTGTTATAACAAGTTGGGCTACGAAGACCAAGAAACCTGGGGAATAAGCTTTGCCAACTTCTTTTCTCACGGAGCAGTGACAAGCCTAAGTGTCGGCTTTGGAGCTCATCTTTTCCAAATGGAATAAAATAGGTCTTCCCTTAATCTTTCAGAGACAACTATTGGAGCTCTGTAAATCCCTGTTTTTTGGAGTGGGTGGGTTGTACTTGCAGCCTGTAAAATATTTGACCAGTTTTTTTCCCCCCAATTTTCATTTTGCCATTACAGTAGTCCCAAAGTCCTGCGGCTTCCATTCCCCTAAAATATTCGGTCTAGTCTCGACTTGTTACTACTTTTTTCCCCTCATCCTTGATGCTTTTCCCCTTTGGTGACATCTTCTGGCCTCGATGAATTCTGCATGATCCCCATTCCTTCTCCCTACTCCACTGGGAAAATCAGTGTTTCCTTGATTTGAATATATGCTTGTATTTAGGTAATCACGTTTAATGCTTTTGTTGATACTTGGTGATGAAGACCAATACTGTGCTGGGTTCTTGGAACTGAATCTAAAGCTTGTTTCTGAATCCTCTGTGACTAACTCTTATATTTTCAGTGAAGGAATGCTTGTCATGTCGTGAATTGGATAGCGTGATGAAAGTTCTTCTGGGTCTATATTAAAGATGCTGTTTAGGAGTCTGGCACATAGTATGTTGATTTTGAATCATTACCCTTTCAATTCCTGAATAGTGCTACTGGTGTTTTTTGGTTCAGTTAATTCATCTTTGGACAGAATTAAAAAGGCAAGGCTTGCTCTTTAGTGAATGTTTCTCTTTTTTTTTTTTCCAGAAATGTTCAACAAAAATCCTTTACTGAAGTAGTAGACCTGTCTCTGTGCCTCTTTTTTTTTTTTAATCTTGGCTGTAAAATGGGGACTAATATCTGTCCCATTTTACCTCACTGGAATATTGAGGGCAAATGTGGAAGCACTTAGAGTTCTTGGGAAGAAAATATATGGAAGGAGGTATAAGACTTCCCAAGCGCTTAGTACAGTGCTCTGCACACAGTAAGCGCTCAATAAGTACGATTGAATGAATGAATGTAAAGAAAAATGGCCTGGGCACAGTCAGTGATATAAGAGCTGTTGCTGTGGGCAGAGTTTGGGGAATGAACCTACTTGCAAAGAAGAGTGAGATGTTCTTGTGTGGAAATTAATTAAATTAGTTGAGCAGGTAGAAATTTATTTTGGCTAGGTAGAATTAATTTGGGGGAACTTTATTTTTTCTCCCCTGGCTATAAACCACTTATACACTGTAGCACTGAGAATTATTCTCCTTGAAAATATAGGTTGCAGTTTTCAAGATGTTAGGAGCTATTGCTCTGAGAAAGTGTTAAAGCTGAGTATGAGATTAGCGGGTAAAATTGCTTTACGTACAGATGCTAAGTCTCAGAAGGTGTATTTTAATAGTAATTGTGACTTCAAGGCTGTCCATCACCTTGCCCCCTCCTACCTCACCTCCCTTCTTTCCTTCTCCAGCCCAGCCCGCACCCTCCGCTCCTCTGCCGCTAACCTCCTCACTGTGCCTCGTTCTCGCCTGCACATCGACCCCCGGCCCTTGTCCTCTCCCTGGCCCGGAATGCCCTCCCTCCGCACATCCGCCAAGCTAGCTCTCTTCCTCCCTTCAAAGCCCTACTGAGAGCTCACCTCCTCCAGGAGGCCTTCCCAGACTGAGCCCCCTCCTTCCTCTCCCCCTCCCTATCCCCCCCGCCTTACCTCCTTCCCCTCCCCACAGCACCTGTGTATATGCATATATGTTTGTACGTATTTATTACTCTATTTTACTTGTGCATATTTATTCTATTTATTTTATTTTGTTAATATGTTTTGTTGTCTGTCTCCCCCTTCTAGACGGTGAGCCCGCTGTTGGGTAGGGACCATCATCATCATCAATCGTATTTATTGAGCGCTTACTATGTGGAGAGCACTGTACTAAGCGCTTGGGAAGTACAAATTGGCAACATATACAGTCCCTACCCAACAGTGGGCTCACAGTCTAAAAGGGGGAGACAGAGAACAAAACCAAACATACTAACAAAATAAAATAGAATAGATATGTACAAGTAAAATAAATAGAGTAATAAATATGTACAAACATATATACATATATACAGGTGCTGTGGGGAAGGGAAGGAGGTAAGATGGGGGGATGGAGAGGAGGGCGAGGGGGAGAGGAAAGAAGGGGCTCAGTCTGGGAAGGCCTCCTGGAGGAGGTGAGCTCTCAGTAGGGCCTTGAAGGGAGGAAGAGAGGATATGTTGTCAACTTGTACTTCCCAAGCGCTTAGTACAGTGCTTTGCGCACAGTAAGCGCTCAATAAATACGATTGAATGAATTAATCAAGCATTTTTTGACAAGCACTGTACTAAGTACTGGGGTAGAGGAAAGATAATCAGGTCTGGCTCAGCCCCTGTCCAGCACGGGGCTCACAGTCTGCAGAGAGAGAATAGGTTTTGAAAATCCCCATTTTACAGAGTGTATAACTGAGTGAAGCAACTTGCCCAAGACCACACAGGAGACAGATGGCAGAGCAGTGTTCTCCCAGGTCCTATGACTCACAGGCCTTTCCACTATTTCCACTCTGCTCTTTCCACTATTTCGACAAGCTGATTGTGATGCCTTGATCATTTTCAAAAGATGTAAATTTCTCATAATGATCATGGAATAAATTTACTAGTTATGGTTGGATTCTGTTGGGCCGCTAAATGGCAGCTACAGAAATGGGAATTTTCTGCAAGAATAATTTTTAGCACATAACATTTTCGAGAATTTGTTATGGCTTCAAGCTTCCTTCTGCTTCTCGGGAGTCTAATTTGAAAGTGTTAGTTTCCAAAAACAGCCTATTTCTATCCACCTTTCTGATTAGTGCTGTAACAGAATTATTTATATCACACTTTGTCAAAAAAGGATTACTATGGTGCTTGTTCTGCAGTGCCGTTTATGTTTGTGGTTTGAGTTGAGCATATGGCAGCATTCTTAGATGTGATGTGCCTTTAGTGGCACACAAAATTTAGATAAAGGAGACAGCTAGTTTATAATGTCTCTAGGAATAGATTTCAATAGCTAATTCTTCATGTGCTTGTAAACGTTCTTTCATAATTTAAGCACTATAGTTCCTCTATTGGCAGTTTTTATTTTGCATGCTTATTTGTCAACACGAATGGCAAATAGTGTCCCGCTAAGAATTTATTTCTCCGTTCATATTTTATCTTTGCTGGTCTCCCTCTTGAGAATATAAACTTTTGGGGGGCAGGAAGGAACGATTTTCCTTGTTTACTATAACACTGCTTTACATAAATTTGGCCCTCAACTCATTGTTCCTCGTTTTTAAATCTGAGAGGACAGTATGTTTCATTGGGATTTTCATTTATTTAAATAGATTAACGGGCATAATAATTTGAATTTTAGGACTCCATAAAATCCATTAAGATTGCTCATACAATTTGCCTACTCTGCCGACTGCTTTGGAAGAGTTGATACCGTTTTTATTTTTTTGGCTATATGGGCTAAGTTGATTATGCATTCAGAGCTAACCTTTGGTATCTATTCCTAACTGAAAGAAGGGAAATGATCTATGGGAAAATTTCATTCAGGTCGGCTTCCCCCCCACGATCTTGTTGAATAATCCATCTCCGCCTTTAAAGAGGAGATAATTTTTTTAAAAAACATAATGAAAAGAAATCATCAACCAGTGACAGTCTCATGGTGGTCCATTAATTTTGGTGGGGTTACCAACAAAATTACTCATACCAAATCGTATTTTTTATATGCTATGCTGAGTTGCTTGCCTGGGTACCTTCAACTCAAAACCATTTATTAGCCTAATTCTAAACAGGTGTAGCCACAAAAATATTGCCCATAGCCATCTCCAGTGCACTAAAAAGTGTGTGTGTGAGAGAGACAGAGAGAGATTTGCATGTATAATGTGTGGCGATGCCATTTTAGAAAATAAACCCCAAAAGGTAGTGCTGACATGTTTTATGATATATTCAAGGGCTTCCATAACTCATAGAATTGGTATGAAAGAACCCTAAAACACCAGGGATTTTCTGTTTCGGAGAAGCTGTTCCTTGTGATACTTAGCCTTACTCTTGTGTCTGCTTCCTAAGCCAAAGGGTACCCTGTCAACCACCATTCAGGGAAATTAATGCTTTTACTTTTGGAGTGGTGGTAATTGGTATTTACTAAGCATTTATTATATGCTGCGCACTGTAGATACAGAATAATCAGACCACAGCCCTTTTCCTGTTCAGGGCGCACAGTCTGAGAGGGAGGAAGACTAGCACACTCATCCCCATTTTGCTGGTAAGGAAACTGAGCCACTGAGTAATTTTACTTAATATCGCACAGCAGGTAATTGGCAGAGCTGGGAATAGTCTCCTGATTCCCAGACTTGTGCTCTTTGTACTGTGGTTCCCATTCTTGTGAGCGGAGTAGCTTTTGAATTGCTCTTTGGTGTGGTAGTCGCAACTAGCCTAGCTTCCTTCAGTCTCTGTTTACTGAATTAGAAATGGTTAGGGACTAGGTCCTTGGATGCACTTCTAAATTGTAAATTTTGCAAGGACAGGAACTGTAGTAGCACCTAGGTCCTCATACCAGTCAAAAACTGAGATTTTTTTCCCTTCCAGGTTGTCACAGGTGTGTCTTCTGCATACCAGTAAGCTCCTTTTTATTGTAGAAATCCTCAGTTTTCCAAAAGCACGCATGTCATCAGCTCACTGGTCCCAAATGTAAACTTTCAATTAGTCACAGTTGGGAGAAATGGCTTTAGGTTGTACGAATCAAAAATTGTCATTTAGGAACAGTGATGGTTTCTTAATAGTAGATATCAGAATCCATTTCCCAGTAGCCTTGGTCTCATTGGAGGTCCCTACTTTTGGTTTATCAGGAAAGAAAATTATTTGGAGGATGTTTAAAAAATGTTATGGAGGCGTCTTAAGAAAATGGAATAATGATTTGAGAAACGCTTCCCCCACCACCACCAAAAAAGAGGAAGTTACAAAGCAGTTATTTTTCTGCCCTTCGGAAAATGATTTGATTTCAGTGTGGTTTTAATATTTAATGTTTTAGCAATTCCTCCAAGATGGTTGTAGCCCTAAAACATGGAAAGTATGATTCATTTTTAAAAGATATTCATTCAGTCATTTAGAGCTATTCCAGATACGATGTGGAAGGTTCATTGAGGAATTTGGTTTAGCTTCACTAAACTAGGCAAGTAAATTTAATTATCAGAAATTAACATTGAGATCTGAATTTTAAAAATTGGTGGGATCAGATGTAGATTTTAACGCTTCTAGAACAAAGGAGAAGACAGATAAGATGAATCACCATTTTTAGCCATTTTTATTTTCCAAAATAGGAAATGAGCTGTCTTAGTGATGGATGGCTTCTGTGATCCTTTTTTGGGGGGCTGCCTCTTTGATAGGGGGAAAATTAATAGCCAGTGTTCTGGTTCTTTGTGCTGAGCTCCAACATGGTGCAAACCACTGGAATATATTTGGTATTTAGATTAACAATTGGAATCTGAGCTAGTAAATACATTAACTGCACAAATCCATTTCCTTTTTATGGTGGCACAACATAGGCAAATTGACATGCTTTTTCAGCATTTTCTAGGTATTGAAAGCTTTTTCTTTCCAATACATGTACACCCCAAGGGTTATAGAGGAGGTTGCAGAAGGCTTGGTGGATGTTTTGGGTTTTTTTTTCCCCCCTCCCTGTCCCTCTATCCTGCAGGGGATTATTTCACTGAAGAGTTTCAGATAATGTACTAATTACTGTGGCATAATACAAAAGGGACATGTTCCCATAGTTGTTGGTAACCTAGTGCAAATGAAAGCAAATAACCTTTCAACTAATATCTGCACAAACGTGGAACCAAAAGAAAGACTAAAAACAGTTTTCTCTAACATTGCTACTTCAAAGTGCATTATGACCTGGAGAACTGTAAACGTGCATCTTTAGCTCGCACTAAACTTGAAATGGTCTAATCATATTTTTTTATTAGTTGCCTGTCTGTTTTCCTCGTTATTTCATTCTCTTATTACTGATTCTTTGCTCCTTCCCCTAATCCCATCTGTCTGTCCCCACTAGCTGTCCAGATCATATTTATTGGACCATAAAATTCACTTTTTCAAGGAAAGAAAAACCTGCACCGTATAATACTCGTATAATACTATGCTCTTTGAAACAGATCCAAAATACTCAGGCTGGGAAATTAGAACTATCGAGAACTTTAATGTGTGTATGCCAGTCACCTCTGCAATATCATAAATCTTCATGAGTGCAGGGATTGTGTCTTCTGCATCTGCTGTGCACTACGACACAATACAGTGATCTACATCCAGGCACTCAATACTGATTGACCTCACCTCTCTCCTGTGACTGATACAATTTTTTGCATCCCATATGGTACCAGAATGCCTGCAAAATTAGAGAGCGTCTGCTCTTGGGTAGATTGGGAGGAAAAGTGGTAGGGAGAAAAGATGAATGGTTTCAGATTTTACCTAGAAAGGTTGGAGGAGAAATAGGATTGGCTGAGCCAGTTGAGAGGAGTTAAATGGTTCTTGTTGATCAAGGTAGGCTTTATGGAGGAAATGGGATTTTTAGTTGAGTACTGAAGGGTGGCAGAAATGTTTCTTCCATGTGAGTGAGTGATTAACGAAAAAGGGCAAGCACAGAAACCGTCTATAAGAAGTAGAATTTCTCTGAAGATGCTTGGGGACCAAGAGGCCACCGTGAATACCACCAGTGCAAGATTTAAACTGCCTCAGGGGAGGGTTGGCACAATCCTGCAAGCCAAGTCCCTGCACGGAGCAATACATTCCAAGAGCTTTAAAGAAACTTCTCTTTAAGGCTCTGTCACCAACAGAGATGGGTAGTCTGATGTGTTTGAACCTCCCAAAGCGTTTTGGAGGCTCATCAAGAGCTGAGGAATTCCTGTCCTTGGTTGCTTGGTTACACCCAAAGTCTCCCTGTGTAGACTGTAAGCTCATTGTGGGCAGGGAGCATGTCTACCAACTTTATTATATTTTACTCTCCCAAGCGCTTAGCGCAGCGCTCTACAAATATGATTGAAGTGTGTTGTAGTCGGTAAAGAGAGCCACTCTCTTCGAGGCAAGGCCATTACACTGTACAGCTGAAATGGTACATCTAGAAAGTACGCTGTGCCACTTCTCATGCATCAGTCAAGACCTCCGTCTTCTGGGTAAGGTCATCTTGAGCATCTCATTAGGCATACAAAACTTAGGGTCGGCCAACGGGTTGAGCTGTAGCTCATTATGTCATTATGGTATTGGGTGAGAGTGAATAGAGTTTTTCAGTGGTCCTTTCAAATGCTTAAGTTAAAGTAAGTGCATTTTCAGCTGTATTCTCTGTGTAGGCACCTTGATGCCCCTCATTTTTGTTTGTTACACCCAAGAATTCCAGTAGTCTGGGAGAAGCAGCCAAGCCTAACCCCGCGGTGTCAACTATAAAGTTTGGGCACCCCTGGTTAGAGCCACACCACAATATCTGCAATCCAGAAATTAAAACCCACACTGTTTTCTGCCTTACCCCAGCCCCCTGATGTTACAACCAATCACTGCAGATAAGTCAGTTGGCTGCCTTCCACTTGTCCCTTTGAGTGGCATCCTGCCCCTTTCCTTTTCCATTCCTTTTCCATTCCTGTCTTGTTATTGACAGCTGGTTTGGGCTAGGGCTGTGAGCTGGGAATGGGGAAGGGTGATGTGCTGTAACCGCACCCACAACAGCTCTTGCTGTGAAGAAAGTGGGGTGAGTTCATGTTGCAGGAGAGTAGATAGGGATTAGGGGAGGGAGGGCCCGGACATTATATCGGGTTGGTTCTGGAGAGGAACCTTAACTGGTTGCAGGTGAGTCTGTGGGGAAAGTGTACCCCAAGATCAAACATTTTGGAGGACCATAACTCAGTTGTATTGTGCGATATGCCTGCATAGTAGATGAAAGCTACAGTCTTCGTATATTTACAAGCTCATCACAACATAAAAGGGAATGGATCCCATTTGAGACCAAAGCAATACTTCTCAAACTGTGAGTTAGAGGATTTCTTAGGATGTTCTGGAGAGAGGGCACTGCTCCATTACCCGACTTTCTCTTAATTGCTATCAGCTCTGCCCTCTGTTCTCTTGATCTGCCTTGTTTCCCCACTCACTTTTTCTGGGTAGCCTAAATTGGAGGGGTGAAATGGAGAAAAATGTTATTTTTGCTCTCCTCTCCGTACCATGTGATTTCATTTCTAATGGGTATGAGAACTTCCTTTAATGGCTCCTTATTTAGAGAGATTTATAGGTAAATTTATTTGGCTCTTTTCACTGTTTTTCCTTAAATAGTTACACAAAAACCACCTTCAGAACTTGCAGGATTAGTTGTGGTTAGTGTATATGGGTAATTTAGACTGTGAGCCCAATGTGGGACGTGGACTGTGTCCCACCTGATTAGCTTGTATCTACCCCAGTGCTTAGTACAGTGTGACTGGCACATAGAAAGCATTTAACAAAGTACCATGTGTAAAACACAACAAAACTCCACTCAAGTGAGTTGCGTTGCTGCAGTTGACTTGGAAATTGACATTTCTTCGGTCATTTCAATAAAATATTGCCTTTTGAAATGTACTTACTCACTCCCTTGTTTTAGTCAGTCGTTCCCTGAATCTCATTTATTGAGCACTTACCATGTGCAGAGCACTGTACTAAGTGCCTGGGAAAGTACAAAACAATAAACAGTGACATTCTCTGCCCACAACAAGCTCGTAGACTAGAGTGGGGGAGACAGACGTCAATACAAATAAATAAAATTACAGATATGTACATCAGTGCTTTGGGGCTGGGAGAGGGGAAGAGCAGAGGGAGCAAGGCATGGCAAGGCAAAAGGGAGTGGGAGTTGCTGGAGATGCTGGGTCCAGGGAGCTTTGGAGCATTGGCAGAGACCTGACTGGCTAGAAGTGGTGTGACCTGCAGTGCCTTGGGGGGTGAGGGGGAGTGCTCCTGTAGCTCAAATTCTCAGCTGTCTGCAGGGGAAATGCACATGCATTTTAGGAAGTGGAACTTGAGCCAAATCAAGTTGAACCCAGACCAGAATCACATCCTGGCCTGAACAGAACTTTCTCCTCTTGGGTGGAAAAAAAATACCCCCCACCACACACTTTTTTGGGGTTTTTTTGAAGGGGACTAGAACAATTAAAATATAATAGAATTTATGTTGCACATTCAGTCCTTTATATTAATCATTTAGTTTTAGGGTCCCTGTTGAGGTTTCTTTAAGAGCGTTCTGATTGCATAATTTTTTTATAATGCATTTGTTATGTGACTAGTGCCCCGCTCTAGTCACTTGGGAAGTGCAGAGTAACAAAATAGTATGTACCCTGCCTACAAGGAACTTACACTCTTAACAGAGGAGATAAACATTTAAAAAAGACCATTAGAGTGGTCAAAATGGATGCATTGAGCAGATAGATATTAGTACCAAGGGTGTAAATAAATTCAGAAGTGCTGCATCCTAAATTCTTCTGTCACTCCATAACTGGGTACGAATGCTTTTAAGGCTATTTCTGGGAAAGAAGAGGCATTGTTCTCATAGAGACTTGTTTCCTGTTGAGGCTTCAGAATGATGGGAAGGGGAAAGGACTCTGAGGGGAACCCAAACTCTCTTTAGAGCAGGTGCTGTATGTCAGGTTGTGATGTCTGATATACATCGATGCATGAGAGCTCACCTTGGGCAAAGGCCTCCCAACAGCAAAGGTAGCAGCAGTTGGTAGTGCACCACAAAGTCATTTAGGGAGAAACTGTGGCTTCAGTTCTTACCTGAATAACTTCAGGTGATTTTTAAAGCAGAAGAGAAGTTACTTCAGGTGATTTTTAAAGCAGAAGAGAAGTTACTCCTTCCTAAACTCCAGGTTTAACATTGGTTCCTGTCAGAGAGAAGACTGTTAGTTCTTTTATGAAGCTGGGGCTTGTTCTCTCAGATCTGTCTGTTAAGGAAACTTTGTCGTGTTTGTTTCTCGTCTGCTGCAGTTATAATCCCTGGGTGGGGGTGCAGAGTAAACTCTGGAGCTGGAAAATTTAAAACAGGGCAAGATCTCTGTCTAGACTGGATCAAAATAAGAGAGTAACCAGATCAGACTGGTTTTGAAGCATCTCCAGCCTTTCCAGCTAGAGGTAGAGACAGATTTTCATGTTCAGGAAGGTGGTTCCTCACTCTGTGTTGCTGGTGCCTGCCCTCAAGTGCAGGCTTTCTCCTGACTACCTAATGCCAGGCTGATCTGTCTGCTGGGGAAGTTTCCCAGTAGTTAGTTGTTATAGAACATTCTTGATACTGTGCATTATGTCTTTCAAGTGCTTGTTCATTCAATCGTATTTATTGAGCGCTTACTGGGTGCAGAGAACTGTACTAAGCGCTTGGGAAGTACAGGTCGGCAACGTAGAGACAGTCCCTACCTAACAGCGGGCTCACAGTTCTCTTTATGTCTGCATCCCCTTTCAAGTTACCATTTATTCACTGGAGTCACTGTCATATTTGTTGAATGCTTACTGTTTCTGTGCAGAGCACTGTACTAAGTGCTTCGGAAAGTGCAGTATAATAATAGACACATTCCCTGCCCACAATGAATTTACAGTCTAGGGGATGAGCTTACAGTGTGGTGGCATTCCAGGACACAATTGGAAGAAGGCTTTGGTGGGTCCGGGGGATACCCCTCAAACAAAACTGTATTTAGTTTGACGTTTTTCTTGTCATTGGCAAGGAAAGTCTAGATCATTTGTGCCCTGAAGTATACTAAAACCAGATTGAGATTTCAGAAAGGCACTCCATAAACTTAGAGAGGGATGAATCAGTCAGTTCAGGAAGATTCTTGCAGCAATATAAAGGCGGGAAGCAAGGAGATGCTATAGTAGTTCCAGGCAGAACGATCTCCTTTCTTAAAACAGTCTAAGATGCAGCACTTCGACACTTGGTTTTTCTTTCCATTTATGTTTAAAATTGCTAATAAGGCCCATAGGAGAACAGCAAGACTTGCAGTAGTAACACGGGCACAAATTTCTGCTTTTTGTGGAGATGAAGTTAAGTGCATGGAAGAGATGGCAGGAGAAATAAGGGGGCAGGGAAACAAAAATGAACATAGGGAAGTGGGTAAATAAAAAATAGGTTTGGGGGTTCAAAGTTGTCATGTTCAAAAATACCTTGGGAGAGGTCCAAGTTGATACCTTGATGAGGTTGGCCGTTTTTCTGACTTCAGTTGAAAAGGTTAATTAATTCCGTGTTAATATTCTTAGAATGTCTGAGTATGAATTAAAGCTTCTAATGCAGCAGAATATTTCTTAATCAAATTGGCGTTTTTTAACATCTGGCAAAAAAGTGAAATTGAATGCTGTTCTAGCAATTTGAACTAATTTATTTTTCTTTTTTCTTGAAGAGAGGTTTTGAGGGGTGAGGCAGGAGGTTCTGGACTCGATGAGTTTCCCCCGCAATGTCGGAGAAGTCAGGCCAGAGCACAAAAGCAAAGGATGGGAAAACAAAGTATGCAACACTCAGTCTATTTAATACGTACAAAGGAAAGTCACTAGAAACTCAGAAAACCACAGGTGAGTAAAATGAGGGATGCATACCTTTTTTTAATGGGGTTAAAATCAAATCTGTGATGAAAATATTGGGCTTGAGATGCCTATCACTTGTGTTTAGCTCTACCATAAAAATATTCTAATAGCAATGTTAAAAATGAACAAAACTTATATTTACCTTGTACATTTGTACATGCCAGAGAGCTAAAGTGGGAAGATCTATATAAATTGCCTTCATGTATTCTAGGAGAGGAGCCACTCCATGAAATTCCATAAGAAATTTATTGGTTAATTTGTACATGAATCAGGATTTCTGATCAACGGTCATCCTGGTTCTTCCACTAGCTCTCACTGGCCATTGCTGTCACCACCAGTCATTAGATTTATAAGAGTATGGTGATCCTTAACAGTACTCTTCTTAAAATGAAATTTACCAAGTTTTTCTTAAACTTGCCAACAGCCCTCTGAGAGGCTTTCCTTTTGAGTGATGAGGAGAGGGGGTTTGGAATCAGCAGTGCTGAATGCCAACAGGTGGTGTTTCAAGTAATTACAAATATTGCATTGTTTTAAGTAGCACATTAGAGCATTTCAAATTGTTTAAAAGGCGTTTTATGCTATGTGAACAATACAGGTGCCAAATGATGTGCATTCTGGCGGTGTATGACACATCTGCAAA
Source organism: Tachyglossus aculeatus (assembly GCF_015852505.1). Taxonomy (NCBI): domain Eukaryota; kingdom Metazoa; phylum Chordata; class Mammalia; order Monotremata; family Tachyglossidae; genus Tachyglossus; species Tachyglossus aculeatus. The sequence continues at coordinate 6,630,687 of NC_052081.1, forward strand.
CTGCCTGCATTCACTCATTTCCCCTTGGATTTTTTAAGAATGAGGAAGACTTTACAATAAAAACAAGTGCATGCTAATGTGGTTTGCTTGTTTCTTGTAGTTGCTGCTCGCCATGGATTACAGAGTCTTGGAAAAGTTGCTGTTTCGCGGCGTATGCCCCCACCTGCTAATCTCCCTAGTCTGAAGGCAGAGAACAAAGGCAATGATCCAAATGTGAACATCGTGCCTAAGGATGGCTCAGGGTGGGCTTCTAAGCAAGAACAACACGAGGAAGAAAAGTGAGTTAATAAAAGACACATATACACCGGCTAAATGCTCTTTTTCCTTTTTAGGATGAGGTTGGGAATGTTGTAGAAATTAAAAGAAAATCCATAAGTAGAATCAAAGGTTTTTGTTTTACTTCATCATAATCAAAGAATTTGGGCTCTTACTATATGCAGAAATTGCTTTGGAAACTAGGGAAGCTTGAAAAGTATGACCTTCAGGCTTGTCTTCAGGAAACTTAGTGTGGGGGAAGCAATTATTAGGCTCCAGAGAAGTGAGTTGTTCGTTGTTGTTTTTTTCCCCTCTTGGAAGATGAAAATTGCAGTTGCATTCTTATTCAACCATAAATGAAGATCAAAATCAGCTACTGTGTATTGGTCAATGGTATTTATTGAATGCTTATTGTGTGCTGAACACAGAGTTGATAGACACGTACCCTGCTCACAGTGACTTTACAGGACTAATAAGAGAATTTCACCCAGAACCCAGTTGAGAGTTCTATGTAGGCCTCAGTGGCCATGATTGAATTTTACTCAGGCAAGATTTGTCATTATTTAGTTGAAAGAAGAGCGCATGCAATATTTAAGTGTTTAAATAACGTGTAGTGAAGTATGTGGATATTGAGTTGGTTTGAGCCAATATGGTAGGAATTGCTAGGTTTTCAGAAAGCCTTTGCTCATGCCACCACAGTTCCTTCCCTGTTTTGATCAGAAGTGGGGAAACCAAGTTCAGGGAGCAATTAGGTTATCAGACATTTGGTGGTGTTTGTGTCCTTACAATGTGAAACTTTTTTTTTTTAATGGTATTCAAGTGCTTACTGCATACAGGGCACTGTACTAAGGACTGGGGTAGATACAAGATGATTGGGTCGGACACAATCCCTGTTCCATATAGTGTCCACGGTCTTAATCCCCATTTTACAGTTGAGGTATTTAAGGCACAAAGAAGTCTCTTGCCGGGGTCAGACGGCAAACAGGTGTCAGATTTGGGATTAGAGCCCAGGTCCTGTCTGCTAGGTCACGCTGCTTTGAGAGTACCATAGAATAACTAGACATGAATGGGAAGCACAAGTTGAGCTGTAGTGGAAGAAGGCAGCTAGGGTCAGGAGCTTTTGTTTTGTGTGAGGCAGTGGGGATCAGTTACCTTATGTGCCTGACTGTCTCTTGTACAAAAGGGTTTGTCAGCCCTTGTTTGTCAAGATGGTGAATGGCCACACCTAAAACATATATTCTCATAAACTTGTCCTTGCCTTGAGACCTGAGTGGGAGCCTTATAGATTCTTGTCAGATACACTTATTCTATGGTTTCTAGGTATAATGGTAGTTTTCTAATAGTCCATTGGAAATCACTTAAAGCAAAAGCCAGCCAATCAGTCAAGCCAAGTGCTAATGTTTTTAAAACCAATTTCACTGCCCTGCACAACTTAAAATGAATGTAAAGTCAGTGAGATATAAGAAACTCTTAGGAAGTGTAGCTACCTAGTTCGCATGGTCTAAATGGTTACAAGCCTCTTCCAGAGCAGCATGAAGCATATTGTAATGCATTTCAGGATGTTTAAAAGGGCACCTCCTCTTCTTCTGCTGTGAATTGTTGTGCAGTTTGAGGATCAGATAAGGGATGAATCAGACAGAGTTGTTCCCTCTGCCCCCGCCCCCCCCCAGCCTCTGACCCAGCCAAGCATGTCTTCAGGAGGTGGTCTCAAGAGTCTTCACACATTTTTCTAGCAGTCATATTTACTAAGCAATTTCCAAAGTCTAAATCTACTGATCCTGTAAATGTTTTTGTAAAATCTGTGAAACTAGATGTCTCTTCAGTCTACAAAGAGGAATGCACCCCACTTTAGTAAAGCCTTATGAATTTAGACTAGAGGAGAAGATTGGGATAACATTGAACATGGTCAGCCTGAAACAAATAACCTGCACACTTTGGTAGTTTATCATTGCATACCAGTAAACTACCTCCCAGGCAAATGTCAAGTGTGAGCTTGATGGAAGGGGCACAGCATTTTTCAAGCAGGCATTGGCTTTTGTCCTTTGCAGGCTGACCTAAAAATTGACTGATCTGTTTGCTTTATTTTTAAAGACCACCCGAAGTGCCACCAGCAGCACAGCCAAAACCTGGAGTTGCTGCTCCCCCAGAGGCTCCTCCTGTCCCCAAATCATGGGCCAGTAACAAACAAGGTGGGCAAGGAGATGGTAAGTAAAAATAAGGGATGGAAACTTGGGCCTGACTGTAATAGCCACATCGAAGGGGCTTGTTCCAAGTTGCTCTGCTGGAGCATTGTTTCAAGTAGCATATTAAGAGTGGTAACAGCAGGGATGCCAGCTTTTCATTTTGAGTGTTGGGGTGAACTTAGGGTGTTGGATAGAGGCAGGAAAAAAGGGAGAAAGGAAAGAGAACACTGTTACACTACCATGCCACGTCCACTGTTCTGTCCTGCTCAGGGGTTGGGGCAGCATAGGGTGTCCCCAAGCCCACCTTGTACGTGGAGCAGTCAGCAGATGACACCATGTAAGAGAAAGGACATGAAATAGCTCCATTTGCAACAAACAGCAGCAGCTACATGAGTCAGTAAGACATTGGAAGTAGATCCTGCCATAACTTCCTAGACCATGGCGATTCTGGAGCACTCAGATTTCTCTCCTTTCTAATAAAGTCAAAACCAATCCCTCCGATCTCTTTCCCCTCTTTCTCTCTCAATCAGTGGTATTTATTCAGCACTTAATACGTGCAGTTACTAGCACATCAGGTGGTTTTGAATGCATTAGGTCAGATAAATTCACAAAGGGAAAAGTTTGTTGACAAGGTGAGTGTTGGAGAATACTCCAGATCCTATGTAATTTGACTGTATAGTCCACCACTCTTGAAGGTTCAATTAGGCCAAGTACTGATAAATTTATGTGAGCATAGATTTGGGAATGGAACTGGTTTGAGAGACTTTTGTGGTGTAGGGTGTTGATAAGGCTCTCCAATACTCCTGAAATATATTTGTCATCTTTTTCCCCTCAATCCCCCCCCCCCCCCGAGAAGTATTTGTAATTAGGTCAACCTAAGAAACTCACATTTTCCACCTTCCAAAACATAACATCTTAGGCCATCACCTTTCATCCTAATCCCCAATCAAAAATGTAAGCAACCTTCCTGCAGTAGCAGGGTTAGGACTAGCAGCTGTGATGAAGGAATCAGTCTTTTTAGTCCTTTCCATTCCCGGAACTCAACCTCTGATCGCTGAAGACCACTCCTGGGACATATTTGGAAATGGGGGGAAACAGAGCTGCCACTGACTGGGTTCTAAAGGTGGGGGATTTTCTGGGTCTCTGAATTCTATTCCTCTATTCAAGTTCTTCTATTTTATATGGCATTCCTGGCATTTCTTTTAAATACCAACTCCAGTAGTTGTAGAGAGGGGCAGTGTGGTTCTAGAAGGGAAATTTTATCAAAGGTGAATAACATAGCTACAAAAGTCACTGTTGTTAGTCCAGTGGTTAAACCAGATTCTAGTGCTTGCATTTTTGTGAATTAAATTCACTTCCCGATTTGCATACGGTCCTTATTTTTAATTGCTTAGGTGTCCAAGTAAATAGCCATTTTCAACAAGAGTTTCCCAGTCTGCAGGCAGCTGGGGATCAGGAGAAAAAGGAAAAAGATGCAAATGATGAAGCCTATGGATCTGGACCCAACTTAAGGCCACCAAGTAAGTATGTTATCTTGAGGTATAAATGGTATTGAAACTGCAATTTTAAAATAGTATTTTGTAGTAGGTCAGATTTCTAATTGGTACCTTAAAGTGCAGTAATTTCGAACTCACTGTAACTAGGTAGAAGGCAGGATTGGTTTGTTGCCGACTCAAACTTTGTGCAGCTTAATTTTATAAGTGCAGTCTGATCAAAGCTCTTGATCTTGAACCAAAGTGTCCTAGACCAAAATGTTTCTCCACTCGGTGTTGACCACTGCAGGAACTATTTCCTCTGCCTTAAGGTTCAGCCTGTATAAAAATCAGGCACTCAGTGAGGTTTTTTAAACCCTATTCCTCATCTCTTTTCTCTTTCCAGATGTTTCTACTTGGAGAGATGGTGGTAAATCTGGCCCACTCTCTCCGGGTGACCAAGAAAATAAACTCCCCGGTCAAGAAGACGGCACACCCGGAACAGCAGAGCAGAATGATGCCCTTAAAGCTGCCGAAAAGAGGCTGCCTGGTGTTCCACCACAGTTGCCTCAGCCCAGAGTCAATGGGCAGCAGCAGCCTGGTCTTGCTTCTCAGTACAGGGCAATGATGCCTCCTTATGTAAGTACTTTGGGTCAGTCAGCATGGATGAGTTTTACAGAGAGGTGTATCTGTCTGTGTCTGTGTGTGTGTGTGTGTCTAATATATATGTGTATATATATCTATAATGGGTGTCTGATTCACGCCTCCTGAGTCGTCTTTGTACCTGGAGGTAAGATTTTAAATTCTTGGGCAAAATAACCTAAAAAAACTTGGGCCTGGCATGTGCCCATTTTTAGTCCACTCCCAGTTATTCCATTTACGGATTATCTGGTTAACCTTCTGTAGGACAGTGACTGGGGGAAACAAGACGATGAAACCATTCTCTTTGGTTGCTTGTTAGAAGCTCTTATGTGGAGTTTGCTGGGAGATGACCAATATCATCGGCTCAATCGAGGCTTTAGTGCTATCAATTTTAATTACCCATGCTGTGTCCTTCTTGATCAAGGATAACTGAGAGCTATTATGTGCAGCAGTACCATTTCAGTCTTTTAAGCATAAAACTAAAAATAATTATCTACTAACACTAGTATTGATTTCCACAGAAGTACCATAAAGTTAGATGAAAAGCCCTTAAATGGTATTCTTGGCATCAGGGCAGAACCTACTTTTTATCAAAGAACCCTTATCAGAGGCCTCACATTGGCTGACCTCAAGTAGGCTTAGAGCAAGTGTTAGTAACATCTTTTTCCTCAGCTGTGCTGAAGCATGGGAGGGATAGTATATTAGGGTCATTATGGCAGGAACTGTTGTGTATTTCCAAGGGCTTAGTACAGTGCTCTGTACATAGTAAATGTTCAGTAAATACTATTGATTAAGCTAGTTAGCCTAATCAATATGCCATGCTGCTGCTATGCTTTTGGGCTTTGGAGCAACGGGAGGATCAGCTATGCCAGCCCTCGTGCCCCTCTCTGACTTCTCTACACCAGGGTATCCACCACCCGGCATAGCATATCTTAAGATCCAAACAGATAGATATGAAGGGTCTGTCTTGGGGGGGCTTTTTCCCCCCTGTCTGTTCAAAAGAAGGCATCAAATAATGCCAGCATTTCCTTGGCTGCTAGGCAAAGTAGACTCTCCCATAGGGACCTATTAATTTTACAAGTATTGCCCATCACAGCTATAGCTGGGCTGGAAACATTTTGAACTGAAGTGTTCAGTTATTTTAGCCAGTGTTAAAATAGCCGCTTGAGTAGGTAATGGTTAGTAGCAAATAGCACAGAATGCTGATTAATTTACTTTCTGGCCGCGTGTCACCCGGGAGATAGCCAGGTATGGGTTGGTGGGTTATTCTGTTTTTGTATGAAATTTGATTATTTATTTGGTTTCCTTCAGATGTTTCAGCAGTATCCTAGAATGGCATATCCTCCAATGCATGGTCCAGTCAGGTTCCCTCCTTCGTTATCTGATGCTAACAAGTAAGGAGTAAACATACTTATAAGCTGCCTGTTTTATTGCTCACTCAGATTCTGTCTTGTTCCTCCTCCTTTTCCTCTCATTTCTAAAGCCAGCATTCTAATCTGTGTGTCAAAATGCAACTTGTCTTATTATGAATTCAGGCTTTCTGAAGTGTAAACTACATTGCAAATCTAGAACTGGGCCAGTGGTGGTGTGACAAACAGGAATCAACTAAAGCATTGAAATAAACACCAAAAAAGGCCACCCTATAGGCAGTGGTTCATCCAGCTTTATATTCTTTCTGCCCATGAAGACTACTTAAAGGAATAGTAGGAGAGCTGTCCTTCAGGTCTGAACTAACGAAAGAGTTCATGTCTTTCTTTTCCTCAAAATCCCCCAGTGGTAGCCCATCCGTCTCCACATCAAACAGAATCTCCTTTCCATTAGCTCTTTCCTTCCTGCTTTATTACCTCCCTGATCTCCTACAAGCAGGTAACACCAAGCTACAGACTGTGTACTTCATTGATTCAATCGTATTTATTGGGCGCTTACTGTGTGCAGAGCACTATCCTAAGCACTTGGGAAGTACAGATTGGCAACATATTGAGACGGTCCCTACCCAACAGCCGGCTCACAGTCTAGAAGGGGGAGGCAGACCACAAAACGAAACATATTAACAAAATAAAATAAATAGAATAAATATGTACAAATAAAATAGAGTAATAAATGCATACAAACATATATACATATGTACAGGTGCTGTGGGGAGGGGAAGGAGGTAAGACAGGGGAGGGGGAGGAGGGGGCTCAGTGTGGGAAGGCCTCCTGGAGGAGGTGAGCTCTCAGTAGAACTTCGGTCATGTCTGTCTTGTCGCCCTGACCCCTTGTCCATGTCCAGACCTGTAATTCCCTCCTGTTCATATCTGAGAAACCACTACTCTCACCATTTTCAAAACCCTACTAAAATGATTTCTCCTTCAGAAAGCCTCCCCTGCCTAAACCCCCTAACTACGCCATCCTATTTAAGTGGCATATGCACTTGGGTCTGTACACCATAGGCACTTAGATAGTCACCCTTGTCTACCAACTCTCTTGTATTGTACTCTCCCAGGAGCTTAGTGCAGTGTTCGGCACACAGTAAGCGCTCAGATTTGATCATTTGATGATGCCCCACTTTTTTGCATAATTCTTGCAACTCAAAATAGGGGAGGTGCTTATCACCTGGGATCATATAAGAATTAAATTATAACAATAAAGGGAATAGGAGAAAAGAGGAGACAAAAGAAAGGAGGAAGAAGAGAAGGGTGAGTGTTCCTTTGATTGCATCTCATTCACTGTCGTATTTACTGAGTGCTTACTGTGTGCAAGGCACTGTACTAAGCGCTTGGGAAGTACAAGTTGGCAACATATAGAGATGGTCCCTACCCAACAACGGGCTCACAGTCTAGAAGGTGGAGACAGACAACAAAACAAAACATGTGGACAAAACAAGACATTAGGACATCTAATATATTCCCCAAGTGCTGCATATAATAGGCACTCATTTACTTCTCTTTCTCCCCTTCTCTTCCTACCAAGTGTTCCCACTTCAGTGAAGAAACTCCCCTTCTGGGCAGGAGAGTCTGTCTCTAGGACATTCTGACAATTCTCTTCTTCCTTCCCTGGTTTGCTCAGAAGCTTCAAGGAAGAAGCTCCCTCAGTTTATATCTTCTATCTACAGCTTTCTTTTCTTCCCACCCTTGTTTCTGCTTACACAAATAATATTTTTGTTTTCTCCTTGTGGGTGGGAGGATGATTATGCTTGGAGACAAATGTAAGAAACACGTCTTATGTGTCTCCTTTTAGAATGTGTTCCATGACTCTGTTATGATTTCCCTCAGATTGTTTTTTAAAGTCATAAAGTGCTTTTAGGGTGTGTGGTCTGTGTGACTTTTGAAGATGTAATGTGTGAAATGATCCCGACAGATTGTAGCTCCTGCAGGGCCGTCATCATGTCTACTAACTGTTGTACTTTCCCAAGCACTTAGTGCTTTGAACACAGTAAATTCATTTGAATAATACCACTCTATAATACCCTCTAGACTGTTAGCTTGTGGGCAGGGAACATGTCTACCAACTCTCTTTATGGCGTACTCTCCCAAGCTCTTAGTGCAGTGCTGTGCGCACAGTAAGCACTCAGTAAATCCAATTAATAGTACATGTTTAACACGAAGTCATTCAGTAGCAAAATAGTATTTACACGTTTCATTTTATAACCAATTTGGTTGGAATTGTTTTGTAAAGTTCCGATTTGCTTATCCTCTCTTCTCCCCCCCACCCCCATTTTCTCTTTACTACAGAGGTCCCCGAGGGAGAGGCCCGCCCCCTTCATGGGCCCCTGAGCCCGAGCGTCCCTCGATCCTTAGCGCAACTGAACTCAAGGAGCTTGATAAATTTGATAACCCAGATGTCGACCCTGACGAAGGCTGGGCTGGTAAGAACTGGAATCACGTCTCACTTTTTCAGTCACCAGATGCACTTGAAACATGGATCTGAGTCTTTCCTCCATTCAATAGGAGCCCAGATGGAAGTGGATTATACCGAACAACTGAATTTCAGTGATGATGATGAGCAGGGGGGTAGTCAGAAAGAAAATCGGGATGACGGGTAAGATTGTGGCAGTGGTTTAATTGCAACAAGTAGTAGTAGTATGTTATATCGCATTGGGCGAGCTCAGCAGATAAGTTGATGTATTTGTACACAGAATGACTGGATGCCCCTGGCAATTAATCTTATTGGGCAGACGATTGAAGTTCCTGGCAGGTAGAGCACAGTAAGATAAAACCCTGGGCCTTAAGGTTGCTTTTAGAGGTGGCCCAAGCAGGAGATTAAAAACTGCATCATCCAGCTGCCCTCATTTCTAGGCTGGGTGGAAACTGCATTATTGGGCCCCAAGAGGAATATTGCCTCACTCTTTTTCTTCCAAGGGTGCTGGAATCTTTGACCAAAGGCTGCAAATTTGATAAGTTGGAGCTGGCACCTGCGGCAGAAGGGAGGCCAGGGAGCAGTGCCCGGCCGGGGCTTAAGGTTTTGGGAGCAGGAATGGCTTTGACCCGGCACTTATGAACCTAATTCTGTGGTCTTGACACTGCAAAGAGGGAGAAGGGGGTGAGAGAGATGTCGCTTCCTTGGCTGACCCAACCCTTCCTTTTAACCTTGATATTTTCAGCGAAGAGCAAACTTCAAAGGGCTCTGAAAACTCCGAAGGTCAAAAAGAAAATGAAGGTCCCAGCACCAAACCTCCTCAGACACTTCCACAGCCACCAGTAACCAAAGGACCCTGTGGCAAAGGTCCTCCATTCAGTCAGGTGGGTTTGGATTTCCGGTGTCAGATAACCATTGCAATTGTCTTTGTGTGATAGTTGGTATAGTAAATAGAAACTCTTAAGAAGTTGAGAGTTAACAGAAAGAGGTGGTCAGAATTTGAGGAAGCATAGAATCCAGATTCCAAATCAGTGAGCTTTGGATCCTCCCAGCAATTTCACAACACCATCGTCTTTGACTTCCGTGTTCATGTAAGGATCCAACCCTGTACTTTGAGATGCACTTTTCATCTCCTCAACTTTGCCACCTTTTTGGGAGCAATTGAAAGCAATTTACCATTTTCCCAAGGAACTCCCTGGTAGCTCTTTGATGATTTCCTTAGGACTTGGTATTAGGAAAATCTCACCTGGACTTTGAAGAGAATCCACTTTAATCTTTTGATCTGCAAAGAACAGAAAGGGAGGTCTTTGCTTGTATGGAGTGTACTTTGAGAAGATCTACAAAGCCATTTTCAGAAAAGTGGAAATGTTATAATTTACTTAATACAGCTCGTAGGAGCTCAGCTGTGCTGTCACCATGAGGAAGGCCATATGTTTGTACCCTTGTGCTGTTAACTAAAGCAGTTTCAGAACAGATTTAATAGAAAGTGTGCAAGCATTTAAAAACCTCCTTCTTTGGAAGAAATGTTTCCAGACAGCCAATTAACCACACTTTTTCCTTTTGTGTAATAGGAACACGGGCTCCCCCCAGGACAGTCTCTATTACATGAAAAGAACAATTCCATTCACCTACCACCTCATCCAAAATCTCTTATGCAACAGGTATTGTGGCAAAACACTGGTGCAGGACTTAAGATGGTTAAAGAGAAGAGCAGAGGGAAAGGAGTGTGTAGTTCACATGCTGTTTCTTCAGATCTCATAATGAACACTAGATAAATGTGCATCTGAAGCCACAGCCCTGTCTGGATTTAGAATGCGCTGCAGTGTGTCTTACAGCGTTTTACAAACTCTTGAGACTAATAACCATACCATCTACTTCTCTCTGCTATGGCTTCTTTTCAAGTCTGATGCAATATTAGATAGTCTTTCTCTTTTTCTCTCCTCTTTCCTCCCTGCCCTTTAGCCTCCTGCCTTTTTAGGTGCTATCCCACTCAGCGATGAGAGCTGGTAGGCATATTAATTTGTGATTTTGTAACCTTAGAGCTGGCCCTAGCTACATTACTAAAACTGTTCATCAGTGCCTGTGGCACTTGTTTGGCGCACAGCAGCTTTGAACAATCAGCTAGCATTTGATGTTTTTGATGCTAGCTCTTTTCAGCATTTATACGTGAACATTTCTTCGTGTGGCTCTATGAGCTTCTGACAGGAATCTGAAGATCCGAACCAGTGCCCTGAGCTTTGAATTTTAAGGTGTCACCGTTGATCGTGCATGTAAGATAGCAAAGGCCAGCATGGGACTCAGTCTAACTTTCCCATGTCCCCAAGTAGATTAGTCTCTGATTTTGCCACTGCATTTGTTACTAGCAGCGACTGACACTTAATGCGCTTCTTTGATCTGTCTAGTGATCCTGTCTAAACTTCACAAAAAGAACTGCTCCTTTCTTCATTGCTGCATGACACACCGATTCTCTCTGCTGTTCAGCTAGGCTTTCACCCACGGGGCTTCGTGATCACGAGGCAGCCCTTTTTTTAATGTCCTTTAAACCGTTTCCTCTGTCCCTTTCTTCCTCTCTCCCCTCTCCCCCTCAGCCCCCATTTCATCTCCTCACACACCAGCTGTTTTGTATCCAGTTGTCTTCCAATCTCTTGCTTCACGTAGTAAGTGGGTAAAGGTGAGTGTAGGTTCAGAGATCATTTAAATTCAGTCTTTTTCCTTGAGTTTGGAGAAGAAAGGCCTTCCTTGGATCCATGGGGCAACATTACCTTCGGGTTTCCATCCAGCCTTCGAGTATATATGTCTTCTTCAAAATGTCTGGCTTTTCTTGTGTCTTCTATCTTATAACTTTGTGAACTTAGAGGGCAGTTATGTATGCCCCTGATGTAAAATGGCTCCTGATGCTCATTTAATAAAAATTAGAGCTTTGGGGATTTGCTCTATGCTATAGCAGAACACTTTCTTCCACATGTCTAGTTTTTGAATTTTTTTTTTTTTACTTGCTTAGGGCACATGTTTGGGTTAGGAAGCTCACTTTCTGTCACATTGGTGTGGTCTTTTTCTTTCTTGGAAAACACAGTTCACTGAGATTCTTCATCTCTTTTGCAGCATCCACCTCCAGATCGCCAGGCAGGTCCTGGAAGACAGGGTCCCTTTCCCCCTAAGCAGCCGGTTCCTGATGAGGATGAAGTTTGGAAACAAAGACGAAGGCAGCAGTCAGAAGTCTCCGCTGCAGTGGAGCGTGCCCGGAAGCGGCGAGAAGAGGAGGAACGGAGAATGGAAGAGCAAAGAAAGGCCGCTTGTGCAGAGAAGCTGAAACGGTTAAATGAGAAATACGGCATTGTAGAAAAACAACCCTCTCCAGAGGAGGTCAGGGAGAGGGAGCGGGAAAAGGAACGAGAGCGAGAAAAGGAACGGGAGAAGGAACGCGAGCGCGAGAGGGAGAAGGAACGGGAGCGAGAAAAGGAGAGAGAACGAGAGCGGGAAAAGGAGCGTGAACTAGAAAGGCAGCGGGAAAAGGAGAAGGAACTCGAGAAGGAGAGGGAACTGGAGCGGCAGCGGGAAAAGGAGAGAGAACTGGAGCAGCAGCGAGAAAAGGAAAGAGAACTGGAGAAAGAGCATGAAAAGGCGCGGGAACAGGAGAGGGAGCGCCAAAGGGAAGAAGAGTGTGAAAGGGAGCGTGAAAAAGAACAAGAAAAAGTGGAAGTCAAGTTAGAGCCCAAAGAACCTGTGATAGAACCTGTAATAGAGAAACAAGAAAATGAAAGCAGCAATAATAAAGAAACCAGAGGTATGTATACTTCAGTAGTAAGATACCCATTTGTGGATTGTATCACTAGAGGTGTGTCATGCTTGGAGGTCTTTATGAGCTCTTCTCTCCAAGATGATTTACAGGAAACATCCAGTTATGTTTTGAATGTTGATAAAGCTTGACTTGATTGGAATTTAGTTATACTGGTGGCAAGTTGCTCGTTTTTTTTATATACTATTTGCTGAACACTTACTATGTGTCAGGCACTGTACTGAGCACTGGTGAAGATGCAACGTAATCAGGTTGGACACAGTCCACATGGTGCTCAGTCTTAATTATCATTTTACAGATGAGGTAACTGAGGCACAAAGAAATGAAGTGACTTGCCTGAAGTCATTCATTCATTCAATCGTATTTATTGGGCGCTTACTGTGGGCAGAGCACTGTACTAAGTGCTTGGAAAGTACAATTTGGCAACCGATAGAGACAGTCCCTACACAACAACGGGCTCACACAGGAGACAAGTGGCAGAGCTGATATTAGAACCCAGGTCCTTCTGACTACTAGAGAAGCAGCGTGGCTCAGTGGAAAGAGCCCAGGCTTTGGAGTCAGAGGTCATGGGTTCAAATCCCAGCTCCACCAGTTGTCAGCTGTGTGACTTTGGGCAAGTCACTTAACTTCTCTGGGCCCCAGTTCCCTCATCTGTAAAATGGGGATAAAGACTGTGAGCCCCCCTTGGGACAACCTGATCACCTTGTAACTTCCCCAGGGCTTAGGACAGTGCTTTGCACATAGTAAGCACTTAGTAAATGCCACTATTATTATTACCAGGCCCATTCTATATCCATCAGTCCATGCTCCTTCTCCTAAACATCTTGTCACCATAACAATTTTGCACAATCATAGATGTTTGTCATGCTTTGTCCTTAAGGTGCTCAATCCCAATTCATTTGACTTTTCCATATGAGTATCTAGTAATAATTTGTAGTCTGCCTCAAATGTCCATAAAGTTCATTTGAGACTGCCTCTTCTTGTTTTTGGCTCAGGCCAAAAAGTGGCATTTGATCTGAGAGTTTTAGTTGAAGAAAACTCAAGTGGAAATTCATGTTAAGGGAATTTATGGCAGTCTCTTGTAATACTCCGAAAAAGCTGTTGTGATTCAAACCATCGAGCTAGATTATATTCATGTGAATTTTGAAATATCTATGTAACCATTACTTTTAGAGTCGTCTTTTTTGTTAACTGAGTCTTGTATATTTTTATGCAGTCGTTCAAGGTATTTCACAACTCTCCCAAGAGGAGGACTGAAACATTACTTTCAACCTTTTATTTTACCAGAGGAGCAGCCAGCCTTCACTAGGCAAGACAGTAATCGGAGTGAGAAAGAGAGCACACAGGCGGTTCATGAAACAGAACCAGATTCAGGGTCTCTGCCTCGCCCTGCTGTCTCATCAGGTTACTCCAAACAGTTTCAGAAGTCACTACCACCACGGTTCCAGAGGCAGCAGGTAAACGGTTTGAATTCATTGTGACTCTGATGTTTTCATCCAGGAGGTTGTGCAGATTTATGTCCCTGGAACCAGGAAGTTCCATAAACCCAACAGAGGCCCGTGGAATTCCAGAGTTGAATATAAACCTCTCCTAAAATAGAATCAAGTTTACTTTGGGCAAACTGGCCCGTAGCATGGGGGTTGTTAAGGTGTTAGAAGAAGTCACATAACCCTTGAAGTCCTAAACCATAGATTACAGACTGTGCTTACCAAAATTAGCTTTTTTGTCTGATGGCTTTTCAGTTATCTGATCTTTTTCATTTCCTTTACTCTGCCCTTCATGTCTATCCCTTCCCTAATGTTACTTTCTATTCATCTCACTGTCCCTAACCCAACCCCTTCATTATTATTATAGCTCACTGGGACATTTTTCTGATTTTACATGCGCAGGGGCCACATGTGACAAAGCCAGATGCCCTAGTTAGGCTATTGGGTCCAACGATCCAAATTTGGGGGCACTTTGAAGAAATTAATTACCAGTGTGGGATGTAGTGTGATGTATTGATGGAAGCTCTTTGCTGTCCAGGAGCAGATGAAACAACAACAGTGGCAACAGCAACAACAGCAAGGCGTACTTCCACCGGCTGCTCCTTCCCAGCCGTCCACTGGGGCCGTCCCTCCTCCCCCGCACAGGCCTCTCTACCAGCCAATGCAACCCCACCCTCAACATTTGGCGTCCATGGGCTTCGATCCTCGGTGGCTTATGATGCAGTCTTACATGGACCCGCGAATGATGTCTGGACGACCTGCCATGGACCTTCCGCCCATGCACCCTGGTAAGGCTGTTCTGTTCACGGGCTTGTGCTCTAGTTTGATTGTAGGCAAGCAGAACACTCAGTAGTCTTGGAATGAAATGAAACGGGCATGACTCATCACAGATGGCAAATCAGAGGCATAAAATGGAATGTGAATGACTACTTAAGTGGAGCAGTCCCACTAATGTAACCAAAACTGCTTATTGGTTCTTTGGGAGTGTCTCCCGTGCATACTTTAACCACTGCTGGAAGTGACGATAGCCAGGCACCGAAGACCCCAGGCTCATGGCCCAGGGCCTCGGAACTGACCAAAATGGGAGAGGCGAGGCTGTTGGTGACCAGAGATGATGGTGATAATTGTGAAACTTAAGCGCTTGCTATGTGGCAGGCATGTTACCAAGCCCTGGGGCAGATTCAGGGTGTTCAGGTCAAACACAGTCCTGGTCCCACATGGTGCTCACAGTCTAGGAGGGAGAGCAGGTATTAAATCCTCATTTTAAAGATGAGGAAATTGAAGCCTGGAGAAGGTAGGTGACTTGCCAGTGCCTCACAGCAGGCAGGCGGCAGAGTGATATTAGAACTCAATAGTCCTTTGTCTCCCAGGCCTATACCCTTTCCACTAAGTCACGCAGATAGCAGAAATTGGAGATTGGCCACCTATTCTGGAAGTCTTAATGGTGGAGCCAAGATCCTCCCAGTTCCAGCAGTGCCTCTAACACAAGAGAATGTTGCAAGTCGCATACCTATTGGATTCATTCTGACAATGGTTTCTTTTCTTCCCTGTCTGCCAACATTGCCAGATATGTGGCTTTGTGGTTACTTTTCACCCTGATTCCTCTATGGCCTTTCTGTTCTTTCAAAGTGATGTAGGTTATTTTGCCAAATTTTAAAATTCAGCCGTTAATAAAATGAATTGGTAGTAGCTGAAATTCATATTTCATCGATAGTCATCTCAGATCACATTCTTGGGTGAAGAAGTTGATCCTCTTAGTTTCTGCAATTTCACAAATGTTTGTGGGACTATCATGCCTACTGTACGGGGATCTTTTTGGCCATCCCGAAATGTTCAAATTATTTAATGGTGGTTGAGGGGGGCGGGGCAGGTGGTTTGATGCCTAAGAAAAGCATAATTCATTAGTGATTAACTTTTAATCCCTCTCTGTGCCAATTTTTTCACCAAAGGAATGATGCCACCTAAGCCACTAATAAGAAGAGATCAGATGGAAGCGTCTCCAGCTAGTTCAGAATCTTTTGAACATATTACTCGGTCTGCAAGAGATCATGCTGTCTCCCTTAGTGAACCTCGTATGATGTGGGGGTCAGAGCCCTATCCCCACGCCGAGCCTCAACAGGCGAATACTCCTCCCAAAGTGACCGAAGAACCCGAAAACCTCAGGTAATTTTTGAGAGGAAAAGGGACTGTAGTGAGTCAGGTGATGACTGATCTCACTGTAATCCTACCCTCTGCTGATGGTCTGATTACCTAAAGATGGCCCTGGAGGAGACATGAATTCTCTAGTGCAGAGGTCAGCGACTTTTTATTGTGCTGAAGGGCCATAGCCGGTTAGGTCATGCAGCTTCCTTGAAGGCATGGCCCCCTCCAAAGCAAGTAGCTCTGTCCCATCCTCTGCATCTGAGCCCCGGTCCGTCCTTTCCCTGACCCACGTGATTATCTTCGTCCCTTTCCCCAATCCCTCTGTGTCGGCAGCTGCCCGAGGGGATGTGTCCTGGGAGTAGCGTGGAAGGGGAGGAAGGAAAGTGGGGAAAGATGAAGGGAGGCTCTGTCGTTTTAGATGAGCAGCGGGTTTTGCCGGAGCGAGATGTCTCGGGCTTGTTATAGCTGCGGCCCAGAGGGTGGGGTCTTGCAGCCAGCCAGGGACACAGCTTTGCCCTCCAAAGTGCTCCCTCAATACGTGTTGGGAATAGTAATAATATTAAGTACTTGCTGTGTGCACAGCCCTTTACAAAGAGCTCGGAGAAAATACACAGATGGGAATTAGACAAGGTCCCTGTCCTTCAGGTAGCTCTCAATCCAAGAGAGCCAGAGACTTAGGACGGCCTGCTCATCTGCTAGCTTTGCCCAAACGGTTGGCCCACCCCACATTTGGCTTGCAGAAGAGCCGTAGGCTATATGTAGCCCCCTACTCTAGCAGATCAGCCTCTGCAAATAATATGGGGAATCACTTAGCCTGACTATAAAACAGCTATTAGCTTTGCTGCTTGCAGCAACCTCAGTATTCCCTTTCTCCCAGCCCGAGGAGAGGATTTATCTCAAATGATTATCGAGGCTTAAGCTTTCCCACTCTAGTGGCTTTTTATGCTTTCATTTTGGAGCTGTGTGCTCCAGGAACATTGTCAAGTTTCCAACCCTTGACAGCAGCAGTTGGCTTTCTTGGCTCAGCATCCTGAAGAAATGAACCTTTGTGATTAGTTTAAAGCAAACTGCACTGCATATACTAACTTTTAAACAGATTTCTCCTCCATCAGCCCAGGAGATGTCAGGGTTTTTTGTTAGAATCAGTAATCTGTATGAAGTTTTTTTTTCTTTAATGGGCTAATTTTCTTTAATGGGCTATAATGTCCTTTATATTTACTTCCTGACCATTTTTTGAGTGGGGAATAAGGTGTACATACGGTGGGGAATAGGGGAAAGGCTTAACACGGTACCACTGTGTTTGAACTCTTTTTATCCTAGACCCGAAGCTCCTTTGGAGCAAGAAGTCATCTCCACTGCTTATCCTGTAGAACGCAATCAGCTGGACTCTCATCCAAAGACGGAATTTTTCAGAGAAACTGGTGAAGCCGAGGTACAGAAGCTTCCAAGCAGGTCTTTGGAAGAAGTTCGACCTCACCATACTGAACTAACCAACCAAGCTCCTACTCTTGAGGCAGCTGATCAGAATATTGCACCCAGCTCTCAGGAAGAGCCAGTGCTAATTGGAGAAAGCCAGTCTGTCCAGAAGAGAAGCATTTCCCATGGCCCTAGCCATCCTGTCAAAGCAGAGGAGCCAAGAAATGAGACATCGGCTAACATTCCCAAAGTAAATAGCAGATGTGTGGATACAAAAGAACCAGCTGAAAGACATGAGGATAAACCAAAAAGAGAAGGTTTCACAAGATCTTGTGAAGGACCAAAATTAGACAGACCTTACAAGTCCAAGTCTGAAACTCGTTGGGGCCCAAGACCAGGCTCTAGCAGGAGGGAGGAAGGGATCGATAGACCAATCAGAAGGTCCGGGCCTATTAAGAAACCCGTACTTCGAGACATGAAAGAAGAACGGGAGCAAAGGAAGGAAAAAGAGGGAGAAAAGGGAGAAAAAACAATTGAGAAAGTGGTGAAACCTGAAAAGATTGAGAAGAAGGAACCGCCGCCTCCAGCTCCAGCTCAGATTGCACCTCAGCCCCTTCCTCCACCTCCCAAACCAGAGCCAGAAAAACCTGCCTCTGACACTTCAAATGTGGCTAAAAAGCCACCCTTGGATACTGATAAGCCTTTAGAAGCCCCAGAGAGCGTTCAGGTCGAGACTGCGGTTAAGCCTGCAAGTCAGCAACCTGCTCCCCCTCCCGCACCCAAGGAAGAGAAGCAACCGGAAAGAGTAATCAGCAAAGATCACGTTTTTGAGCGTCCTCGCCCAGATTCAAGGCCAATTAGAAAAGAGTCGACTTTACCCCCCAGAACTTACTGGAAAGATTCTCGAGAGAGAGATTGGTTCCCTGATCAGGGATACAGAGGCAGAGGCCGAGGAGAATATTACTCCAGGGGTCGTAGTTATAGAGGCTCTTACGGGGGCCGTGGGCGGGGTGGTAGGGGCCAAAGCCGAGATTATCCTAACTACAGAGACCCTAAGCCAAGAACGGAGCATCTGCCTTCTGGAGCCCTCCGGCAGCGAGAAGAGAGCGAAACTCGGAGCGAGAGCTCTGATTTTGAAATAGTCCCCAAAAGACGGCGACAGCGGGGTTCGGAGACCGACTCGGACAGTGAAGTCCACGAAAGCGCAAGCGACACCCTCCTCTCGGACAAAGACAGCCTGAGCAAAGGCAAACACCCAAAGAGAGAAGAAAGGCCAGAGAACAAAAGGCCGCCCAAGCCCCTGCTCTCCTTCAAACCGGAGAACAGCATCAGAGTAGATGGCCGGCCCCTAGAGAAGCCCTACGGAAGAGAGGATGATACTAAGCCCAAGCCTGGCTTCCTGCCTAAAGGAGAACCCTCCAGGCGAGGAAGAGGGGCTCCCGGCATGTTCAGGCGGGGCGGAAGGGACCCCAGCGGCCGCCCACCCCGGCCCTCCACCATCCGGAGGCCAGCCTACAGAGATGCTCAGTGGACTCCGAGGCAAGCGGAGACTCCTAAACCGGAGGACGGAGAGCCTCCAAGAAGGCAGGAGCCATTTGTCCCCGGACCAGCCGACAAAAGACCCCCAAAATTTGAGCGGAAATTCGATCCAACCCGAGAGAGGCCGCGAAGGCAGCGGCCCGCCCGACCGCCAAGGCAGGATAAGCCCCCACGATTTAGACGACTCAAGGAGAGAGAGGCGGCTTCCAAGATAAACGACGTGGCCCCGGCCTCTGCCACGAGCGGCACCGTGAATAACGTGGCCCAGGAACAGGCCAACGCTGCCGCGGACGTTTCGGGCACCAAGACCCCTGACCTATCCAATCAGAACTCTTCGGATCAGGCCAACGAAGAGTGGGAGACAGCTTCTGAGAGCAGCGACTTCAACGAGAGACGTGAGCGCGATGAAAAGAAAAATGCCGATCTGAGCGCCCAGGCAGCTGCCAAGGCAGGAGAGAATGCTCTACCCCCCAAAAGGGAAATAGCCAAGAGAAGCTTTTCCAGTCAGCGACCTGGAGTAGATCGCCAGAATCGCCGGGGCAACGGCGGTCCACCCAAGTCGGGAAGAAACTTCTCTGGCCCCCGGAGTGAAAGGCGTAACGGTCCTTCTTTGAGAAGTGGGAAGAGAGGGTGAGTGGTGATTTTGAAATTTTGGGCCCCAACGCAACAACTGTGTCTACCAGTAAAATCTAGGTCTTGTTGAATTAGCTTTTCCTGGGCATTCGATTGCCTCTTTATTAGAGGATTGTGTGTCTCTGTGTGGATGTACTTAAAGTCAACTACTTAGTATTTTTATAAAATAAAGGCAATAATAATAGTATTGGCGAAAAGTGCCAAGTAGGCAAAGGTGTTTTCCAAAGTCACTATAAATGCCTTTTTCCTTTTCAAAAAACACCATATTCATGCTAAGATCTAGTTTGGATTCAAAAAGTCTGACAGTGGTGCTGCACCTTTCACTAACCTTGCCATACCTGCCCTCCTACCTTCCCCTTCCAACTCTATTTCTCAGCAGTCCTTTCCAGATAGTGAGCCTGGATAATTTGCATCCCATAGGTCAGCGTTGTGGTCGTCTGTTTTGGATGATATTTAAATATGGAAACCCATTGCCAATTAGATTCATCGTGTAGCTCCTCAAGTGAGCTCACATGAATCCTTCCAATAGATAAATGGTTTTTTCATCGCCACTCTAAAGATGTGCTTTAATCTTGTCTTTCTTTCCTAATCTTTCAATTAGTTGTATTTATTGAGAACTTAAAGCGTGCAGAGCACTGTACCAAATCCGTGGGAGAATACATTATAACAGTTGGTAGACATGTTCCCTGTGCACAAGGAGTTTACGGTCTAGTACTCCCAGAAATGCAAGAAACAACAGGCTAATAATGGGAAACTAGGAAGAGGTGCCTCCCTTACTAAACTGTCCAAAGCTCTTAGTAAATGTCCAGCGCCGAGTAAGCATTCAATAAATGTCAAAGATTGTTAAATCTTGTACATCAGTGTCATTTTGGAGTCAGTTTGGAGGCCTCAAGTGCTGTTAACGATTTCAGTTCCTTCGAAAAAGCCAGCCCTAGATGATTATCCACCAATTAGAAGTGGTTGTTCAAAATTCCCTTGTGACAGATAGGGAGAGTGCATTTTGGAGTTGTAGAAATAAGCCTTGTGTACATTATTGAAAATACAGAAGCCTGAAAACCATCAATTGTTGTGGAACAGAGAACACTTCTCTGCTGTCCATGTCACCCACAAAAGTGTCTAAGCAAGAGAAGTGTGATGTGACTGCTGATTTGAGTCAGTACCAGAAGTAGAAAATTTGAGGTTTCCTCTTTCATTGTGCCTTAGATCCCTGGTGAAATGCAAGTGAACTATAATGTATAACTGAAGCACAAGAAAGTAAATTGAGTTGGTGCTGGCCATACAGCACTTCACTTCAGTATACAATCTCTGTGGAATGTAAACCATTGTAGATTGTGGTATCTTCAGATAGTCCGTACAGGACAGAACAAAACTATCTCCCTACAGTTAACAGGAAAGAGATGTCTTAAGTGTGTGTGGGCAAGAAGAAATGCAAATAAATTGTAGGGTTTTTTTTCTGGGAGTCATATTGAACAGAAATATGGGGGTCTGTTTGGAAGCAAAATTCCATTACTAAGCAACCATTCTGACAATGTGGCTCTGATCTAATTGTGCATATCTTGGGAAAAGAGAATAGAAGAGTTCAAAAGTGCAGAAGTGTTGCACTCTTCTTCCCCCTCCCCCCCTTTTTTTAAACCTAGTATTTCCTGAAATGGTTTCTTTTTTACTTATTTCAGGCTGTGAAACGGGATTTGTTTTGTCTGAATACTTTTGTCATTTGTAGGCCATTCGAAGACCAAACAGGTGGTAATGCAAGTGTTGATCCAGTCAATGGCAGCTCAGTGAATCAAGAGGGGGGACCTAATGGCATGGGACAGAAGAATTCTAAGGAGGCTGGTGGAAAAAAAAGAGAAGACCCTAAACCAGGTCCAAAGAAGCCTAAAGAGAAAGTGGATGCCCTGTCCCAGTTTGACCTCAACAACTATGCAAGTATGTACTGTTAGATGAATTTGTTGACAGATTGGCTGGAACAACAGAGCCATGCCTCACACATGCTGTTGTCAAACAATAAATAGTGCAGGACATGTATCCCCAGGCTGTATGGATTGTGTGGTTGAAGCCTACTGGTGTTTCTTTAATCCCCACACTTGGAGAAAGGTGGGGAATGAACCCAAAGAGTGACCAGGAGATTGAATAATAATAATAATAATGGCATTTGTTAAGCGCCTACTATGTGCAAAGCACTGTTTTAAGCGCTGGGGGGGATACAAGTTGATCAGGTTGTCCCACGAGGGGCACACAGTCATCCTCCCCATTATACAGATGAGGTAACTGAGGCTCCGAGAAGTTGTGACTTGCCCGTCACACAGCAGACATGTGGCGGAGCCAGGATTCGAACCCATGACCTCTGACTCCAAAGCCCGGGCTTTTTCCACTGACCCACCGCTGCTTCCCTGAATGGAATGAAAGGCTGGGAGAATAGGGTACAGGAGAAATCTGGGGTGTGGGAAAGAATAAAAGTATAAAAGAATTAATAATAATAAAAGAATAAAAGGCCTCAAGGAAGAGCAGAAAGGTGGGTTAGGCTGAATTCAGGACTCTGCCCAAGGTATTGGGCAGAAAGGGATTCGAGAAAGGAAGAGAAGAGTATAAGCCTTTTTGAAAAAGGAATAGTGGGGTAAAGAAGGAAAAATTTAGGCTGAAATAACCGGGAAAAGAGTACTTAAAAGAGAAGCAGTGTGGTCTCGTGCAAAAGAACAGTGGCCTGGAACTGTGGTCTAGTGCAAAAGAGCAGTGGCCTGGAACTCAAGAGATTTAGGTTCTAATTCAGGCTCTGCCACATGTCTGCCCTGTGACCTTGGGCAAGTCACTTAACTTTTCTGGTCCTCAGTTACTTCATCTGTAAAAGAGATTAAACCTATGAGCCTATGAGCCCCATGTGGGGGCGTGGACCATGTCCAACCTGATTATGTTGTGTCTGCCCCTTAGTACAGTGCCTGGCATGTAAGACTGTTGGGTAGGGACCGTCTCTATATGTTGCCAACTTGTACTTCCCAAGCACTTAGTACAGTGTTCTGTGCACACAGTAAGTGCTTAATAAATACGATTGAATGAATGAATGTAAGGCTTAACAAATACTATTTGAAAAACAAAACAACAACAGAAAAGAGGCCATGTGGCACTGCAGGATTGTTTCTGGTCCTAAAAGCAAATTGCGTGTAAGTATGCTTCAGATGGCAGTAACTGACTTCAGGGGAATGTTGAAAGTGGAGTTTGCATTTTTAAATCCCAAATTAAATTGTATATGTTAAATTCCCAGACATTTTGAAACTCTTGGCCAAGGCATTAGACATAGACACATGTCATGGGGTGAGTTTAGTACTTATTTTTTGTGCTTAATCCTAATTTAGGTGATTGGAGTATCCATTAAAGAACATGGTGTGTTTCCACCTTTGAATACTTTGCAATCTAATAAGACAGACAACAAATGGTCAATATAGAGACAAATAGTATAAGAGTTCAGTCTTTGGGCTCCTTGAGGGCAGGAAATATGTCTACCAACTCTTGTTGTATTGTACTTTCCAGAGAGTGTTCAGTGTTTTTCACACAGTAAGCATTCTGTGAATGCCACTGATTCATTGACCATAAATTCATGTTATGAAATTGGAGTGTTCTTATTTCCTTCGTAACTAAAGACAAAGAATGTCATGAGTCCTCTTTTTGTTTACAGGTGTTGTAATCATTGATGACCATCCTGAAGTGACAGTAGTTGAAGATCCCCAGTCAAACTTGAATGATGATGGCTTTACTGAAGTTGTATCCAAAAAGCAACAGAAACGCTTGCAGGATGAAGAGCGCAGAAAGAAAGAAGAACAAACTGTGCAGGTCTAAAAGTGTTTTTTAACTTATAAAAAACTTGATGTTGTGAAGAGCTTGCAGTGACCCAAGCACTGTGCTACAATATGAGCATGGTACAAGATGAGCATTGTTGAACACAGCCTGAAAGGGAAGGGAGCAAGTATATTAATCCCCAGAAGCAAAGAGGGATAATGTGTCCTGCCCATGGTCACATAGCAGGCCAATTGCAGAGCTGGGACTAGACATCCTTTCATGTAATCAGTGGTGATGGAATTGTGCAGACCTGCCAAACCAAGGTGCATAAAGTTTTGACCATTAAAGTGTTAAAAATAGCTTCTCAAACTACAAACTTAAACTAAATTCAGCTTGAGGTTAATTGTGGTGGCAGGGAGAGGACATAAAGAGTCAGCCACTTTTTCAGCATTTACTCAAGTCACTGTAAGCAGGCTCTGCTCTAGGTGCCTCTAATCAAAAAACATTAAGGGAACAATGGATCCAAAGGAAAACCAGTGGTGTAGATGCAGGATTTTTCCCGAGCCCCTGCTAAGTCTGGCCTTGGAGCATGTACCCCTAGCTTCAGACAGCTATGTGGTGGAGTTAGGAGTCTTTCTCCCCCCGGGGAGTTGAAAGGGAAAAGAACAGGAATATGGAGTGCCATAAAGTGAGTGAAATGAGCAGGAGAAAAGTTAATAAAGGGGGCGGAGGTTTAGAAATAGAAGAGTCCAAATCTCTCCTTCCACTTAAAACAACATCAAAAAAGTAAAAAAAATAAAGAAATCCCAAGAGCTTCAGGTTCTGACCCTTCTTCCCCCCACCTCCTTTTCCCAATGACTCAGTAAAGGTTTCACAAGACTTAGGTCTCACCTGAGGCTATACTGCTCCAGTCTGGGTGATTGTAGGCCACTGGTTCCCAGAAGTCTATTGTTATTTAATTTGGATAATAATAATAATGGTATTAAGCGCTTACTGTGTGCCAAGCACTGTTCATAGTGCTGGAGGTAGTACAAGGTAGTCAGGTTGTCCCATGGGGGGCTCACAGTCTTCATCCCCATTTTACAGATGAGGGAACTGAGGCACAGAGAAATTAAGTGACTTGCTCAAAGTCACACAGCTGATAAGTGATAGAGCCAGGATTAGAACCCATGACCTCTGACTCCCAAGCCTGGGCTCTTTCCACTAAGCCACGCTGCTTCTCAGCTTAAGAACCTCAGTTAAAGATGGTCTGCTTTGGTGGACCCAGGGTTCTCCAGTTAGTTTTTTTTTTTTTTTAAGGGACGTCTTCCATTTTGATTTCTCCGTTTCCAAAATCGCTTCACGTTATTTTGCAAAATAACGTATATGTCTTAAGTAAAGACTTAACGTTTGAATTCAAACACCTTTTGGCTGAGATCTGTGATAGCTATATTAGGCATGGCACTAACACACTGGGAACTTGAACTTCACCTACCTTCAACCACCAAGTTGCAAACTCTGTATTCTTCTGACTTGGTTCAAGGTGTGGACCAAAAAGAGTTCGAACGAGAAAGGAAGAAGCCAGAATTCTAAACTTCCGCCCCGATTTGCCAAAAAGCAACAGCAAGTTGCGGTAGTCCAGCAGGCCCAGGTGCCAGCCCCAGTACCAGCCCCAGTAGCAGCCCCGGCTCCAGCATCAGCTCCCGCCGCACAGACCGCGGCCCAGCCTCAGTCACAGACCCCAACGCCGACGCCGACACCGACTCCGAGCCAACCGCAGACTGCGGTTCAGCCGCAAGGCCAGACAACAAATGCCACAGACACAACAAATGGTACGGATTACGTGGCCACGGGAAAGCCCTCACAGAATGTGCCTTCTCAAGGCACTCTAGGAGCGGAATTGTGGGATAATAAGGTAGCCCCTACAGCAGTCCTGAACGACATCTCCAAGAAATGTAAGTCACTTTTTGAAACTGTGGGGAGTGGGGAGTGCGTGTTAGTGCACTGTCGAAAATCAGCAAACTTTTGATTGGAGACACAAACCCCCAAATTGGTCAGTCGGTATATTGGATCATTTAAGAATCACAGCTCATACCTTGTTCCTTGTGGTTTGCAGTGGGACTGATTAGTCCTCCACAGCCACCTCCAGTCAGTGCGTGGAATAAGCCGTTAACATCTTTCGGCCCTGCTGCACCCCCAGAGGTAAGAGGTTTTTTGGTTTGGTGTTTTTTGTTTTGGTGTTCTTTTTTTACTCTCAAGTTTTGTGATATGGACCTGTGAAATGACTTGATTTTTCTCACACTTATTCTCTGTTTCAACCAGAAAGCTTTAGGTGGCAATGGGAATTGCCTGCCTCTTCCCTTTTAAGTTCTCACCTTTAGAGATATTAGTCATATTCTTGGGCTGATTTTCTAAAAGTCATTGCAGCAGAGCGAAAGACTTAAACACCTCAGGTGCTCGTGGCAGACTTCGGTATGATCCTGCTGGCCCCTTTGTGACCCAGATGCAGTAATAGGTCACATAATCACAGGGCTTGAGACAGCTTTAAAGTTATTGAGTCTGCCCTTCTGGGGCGAAAGCACCTGTTTTTAAAAGTTGAGAGAAGATTTCTTGACTTCCTTTTATCAACCATTCCAGTGTTTAACAAACTTCACTGTTAAAAATATTCAAATAACTAACCCAACTTTGCTGGACGTTGAACCCATTTTCTCTAATTCACTGCTTTTGACCATCTGGACTGCTTGACTGAGCATGGTGCTTTGCACATAGTAAGCACTTAATAAATGCCATCATTATTATTATTGTGGACTGAAAATTAGTTTTTCACCTATCAGCTTTCTCTTTAGGTTTTAAATAATTCTCCAAGGGGAGTATGTCACTATATATATATATATATATATATATATATATATATATGCATATACACACACCACACACAGATATATATATATACCCTCAAAGAAATCAGTTAACTTGAATTAAGTAGAACCAGTAACTTTTCATTAGCCAGTTATTAGGGTGTTGGAGTGGTCTAACTATATAATTTAAGGGGCATTTAAATTCAGGTAGAAGCCTGGTTTAAATTTGTGAGGTTGCTTTAATACTTGCCACATTTAGGCCATTTTTTATTATTATTTTGTGCAGGGGGAGGATATGAGGGCAGAGGGAGGCAAAGCTATTCATGTAATGTGCAAGAAGCAAAGCAGATGCCCAGTATCACTCCTTCCTGTTGGCTCTTATCATATGGCTCAGTCATAAATCCAAACTGTAGCAATATCCAAGCCTTGGTTTTGAGGTGCAGACATGAGATAAGCAAATCCTGGCAATGGATGCAGAAATTGCATATTTCCTTAAGGAAGAAGGGCAGGTTTAACCTTTTTCTTCCCTAAATTCATTTCCTCATTTTTGGGGTGTTTAACAGTAATGTTCTGGTGGTCTAGTAATATGGATATTTGTAATCTTGGTAGGGAGCAAAGAATGGACAGGAAAGCTCAGTTGAACTTGGAATTGAAACAATCCAGTTTGGTGCCCCAGCCTCAAATGGAAGTGAAAATGAAACTGCTCCTGTGCTGTCTGAAAAATCAACTGACAAATTGCCTGAGCCTAAAGAGCAGCGGCAGAAGCAGCCCCGTGCCGGGCCCATCAAAGCTCAAAAGGTAAAATAAACTTACCTGAATCGTCATGTGAGAATATCATCAAACAGTTGTACTTAGTGAGCACTTTGGCCAGAGCATTGTGTACTTAGGAGAGTAGCCCCTCCAGGGGCAAGGGACTATATCTTATTCCCAACTGTATATTATCCCCCAGAACTTTGTGTAGCACTCTGCATACAATAAGTGCTTAATAAATACTATTACTACTAATGCTAGAATAATAGAATTTCTAAAATAATAGTGATACTTGTTAAGCACTTTGTGCCAAGCACTGTAGTAAGTGCTGGGTCAGGTAAATACTAATCAGGTTGGACACAGGCTCAGAGTTTAGTTTGGGAAGAACATAACGGGAAAGGAGAGCAGGTGATTGATCCCACTTTACGGATGAGGAAGCCATGGCAGAGATAGAGAAGTTGTGACAAACATCAAGAGTTATAGATAGCAGGAATAAGAGGGAATCCAGCTCCTTTTAAAAAAAAAAAAATAGATCTTAAATTGTGTTCAGAGGAAAATCATCAGTGTCTTCAGGAATGTAAGTATCACTATTATTATCATCAAGTCGTTTCCGAGTCATAGTGACTCCATGGATATACTTTCTCCAGAACATCCTGTCTTCTGCCATAACCCGCAACCTTTCTAACGGTTCTTCCGTTATCGTCGTTATGGTCTCTGTTCATCTAGCTGCTGCTCTGCCTCTTCTACATTTTCCCTGGACTTTTCCTAGCATTAGTGTCTTCTCCAGAGAATTACTCCAGAGTATCACTGCTGTTCTATATATTTGTGGCACAGGAATGAGAATCCAGGTTAAGCTCCCTCAGTTGAAGTATGATCTCTGACTCATAAAGTGGATTTTACATACTGTAAGACATGCGTAAAGGCATTTATG
Source organism: Tachyglossus aculeatus (assembly GCF_015852505.1). Classification (NCBI taxonomy): domain Eukaryota; kingdom Metazoa; phylum Chordata; class Mammalia; order Monotremata; family Tachyglossidae; genus Tachyglossus; species Tachyglossus aculeatus. The sequence continues at coordinate 6,658,374 of NC_052081.1, forward strand.
CTGGCTATTTCAGTGAAGGTTACAGTAGATATCCATTATAGTAAGAGGTTTTTCAAATGAGTCGGAGTTCTTTAAAGATTCCTGATTTGTTCTTTTTTAATCAGTTTACAATAGAGGGCAGGGTAAGTTTTAGCAACTCCCCATTTCTTCCTCTCTTTCTCCTCTTCTTCTTTCCCCCACTTTCCCCCTCGACCCCGCAGCCCCCCCAAAAATAATTGATTTAAAGAAGTCCAGCCTTTCAGGTGGCTTGAGTCCCAGAAATCTAACAGTGGGCTCTAGATCCTATGTTTTCATTACCTTCGGGTATTATCAGAAAAAATAGGCATTTAGAATAGCCGAAGGGAATCGCAAAGGCAGATTTTGAAATGTCCGTAGTAGAATATCTTTGAAACAGCCATGCAAGAGAGAGTGAGCGTGCCAACTTGAGTTGGCGGGAATAGGCACTTCTCCTGTAGCGAGAGCTTGTTGTTCCGTCACTGTTGTCCACTCACTATGAAACACTAAACTTAGCTTCCAGAATTGAGTCCAGTAGAGAACAAAGAACATAAGCCCGGTCCCATCGGGAAAGAACGCTCATTAAAAAACCGTAAAGTGAAGGACGTCCAACAGGTGGAGCCCGATGGACAGGAGAAGACCAGCCCTCCCGCTGTCAGAAATGGCAATCCCGTTCCCACGAAGGAAACCAAAGCCGTTTCGGAAATGAGTGCTGAAATTGGAACGATGATATCTGTGTCGGCCCCGGAGTTTGCCACTAATACAAAGGTATGAAAGGTTATTGGAAAAAGCCCCCCAAAAATTGGGAGTTAAAGCTGTATTAGCTAACTCCGACCCTTTGAGGGGTTTCGGCTTGAAATTTATCTCTGCAGATTATTCAGTAGATAATGAAAAGAGTCTGTAATACCTAAGGCAGTTTTAAGTGAATTTTATTTGGTTCGCCCCTCCCCATTCATTCATTCGTTCAATCGCATTTATTGAGCGCTTACTGTGTGCAGAGCACTGTACTAAGCGCTTAAGCCTCCCCAAGGAGGCTTATCACCAAAACTTAAGCCATTTCACACAAGGCTAGTCAAAACCTTCGTTGGTGAGGTAAATTTAGGGCTTTTCTCCTCCATGCAGTAGAGTATTGTTTTCCAGTCTTCAGTCAAGGCCGACTTAACATTTGCCTGTGAAAAGCAAAGCAAAGCACCAACCCACGCCGGTGGGAATGCACAGGTAAAGCAGAAGGAAGAACTGGCAAAGTAATATCTGTTTCCTGTGTGTCCCACAGATTAACTGGAGTTGGAAGCTACAGGTGGCTTCCTCTGTTAATCTGTCCCTTCAGGCACAGGTACAGATTCCTGGACGGGATCGTGGAATGTGCTGAAATACAGGTTCTAATGGGAGTTGAAGAAAAATGTTTTTTATCATTGTCTAGAAAAGAATACAATAACATGTTGGCAGTGGGTTTTGAAGTACTGGTTAAATGGATACACACACCATTGTGTCTCATTAATGAGTTGAAAATTGGAGTCTTGGTATTACACTCAAATCACCTCAGTAGAGTTATTTGTAAAGAAACAAGGCCTGCCTTTTGTATCACCTGGGGATAAAGCTGGTACAATATACTGAGGAACTGTCCTTTCCCTATTTCACAGGAATCGGTAACAGACTACACTTCACCTTCTTCTTCACTGCCCAGCACTGTGGCCACCAGCAATACAAAGATGGAAGAGACTTTGGTGACTAATGTGAGTATATCCCATTCAAGAAGTTCTGTGTAAAATAATCTAAGGCGTCAGACCTTTGGCTCATTACCTCGGCAAGTTTAAGGGGGAAAATTAAACTTGGACCTCCCACAATAGCAATTTTACTCCTCTGATGAAGTGCTGAGAAATCATTTAAGTTTTTAAAAAAATTATCCCTTTTTGAAATCAAATGTCTAGGTCGTGGCTTCCTCTTAGTTATGTGATGTAGTTGAAAAATTAGTTTCGTGTCAAGGCAGAATGGCAAGAAAATCAATCAGTCATATTAATGGAGTGCTTACTGTGTGCAGAGCACTGTACTAAGTGCTAAGTTTTGGATCAGTAGCAGAAAAATTTCATTGAATTGACTTTAAATATTTCTGTGGTTTTGTAGTGATATAATAGTTGGACCATTGCTGTTGTTTGTCCCTTAAAATGGAGAGTGGGGGAGAGAATTCTCACTGGGGTTGAAAGGGTCAGTCAAGAAAGGGTTTGCATTGTGGTTTGCATGGGGATTCCTTGTTGTTTGCAGAACAGGTGGTTGTAATACTATCCAGGTTTGTGTCGATTGGGGGGGTTACACTCCAAGCTTTAGTGTCTGCACAAGGATTTCCATGCAGGTAGGGCCAGGAGTGGGTTATGGGGCCTGGTTTGCCGTGCAGGGTTTGCACTGCTCCTGAGTGTAGCAGAGTGCTGTTTGTGGGAGCTCTGGAGAGCCATGGGCTTTGTTTTCTGCAACCTGGTGTGTCTGTAAAACTAGCAACTACTTAAGAACTTCCTCATTTTAAAGATGGGGGTCATGTTTAAATTTGGTAATAAGTTTACATAAACATTCTTCCTTCTTCAGATGGAATCTGCTCGCAAAGCGTGGGAAAACTCTCCGAATGTGAGGGAAAAGAGTTCCCCAGCAACTTCAACAGCCGCCCCAATTACCAGCGTTGGGGGCAGCAGTTCCAGTGGACCGAACCCTGCCAATTACAACTCTTTCTCTAGTGCATCGATGCCTCCTATTCCTGTGGCTTCAGTCACTCCTACAACTTCATTATCAGGTAGAGGCCTTTCAACTGTATTTTCTTTGAAGGCTTGGAATCACTCAATTCTCTGTGCCTCGTGAAGTTCTGCTAACTGCTCTCACAAGAAATTAGGAAACTGGCCTTCATCACTGTAGTGTCCTGGTTGGATTATTATTATTTCCCCTGGAAGGGGATAATATGTATGCACACCAAGTGAGCTGTCTTCCATCTAGCTGGGTGGCCTGAATCAGTTTGCACAATCTGCTAAAGCCGTCAGGGTAGCTCCAGGGCCATTGTGACCTAGATACACGGGCAGGCACTCTGTTGGTGCTTTTGTGTTTTAGTTTCAGCGATCGAATGGGTGAAGTCCAGCCTTACAGCCCAGTGTAAATCGCCAGATCCGACTGGTGCAAATTTAGCCTAGTCTGGACTGGCCTGGGTTCTGATGACCTCTTAGTGCCCCATTTCCATCCCTCCCATCATCCATTCATTCCCCCGCTTCCCCAAATCAGCAGTGGCCATTGATAAGATGGTTTAATTCCTATCTGGTTACAGTGGAAACAGAATTAAATTTGTTTCAGCCCAAGAGTACTGTTTCTTTTTTTAAGTGTGCTTTATTTCGTTTTCTCCCCGCTGCCATCTAGGAGCTGGTACATACACTACCTCTTCCCTGAGTACTAAGTCTACCACCACTTCGGACCCTCCCAACATTTGTAAAGTGAAACCCCAACAGTTACAGACAAGCAGCCTTCCTTCTGCAAGTCATTTTTCCCAGCTGAGCTGCATGCCCTCCCTTATTGCCCAGCAACAGCAGAGTCCCCAGGTCTATGTATCTCAGTCTGCAGCAGGTAACAGTGTTTCTGAAATTGTGTGGGCTGTTCTGTCAGTTTACTGACTCCTGATTTTGGTGGGGGAAGACTTAAAACACTTAAAAAGTTACAAGATGTAAATCTTAGTACCTGTCTCCCTTGCAAAACTGGAAGCTTCTTGAGCAGGGTTCATGTCCTCTAATTGATTTGAATTAATGTAATCACTTAATACAGCAGTACTCAAATACTGTGGATTGAGGGTGTCTTCACACTGTGAGTTTTGACCACATAGAAATCTCAAAAGTCTGGGGATATCATGGCCTAGTAAATGTACATGTCCCTCTTTTTTAAAAATGGCTTTTCAAGTCCCGGGTGCATATCTTTTGACTGTGTTTAAGCCAAGTGAAAGGAACTCGTATTTGGTGAATGTCACCCATGAAATGTGATCACCAGAAATGACATTTCACAAAATCACTTTATTTTTGGAGGACAGTCCGGTCCAACTTCCATTCCAATTGAAAATTCAGGCTATCTAGGCTGGAGATCCTTTTGGTACTCTTAAGCTTATTAAAGATGTAGGTACAAACATTCTTGAATTTTGTTGGGTATCATGTATAACTTCGGAATTCCAATGAAATCTGGGTTTGCTGCAGAATTTATTTCCCCAAGGTAAACAGAGCTGTCATGGAAAATATTCAGGCTGTCTAGGCTGGAGATCCTTTTGGTACTCTTAAGCTTATTAAAGATGTAGGTACAGACATTTTTGAATTTTGTTGGGTATCATTTATAACTTTGGAATTCCAATGAAATCTGGGTTTGCTGCAGAATTTATTTCCCCAAGGTAAACAGAGCTGTCATGGAAAATATGAAAAGTTGCAGTTGCCAAGAGTGGCCTGCTTGAAATAATAGCCTCTTCAGTATCTCTTAAGTTAGCATCAGATGCCCAAGATTCTAGATGCATTTTCAGTTGTGCTTCTCTGGATTATTCAAGGCAGTATTATGGAAATATATTGGACTTTACTGTTTTCAAGGACCATTGGTTTGACTCTCTCTTAAAAGAGAAATCCCCCCAAAAAATGCCAAAACCAGTCCTGATTCATTTGCTTTTTCCCTGGTTTGCAGCTCAGATCCCAGCTTTCTATATGGACACAAGTCATCTGTTCGGCACTCAGCATGCCCGTCTGGCTCCACCATCCCTGGCTCAGCAACAAGGCTTCCAGCCAGGACTTTCCCAGGTAATTGGAGGTGCCAATGTAGAGTTTCTTTGCCTTTTGACAGTCTAAGCATATTGCCTGGCACTTCCCTGTTCAGTTTGTTTATTGACGGAGTTTTCCTTAGGTATAAGTTGCACTGATTTTTGAAGTTTTCCACTGTTTCAATTCATTGCAGCCCACTTCTGTACAACAGATTCCAATCCCCATCTATGCACCCCTTCAAGGACAGCATCAAGCTCAGCTAAGCTTGGGAGCGGGGCCGGCTGTTTCCCAGGCTCAGGAATTATTCAATTCATCCCTGCAGCCGTATAGGTGAGTATTGCTCTATTTCTGGCTACATGATAACTGAGCAGTTGTGCTAACCCTTCATCTTCATTAAACTAAGAATTGTCCTCCTGAAATGTAGTAAAGTTTATCAAGAATTCAATTTGTGTCTAAAACCTGCATTCTTTTTTTTTTAGTGGTGCTTGAATTTTTTTCTAAATCAATGTTGGCTCATTTTCTTGTTTGAATTCACCCATTAGTGTAATTTAAGTGTTGAATGTGTGGATGTTTTAAAAACCTTTAAAATTTACCATGTCAAACTAATTTTATTTCTTCCAAGGTGATTTGGTTCCCAATTCTTTGCAGATTGCTAATATGTGGTATTGTCTTTTAGTTTTAAGAGAGGATTAGCGAAATCTGCTGATCATTGCATCAATTAAAGGAACTCTTAAGATAATGTAGACAGTCTTGCTTGCGCAAAACTTGCTCCAGCATTCTAACGTTCCAGCACTTTGGTTTCTGGTGGGAGGAGTGAGATCCTAGGAGAGGGGCTCGCCCCTCTGTACTTCCTGCTACCCACTTCTAGCTGACTCCTGGCGACCCCAGAATAATTCTTGGGCTTAAGGGTGATCTAAGGCTATCTCTGATTCCAATTCTTTCTGCAGATCACAGCAAGCCTTTATGCAAAGCAGTCTATCCCAGCCATCCCCCGTGGTTCTGTCTGGTACGGCCTTGCATAACTTTCCAGCGGTGCAACATCAGGAGCTTGCCAAGGCACAGTCAAGTCTTGCGTTTCAGCAGACTTCTAACACCCAGCCAATCCCTATCTTGTACGAGCATCAGCTCAGCCAGGCTTCTGGACTAGGAGGCTCGCAACTTATTGACACACATCTTCTTCAGGTAAGGAAAGTTAGAACTGAGTTATTGTAGTACCCTCGGTAGTGAAATAGTGAGACTTCTACTTCATTTCTGGCCGTGGGGTGAGCTTGAATCGAAGGTGTAGTTTGCACAATTCCTTTTTCTCTGCTCATCAGTTTTAATTTATTAAATTTAAGACTTTGAGGTGTGCTGTCCTAGACGTGAAAGGCATTTGTAACATGAAGCAAATTATGCATCCTCCTTACCTCATTGGTTGTTATATGGATAAAATTAGAAAATGGACATGAAATTTGATCGCTGGTGTCCAGTATGGTGCTCTGCCCAAAGAAAGTGCTTAGCAAATAATGTTGCTGTGTCTAGCTGATTCTTGTGAAATGCCGGTTTGCTTCCTTCATTTTTGCCTTCTCTTATCCTCTCCTGTCCCTCTTCTCCAACCTGGTTTCCAATTGTGCCTACCCATTTTCCTTCTGTGTTTTTTGGCTCAGAAGCTCCACAAGTGTTTCTGCAGGATGGACCAAACTGGTGTTTATGTAGGTAGTAATCTACCCTTTAAGCTGAGTGGCTCCGTCACCCTAAAACTGATCTTGTCTCGAATTTATTGACATTGTCCTAGGGAAAGCATTGCTTGGACAGTCAGGAAAATCAACACTCTTTGTGAGCCTGCTACATGTTAGGGTGTCCTTGGCACTTATCCGCTGTACTAGAAGACAAGATACTTGAGGTGGATTTATCCAATTACAGAGTTTTCTGTCTGTGCAAAGAAAATTTGAACACTTCAAGTGTAAAATGTGCTTTCTAGCAACAGTATTTATTAACAGTGGGGTAAATTGAAGCAGTGTGTTTTTGGTTTATGTATTCTTACGAAGTGATTAGGCATTTTGTTAATGCTGCTGAGCCTTAGAATTGCTTGTGCTCTCTTTCCTAGGCTAGAGCAAGTCTCACACAAGCTTCAAATATTTACTCTGGGCAAGTTCAACAGCCTGGTCAGAGCAATTTCTATAATACTGCCCAGTCTCCCAATGCTCTCCAGCAGGTAAACTATGGCATGGTAAATTTCCTCAATCTTACTTTTTTCATGTTGTTCGTCATTCATGTGTGTGAGGATGGCGAATGAATGGACAGGAGGGGACACTAGCTAAATGCAGATCCCACTTTTTGGGGAACAGTGAACACTTAGAATTTATAACTGCCTATGGCTAATGCCAGACTTGCTCACGCAGGCAAGTTGTGCTTGTCTGCAGGTTTCTACTATTCCCGTTTCAGCCACCGCCTTTTTAAATTATTTTGTGCCCGGTGGCCTGAAGCCATCAACGGGGTGTGGGGGGAGATGAGCCCAGTGTCTTTGGCATTTTTACTGTGTAATGGTGAAAGTTTTGCTTGTAGCCTGTTAATTTGCATATGCTCTTTTAAAACGGGGTTTTGTCTAAACAACTCGGACTCATGGTGTACTCAGTACTGGAAATGCTACAAAGAATCCCACCTGGAAGACATTTAACACTGGCTGTGCCCCTGAACTATTCCCAGAACATGGGCACAGAGAACTTAAATTTTAACCATGGTGTTCCTGTTCAAGTAGAATCTCCTATGGCATAATCACCCTTTCCTGAAAATGGTGGTTCCTTTTAGAATTTGAAAATTGCAGCTCAAACCAGCCCCACGTTGTTTTCTGTCAGGATTGGGGGTCTTTTTATAGTTTTTTTGCCTTGGTTCGGAGGCAGTTGTGACTACGTTTTGATCATTTAACTTGCCCCCGTCCTAAAAATCATAGCAGGATCAATGCTTTCCTATGTAGCAGTGGTAGTCAGGCCATTATATTGTGAGCATTGACATCTTGTTCTCATAAGATCCTTCACACCCAGCTGCTTTCCAAAATGGTTCAGTCATCTGCCGAGCAACAAATCACCTTTTCTGTTGCCTTGTGCAATTCCCTAGGTGGGGTTTACCATATCCATTCCTAGACTGTGAGCCTGTTGTTGGGTAGGGATTGTCTCTGTTGCTGAATTGTACTTTCCAAGCATTTAGTACAGTGCTCTGCACACAGTAAGTGCTCAATTAATACTACTGAATGAATGAATGAACAGAAGCAGTGTGGCCTAGTGAAAAGAGCACGGGCCTGGGAATCAGAGGACCTTGATTCTAATCTCGGCTCTGCTGCTAGTCTGCTTTGCGGCCTTGGACAAGACACTTAACTTCTGGGTCTCAGTTCCTTCATCTGCAAAATGGGGATTCCATACTTGTTCTCCTTCCCCCTGAAACTGTTAGTCCCATGTGAAACCAGATTAACCTCAGAGCTTGGCACGTAGTAAGCACTCAGTAAATGCCACAATTATCATTGTCATCGTTGTTAGTAAGCTCATTTAGTGGAGTTGAATTTTGGAATTTTCTTCCTACAATTCTATGTATTAAAGCAGCATGGTCTAATGGAAAGAGCATGGGCGCCTGGGAGTCAGAGGACCTAGATTCTAATCCTGGCTCTGCCATTTACCTGCTGTGCATCCTTAGGCAAGTCACTTCACTTCTCTGTGTCTCGGTTCCCTCATCCGAGAAATGGAGGCTCATTACCTTTTTCTCCCTCTTACTAAGAGTGTGAGCCCCTTGTGGGACTAGATTATTTTGTATCTGTCCCAGTGCTTAATTCAGTGCTTTGCACATAGTAAGCACTTAATAAGTACCACAATCGTCATCATTATTAATAGTAAATCAGTTGGGCACTTGTTTGTACTCTCCCAAGCGCATAGTATAGTGTTCTGCACACAGTAGCCACTTAATAACTATGATGGATTGGTTTAAGTCTGATCATTACAAACCCCAACCTTATGGGGCTGGATTCAGTTCACATTACCTTGTGTCCTTGACACATAGGAAGCACACTGTCAGTACCGTCCTTGTCATTATTATTATTCTAACAAAGTACAGGAATCCTATCCATTACTTCTGTAGCATAAATTGTTGCCAGTTTGGCATTTTCCATAAAACTCAGAATTTTAAAAGAAAATCATCATAACCCATGAAGAAGTGGTGGCAAATGTCAAGGCCCCGGCCAATTGACAAAGCTGCGCTAAGCTTGTATCCCCAAGTTATTGCTACCGAACTTCCTGTTTTGAAGGTGAACTGACATGTGGTTTTTGGAGGGTTTTGGGTGGTCGTGGTCCCGCTTAATATATGGGGAGGGAAGTTGTATGAACTTGAATGAATGTGTACGGAGGGTGTCTTGTCATGGTGGGGATGTGTTTAACATGTACCCATAAACGTTACTGAGCCTTCTGTGCTCCTGCTTTTCCAGGTAACAGTGCCATTACCTGCTTCCCAGCTTTCTTTACCTAACTTTGGATCGACGGGGCAGCCTCTAATTGCTCTGCCTCAGACCCTCCAGCCCCCATTACAACATACACCCCCACAGCCTCCGGCCCAGAGCCTCAGTCGGCCCGCACAAGTAAGCCAGCCTTTTCGAGGATTAATCCCCGCCGGAACTCAGCACAGCATGATCGCTACTACTGGAAAGGTGAGTTCAGCAAATGGTCAGTTCACTGGGATCACAGGAAATGTTCACATTTTTTGGCAAGTGTTGCCAACTAATTGCATCATGTCTGAAAAACACTCACAACCCCAGTCATTTTTTCACTTCTCGGTTTTTAATGTAGACTTCAGGTGTACGCTAATTGCTTTGAAAATAAAGCTCCTTGAGTGTTTTCCACTTGAGGTTGACTTCTAAAGAAAGCCTGTCCTATCCTCCCCTTCGATATAAAGCATTCCTTATCTGTTCCCAGTCCCTTGGATTTGGAAAGCCTGGGAGAGCTGAATTAGATTTAGTATTGCCTCCGTCTTCCTGGTGCTGTTTAGTGATGGGTTCTAGCTAGGGCTTCCACGGTTGCTCGGCGGGGTGCCGAAAGTGAGATCCCCCTGTTCCGTCTGTTTGCAAGACACCGAGAAGGGCAGCTTTTAACTCGACATCGCCGATGGTAAAATCAGCTTCCTGCTTTTTCTCAGATGTCAGAAATGGATCTGAAAGCCTTTGGAAGCGGTATTGATGTAAAGCCAGGTACTCCTCCAATCGGTGGTAGAAGCACCACTCCGACGTCCAGTCCTTACCGGTAAATGGTCCTTTCCCACTTGTTAGGGCACAAGACCCCAAAAGCAGTGTGAGGGGAAGCCTTCGAGCGTAGAGTTCAAGGGTGGGGGGGGGAGAAATATGTAAATCTTAACCCAGTCCTGTGGTTCAGGCTTCAAAGGGTGATCTGAGCATGCCCTGCTGCTCTTCTCCCATCTTGCCTTTTGGTAGTGGAGCAGGTCTTGCCCATCAGCAGAACCACCCACCCAATCCCCTAATGGCCTGCTCCCCAGGGGGTGGGGCAGAGGGTCACATCCCCTTGGCGGGGTTCTCCCTTTAATGGATTAGTGGTAGACCTGTTCCTCCCGTCGGTTCTTCCGTCAGGGTTTGTTCGCAGGAACGCTAGTCGTGGGTACCGTCGGCATTCCTAACTGATGTTGGCTTCTTTCTAAGGGCCAGTTCTACGAGTCCAAACAGCCAGTCCAGCAAAATGAACAGCATTGTCTACCAGAAGCAGTTCCAGTCCGCAGCTGCCACTGTGAGGATGACCCAGCCGTTTCCTCCCCAGTTCGCACCCCAGGTGGGCAGAAGTAGACGAGCGACAGTAGTTCTGTTCAGAATGAACTCCCAGTCTGGTTCGTTGCTACTCGGTTGAGCTGCCAAGTGTTAGCCCGTTCGGAGGCCCAGATGTTCACTGCTGTCGTTCCTCTCATTGTCGCAGGTCGAGGGTCAGCAGACTTGAGCCAGCTTTTCTTCACCCTTGCTTTCCCCCCCTCAGTGCCATTTAGGAGATCTATGGTCTAGCCTTGCAGGGAGGGAGGCTCACTGGTGCGAGCTGACAGTAGAGGCAGGAGCTTACCAGGTTCCCCACACAACTCTGACAGTCTCGTGCAACACCGCTTACCAGGTTCCCACCCAACTCTGACAGTCTCGTGCAAGACCTGGGGTTTGGTTTGGTTTTGTGTTCTTTGTTCTTTTGTTTCTCTTGGAAACACCAAAGTCTTCGGAGAAGGCTCCCAGTGCCTGTGGTTGAAGTTTGTTCCAGGCCTTTTTCGGCATATACCGTCTTCCCCTGAATCACACTAAAGAGCTAACCGAGATTAATTCTTCCAGCACCACTTGATTTTTTTTGAGAGGATGTTTGCGCTGTATACACTGGGACCGCTTAATCTCGCTTTGGGTGGTTTGGTCCAGGTATGCTTCCTACACATTGCAGCCATCTTTCTGGAGATGCCCTAGTAGCTTTTCTGTTGGGGTTTTTTTTTGTTTCGGGGTTTTTTTTTTCCTTGTCAGAACTTGCAGCTGAGATGCTAGAAGCGTGTGAAGCCCCTTAGCATAATCTTGACCGTATTTTTCCATACTAGAACCTTCGAGCATGGCCTGTCTTACTCTTTGCCACTGTTAACCGAATGATCCAACCCGCACCCTTCCTTGGGGCACACTGGGCGCTAGATTTGCTCTGGGGTGAGCCAACCCGTGATCTAAGTGGCAGCTTTTTTTTTAACAGTTCAATGTTTTATGTTTTGTTTTTTTCCACTCAGATCCTCTCTCAGCCTAACCTGGTCCCTCCATTGGTAAGAGCCCCACATACTAACACCTTCCCAGCGCCTGTTCAGAGGCCGCCAATGGCACTGGCCAGTCAGATGCCTCCTCCGATGACCACAGGCCTCATGAGCCACCCTCGTTTGCCCCATGTGGCGAGGGGTCCTTGTGGATCACTATCCGGAGTCAGAGGCAATCAGGCCCAGGCTGCGTTGAAGGCTGAACAAGACATGAAGGTTAGTACAGTGTTCACAGCTGACAGGGCAAGAGTGTGTCTCTGAATCATGTCTTAAGATGCCTCTGGACCCTTAACCTGTATCCAGGCATTCATTGTCTCCGTGGGCTTAGCACATTTTTTTTTTACCCTCCCCCACCATTTGCAAGCGCTTAGTACAGTGCTCTGCACATAGTAAGCGCTCAATAAATACGATTGATGATTTGCAACTATACTCAGTAGCAAGCCAGTGTTTTCGATCACATGGCCAAGGGAGCTGTTTGGCAGTAATTATAACTGAAGGGAAATCTGAGTTTGGGCCTTTTGGAGGAGAAACAGGAAGTCCCTTTGGTTCACTAAGATCCCTTTTCCATCTTTCATCGAAATAACGGCCTCGACTCTGAGGACCCGTCCAAATCCGTGCTGGTGGAGAGCTACCTAGGTTTCCCTACCGTTGTCAGTTGGATAAAATATTCTTCGCTTCCTGCCTTGAACCGTTGCCCTGGGTTCTTCTTTACCTGCCACCTTCCCAGCAGCGATTGCTATGTCTTATTGCCTGGTTGAGCGATGGTATGATGTGCATCTGGAAGAGCTCTTTGAGACCCTTCAAAACAAAAGGCACTCAAGACTTTCGGGTACAGAAGATATTTAGGAGTCTGTGTGGGGTCGATTTAGGGCTACCGGCAATGTCATGTGGTTCCCTTACCTTTGGATCTGGCACAATCCTTTAGTTACTGGTTTTTCTTCAAATAGGCCTTAAGGATGCTAAAAGAATGCAGACAGGCTAGCCATATCTAGGGATATTTAGAAGAACGAACCTTACTCGCTGTTTCTAAGGAAGACAAGAGTTCATAGTCCCACAGGTCCGTACTAGATGTCTAGTATCTGATTCGTGCTTGTTCCGGGTCAGAACTACAAGCTGTCAGGCTTAAAGATACGGAAATTCACTACGCAGACCAAAACCAACCCTCGCTTGTCTCGAGCCCATTTTGGCCTTGTAAAACTGGATGTGACACGGTATTCCCGTCCATTCGCAGCTTGCTCATCAAGGTGGCAGCATAGATGAAAAGCTAGAGAAAACTGGGCTGGAAATAGGGGACCAGCCTAGGGTTGGTGGTTCTCGGGATTTGTTTCCACTTAGCCGCAACTGCGCGGCAAGATGACGAACTTCTCTTGTTGACTAGCTGCAGAGTAGACCCTCACCTGTCTCTGGATCTGGGTGTGGCAGAGTGTGTGTAATTGCAGGGCATGAAGACGTTTTGACCCCTGCAGCCAGTGAATAAGAAATAGTGCCCATTGTGTAGGTTGTGGTGCTGTCCTTTGCAGGTTGGCGTAAGTATTGGCATATGCTTAAAAGCCATGCAGAAGTACTCTGTTTAGCTGATCCAAGGAGTGGAAGCTGGCAGCCTTAACTTAAAACGATTACGAAATGCAGTTGTAGTTTCTAATGACTGTGACACTCTTCCCCTGCAGGGGAGAGCGGTGGGAAGAAGACTCGGGAATCAGACTGTTGATCTCTGCGTCGGTAACGCTAGCGGAAGCGATTGCTTGTAATTTTGCTTTGGCTCAGCTCTTATTTACTGATCACTGGAAGTTCCAAACGAGTCCTCCCGTACACGCTTTCAAACTCATAAGCAAGCTCCCTAAATGCATTGGAGTTAGTGGGCTTTGTTCCCCCTTGCAGCGGGCTGTTTTGACTCGGGTATCCCACCACTGTGAAGAGGGAGCTGCTAGGATTGGGTTGACACCCTTGGTGTTCTAACTGGGAGGTGGAAAGTGGCGGTGCGGGGAGGGAGCACCTAGTTTCCAGGCAAGGCTTTCAAGAGAAATGATGATTTGTCGCCTTGCTAGTGAAAGGGTTTGCCAACTCTGTCGCTCCCGTATCTGTGTTGGTCCAGGGAAATCCTGCCGCGTTTTTAGTCGAGTCATTTCTTATCTTTCAAGGCCAAACAGAGAGCCGAGGTTCTGCAGTCCACCCAGCGATTCTTCTCCGAGCAGCAGCAGACTAAGCCGATGGGAGGCAAGGCCCCCAAAGTGGACAACGACGCGGCCAAACCCTCCGAGCCTCTGACCGACCCCCCGGGTGTTTGCCAGGAGAAAGTCGAGGAGAAGCCCCCTCCCGCTCCAACCACGTCGACAAAACCCGTTAGAACTGGGCCAATTAAACCTCAGGCAATCAAAACCGAAGAGACAAAGTCTTAAAAGGCATTGGATCACTGTTGGGGGGCGGGGGGGGGCGGGGGGGATAGCAGGGAAGGGGGATGGGAAGGGGGGTCAGAGGGAAAGGATTGGGTTCAAATGACAGCAGTAGAAACCTGAAGCCGGAAGGGTAAGGCGGGTGACCTGCAACGTAATACCGGCAGGGCTCGGAAACGTACGCGGTTTCATAGGAGGTTTTTCACACTGTTACACGCAAGCAGCTTCAGCACAAGTCAGAACGGGGGCTCGGCAGCCCCTCGGATGCCACCAGAGACCCGGCTCGGGGCGCTGGCTGCTCTGCTCGTCTTCGTAGCCGGGATCGGGGTGCCCCGTCCCCCACCCCCTCGCCCCCACCCGTGCACATCCCCTCCACAGAAGTAGAATATCACTGTCGCAGGCCGCACAGAATGAGAGAGGAGCGGCGGGCACCCAGCTGGCCAAGCGGAGCCGGTTCCTCTCCGCTGCCCATTAGGGCCCGCGGCCGCTGGGCCCGTTTTTTTGGGCGCTCGGAGTTTTAAGTCCCGGAGGCACCCGATGCCGGACAGAGTAGACCTCCTTTTTATTCTGGCAACTTGCTGCTGCTGATTTTGTAACGAGGAAACCGAGGTGAACAAACACAATCACAGTAGAGAAATTGAGCTTCCTTGGCAGAATGGCGCTGCCGTGTCCGGGGCCGACTTCCCCGTGAGCATTTCTGCCTGGGCCACCCGTGTCGCTGAAACACAGCTGCGTCTGCCCACCCTTCCTGCCCACTCTGTGCTGGAGAAGTAGAATCAAGTCAAATAAATGCCTTTTTAATTGTATCCTCTAGTATTATAGTTGTAGGACAGTACTGTATTATACTTCTGTGAATGTAAAATATCCTGTACCTGCTTATGATACGTAGTAGTGACTGCTATACCAGAGCTGTTTTTAATGATGTCATTCTAGAGTTATGTTTTTTTTTTTTCCAGAGGATGATTGAGAAGCTAATAAAAAGCGCCAGGTACCACATCAGTAACAGAATTTGCTGTTTTCTCGGATTTTTTTTTTTAACTTTTTTTTTTTTTTTGGAAAATGAAGAGTGAGCTGAAAGTAATATGTATAATTTTGTTCAGATGACTGCAGAACCTGGAAAGGCTGTTGCTGCTATTGATGCCTAGCGAATCGCTATTGGTTATCTTTTTATATAAATATATATATATAATTTGAACTTTTGGAAACTAGCTGTGATGTCAACTTTGGAAAAAAAAAAAAGTATCCTACTTGTACTGTGTTAAGTTGGCATTGTACAGAAATTAACAGCCATATTGGTCTAGAAACGTTAAACTTAATTTTTTTTTTCCATTTGTACAGGGGTAACGCACTGTATTAAATATGTAAGGTCTTATTTACATGGGTTTGATTACAGAAACTAATAAAGTATTCTCTAAATAATGAATCTTCAAAGTTCTAATCTATTCAGGTAAGAATAAGAAGTCAACGGC
The DNA here is from genome assembly GCF_015852505.1 of Tachyglossus aculeatus. NCBI lineage: Eukaryota > Metazoa > Chordata > Mammalia > Monotremata > Tachyglossidae > Tachyglossus > Tachyglossus aculeatus. Next base: position 6,673,743 of record NC_052081.1, read on the forward strand.
TGATTGCCTTCTTCAAACCCCCAACTGCACTGTGGTCCAGATAGAATCATCGGATGAAATTTGGTCCGTTGTTGTTACTTTTGGGTCAAACTGTAGCTGTACGTGTTCTAAAACATCTATATAGCTGTAGAATAATAATAATAATAATGATGGCATTTATTAAGCACTTACTATGTGCAAAGCACTGTAGAATGGCCAAGAGGGTGTAGTTCTTATCGTGCGGGTGGTGTTTGAATTTTGTTTTGATTTTTTTGGTTTCATTTTGTTTTTAGGGCTTTTGGTGGCCCAGTTGTCTTCCTAATTGAAGCTAGGGCTAGGATGGCTCTGGGGCAAGGTAGGGGAAGAGTGAGTTGCCTCGAGGTGATGGTTGGTTACAGGGCTAGCGGTTAGTAGGTTGGTAGGGTCCCTCAAGGGTAAAGAACCTGGCACAAGTCGAGTAGTTTGACTCTGGAGCCCTTTGGTTTGAAATTCCTTTACCTAGTTTTAAAAAAAAAAAAAATGAATGGAAATAGCCCTAGTTGGATTGTGAGGGAAATACAAACCGGTCAAGAGTAAACTGAATGATGACACTGGAGTTTACACTAATCCACCCCGGGTGTGTGAGCTCCTTTGAGCTGGGTATGTATAGAATTCACCTTGGAGTCAAGTCTTCTGAAGCCGTCAGCCATCTCTTTGCCAGCCGGAGTTCCTGAAGAGTGATTGTCAGGTATACCACACAATGCAGTTGGTTTACATTCCTGAATTCCAGATATATCTTGCAGTGTCTTTCCACAGACTGCTCCAGAATTAGTCCTTTCCCCTCTCTTGTTCCTGGCAATTCTCCTGCCTTCCCTTGGTTATCCCAGACTCGGTTCCTTCCCTTGTCTTGCTGTGCTGCCAAGACCAAGCCAGCAGAGCATGTCCCTCAGAGCGAGAGGTCCGGAATCACCGGAGTGGGTGGGTTCTCACAGGCCAACAGAGCTTCACCCCAGGGGCGTGTGTTGACATGGTATCCAACCAGTGAACCTCTCCGACCTTTCACAGTGGTAACAAATCTGTCCTTGCTATTCTTTCCTCTCCCATCCTGGCCCTGGGGCCCAGAATGAAGGAAGCTTCCCTTCTCCCAAGCTTGGCCAGAGCAGCTGGTAGCCTTTGGGTCTGAGGAAGAGCTGAGAAGAGATTCGATTCGGGTGCCAGACTTGGGTGGCTTTTATGCTTCTGGGCCTGTTGGTGTGGAACCGCAAGTCAAGGCCGGTATCAAGCCCCGGGGCTGACCACCTTGGAATTGGTCTGGGAACTATCCTGACACTCCCCATAATCCTCCCGTCTGCTCTGGACCCCTTTTCAGAGACTTCACAGTTTTCCCGGATCCCTCCTGTGATTCCCGTTGACGAGTGGTCCCAAGTGCTCAATTGTGCTGCTGCTTCTCCTCCCTTCCTTTCCCCTGAGGCTTGGGGGAATGAGCTCATTTTCCTCTGGGATCCTGAAGATACAATGTGGCCTAGTGGGAAGAGGTTATGCCTGGGAGTCATAAGACTAGGATCCTAATCCAGGATCCTCCATTTACCTCCTGTTAAACTATGGGCAGATTACTTAGTTGTACCTCAGATTCCTCATCTGTAAAATGAGGGTTCAGTACTTGTCCCTCCCCTATAGACCGTGAGCCCTAAGTGGGACAAGGGCTAGGTCCAACCCTGGTACCTTGCAGCTATCCCAGGATGTAGTGTTTAGCCCAAAGTAAGTGCTTAACATTTATTACTTTTAGTCCCAGCCCTGCGACTGGACTGCATGCCCTTGGACAAGTCACTTTAACCCCTCTTTCCTTCAGTTTTCTTATCAATAAAATGGATAAAATGCCTGTTTCCTCTCCCTCTTAGACTGAGCAGCTGGTGGCACAGGCACTGTGATTTGGTAATCGTATCAAATCTCGGTATAGTGTTTGTTCCACATAGTGCTTACTGAATGTCATCATTTATGCTTTTCATCAGCGTAAGAGGATAAGCAAGTGTCTATAAGCCGCCAGAATAGAGACGAATAGTTATGCCTCCAAACTCAGCGTTATGAAGTTGGCCTGGAAATCTGGTTTGTAGTCAGTTTTAAGCCACTGAAGCCTCCAATGTGAAGTCCAGTTTGATGTCCTTGGATAATTTAGCAGTGTTTAAAGCATTGGAGAAGGTGCACCAGCCGAGTGGATTGGTGGAGCAGAAAACAGGAGGCCTATCTTGCAGATAAAGCACTGCCCACTGAAAGGCCAACCCATGTCCGAGCCATAAGCGGGATGTGGCAGTGATCTGGTCCATGCATATTTTGCCCCCGGGATGCCTTGGGTCTGGTCCTCAGCGTGAAGCGACGACAACGGATGTCTGTTCACCCTGAATATTGCTCAGGGCAGAGACAAACAGCTCTCACCCAGGACAAATCATGGCCCTCTCGAGAGGAAAAGGGTGATTGAGATGGTTACCTCCTTTGAGGGCAGGGGTCTTGCCTACCCACTCTGTTGTACTGTACTTTTCCAAGCACTTAGTGCAGTGCTCTTTGCATGGTAAGCACTCAGATATCATTGACTGATTGAATCCCCTGGTTTAGAAAAGTAGAGGAAGAAGGGAAATACTGTAGACAGAAGACCTGGAACTGCACACTATTTTCTGAGAATTTAGTCTTACACTGCTGCAACCTTCTGGAGGCCTAGGACGTGCCCATCTCGTCACTTCATGAGGTTGGTTTAGAGCATAACATCTTCCCCTTACTATTCCCCAATTACCTTAAGCCATCGGTAGCCAGTGGCAGATAGGGAAGCAGTGTGGCTTAGTGGAAAGAGCACGGTCTTGGGAGTCAGAGGACGTGGGTTCTAATTCTGACTCATCCACTTGTCTGCTGTGTGACCTTGGGCCAGTCACTTCTCTGAGCTTGTTACCTCATCTGTAAAATGGGGATCGACTGAGCCTCACATGGGACAACCTGATAACCTTGTGTCTACCCCAGCTCTTAGAACAGTGCCTGGTACATAGTAAGTGCTTAACAAATAACCATCATTATTATTACTATCCTGTTGAAACACCAGACTCTTCTACCCCAATTCTCGAAGTATCAGAGTTTTAGCAAATTGAAGCCCAGAACTGAGGCAGAGAATTTTAAGGGAGAGATCATGGGTGGGGCAGCGAGCTCTAGGCCTCACCCTGCCGCTGATTGAGGCACTTTGGGCAAGTCTCTTGGGCCTCCGTGTTCCCAATCGTAGAATGGGGCTAAGGGGTATTGTGAAGACCAACAAAGTGCTTTAGAGAAATGAGCTTTCAAGTAGTGTAAATAAGAGTAGTTTTGCTTAAACTGGAGTGGGGTGAGCATTATCCCAAGATTTACGAACTTGAGTTGTGTAGCTGAGAAGGGAGGAGCCAAGCTGCTTTGTAGAGGTGTCCCTGACTCTCCACCCCCCCCCAAATCTCAATCAATCAATCGTATTTATTGAGCACTTACTGTGTGCAGAGCACTGTACTAAGCGCTTGGGAAGTACAAGGTGGCAACATATAGAGACAGTCCCTACCCAACAGTGGGCTCACAGTCTAGAAATGGTATCAGACCAGTGCTTAGAACAGTGCTGGGCACATAGTAAGTGCTTAACAAATGCCATTATTATAAGGAGGTTGGAGAAGTGCGTACTTCATCAGGATTTTGGAGGTGAAGAATATATATGTTAGAGGACTTGCTTTCTGAATAACCCTTTCGACTTCACTCCTCTCTGAAGAGTTCACCTGTTTTAGAGATATCTTATAGGTGCTCTGCAAATAAAAGTGTTTATCTCCAGAAGTCCACCACTGTACCATGCGTATACACTGAAGGAAGTTTATCAGATGGGGAGTCTGAGGCAGAGGCACATACGAAGTCACCAGGAGCATTGTGACAAGGGCTTAGTTCAGCAATATAATGATAATGGCATTTATTAAGTGCTTACTATGTGCAAAGCACTGTTCTAAGCACTGGGGAGGTTACAAGGTGATGAGGTTGTCCCACGGGGGGCTCACAGTCTTCATCCCCATTTTACAGATGAGGTAACAGGCACAGAGAAGTTGTGACTTACCCAAAGTCACACAGCTGACAACGGGCAGAGCTGGGATTTGAACCCATGACCTGTGACTCCAAAGCATATGTGTTTCAGGCTGTGTCCCGCTGTGGCCATGTTCATTCTACCTGACATTTTGATGTTGTCCCCTGCACCCCTAACTAGAGTCAGGCTTCCCCCTCATAGTCTGGTCACTCCCACATGCCATGTCTGCTTTGTAGCTTGGGCCAACCTGGGAATCAAGAATTCCTCCTGGACTCAGTAAATGGGAATGCAGACACCATGATGCCTTTAGTTTTGTGTTTTTTTTCCCCACAGAGGGGGGCAATCCAGTGGCTGGGCTGTGGGACTGAACTGTCCTTGTGCATCTTGGGAGGAGCTGATTGATCTGACCGGCCCGGGGGCATCCCCACTAACTCCTCCAACCAACCCCAGTTTTCAGGACCCCTTTGGAAGGGTCTCAGCTCAGCTAAGACCCTTTTTTCCAGGGGACTAGGGGACCGAAGAGGTGACTGCGTGTTGGGGAGAGAGGAAGGAACTGGTTCTCTTCCAGGGGGTGAGGAAGAGGGGGACTGCAGGATACTGGGGAGATGAAGTGGAGGAGAGGTCCAAACGACTACACGGTGGCCCCCGGACCAGGCAGCTTGGACTTTCCTCCCATATCCCCCCTGCACTGCCCCACTGGGGATGCAGTATCAGTGATGTAGAATATGTAGAAAAGAAGGAAATTTGGCCTCTACTCTTGCTTGCTTGCTTGCTATTCTACCTCAAATGGTTTATCTAACCCACAGATTCCCCCCCCACCCCCCAACTTACACCATTCCAGTCAACAGATCCCAGCAGTCAGTGACACTCCCAACTGAAGCCAACCGCCACTGTCTCCTTGTGTTCTGGCCCGACTGGTTCCTCTCCTACTCCCCGCAGCGCCAGAATCCGTCCAGTTCAACAGTCTGGTCGACGAGCCCACAAAACATCCTCTTTGACCAGTGAATCGTGCTTTGGCTTGCCCGTGGGAGCGGCTGAAGATATTTCCTCGACATCTCACTGCCCAGATCTCACTGGGGTCGCCGACATTTGGCCTGAGGTTCGTTCAGGGCTTTCTATGTGCAAGGACTAAGCCTTGGGGTAGGTAGGATATAACTGGACTCTGCCAGGAGTTACTTGCTAGCCGCTTTCTGGGCCTCATTTATAAGTGGAGTTCAGCCCCCTTGCCCACGTGACTCAGATCCTCTTAATGACGAATTTATAATAATAATAATGGCATTTGTTAAGCGCTTACTATGTGCAGAGCACTGTTCTAAGCGCTGGGGGGGATACAAGGTGATCAAGTTGTCCCACGTGGGGCTCACAGTCTTAATCCCCATTTTACAGATGAGGGAACTGAGGCTCAGAGAAGTTAATCAATCAATCAATCAATCAATCGTATTTATTGAGCGCTTACTATGTGCAGAGCACTGTACTAAGCGCTTGGGAAGTACAAATTGGCATCACATAGAGACAGTCCCTACCCAACAGTGGGCTCACAGTCTAAAAGGGGGAGACAGAGAACTGAACCAAACATACCAACAAAATAAAATAAGTAGGATAGAAATGTACAAGTAAAATAAATAAATAAATAAATAAATGGAGTAATAAATATGTACAACCATATATACATATATACAGGTGCTGTGGGGAAGGGAAGGAGGTAAGACGGGGGGATGGAGAGGGGGACGAGGGGGAGAGGAAAGAAGGGGCAAGTTAAGTGACTTGCCCAAGGTCACACAGCAGACATGTGGCGGATTGGGATTCGAACCCATGACCTCTGACTCCAAAGCCCGTGCTCTTTCCAATGAGCCACGCTGCTTCTCATTTATGCCTGTAGTAGAGTCCAGCCTCCCATCCCCTAACTCCTCTCAATTCAGTGGGCATCTGCCATCATTCTTGCTTGCTCAAGGCTGCTGCCATTAAACCTGAGCAAGCCAGACCTCTCTGCCCCACTACAGAGGTACAGAGTTCTGAGTAATGAATTTATTGATTCCCTCAAGGTGAGCTGAAGAACAAGAGAAGTGCGTGAGTTTTGAGATATGTAACATTTACAGGGTAAAGAGGGTAGCCTCGATCGTTCTCCATCTCTCTTTGACGGAGACTGTATTATGTGGTACTTGGAAGGCAAGCTCTGAATAGTATTGAACTCCTCGGGCTGACAGGATTTGACAAGCTCAGATCAGCCTTCAATTACATCACTGTGATGACTGTGAGCCCACTGTTGGGTAGGGACTGTCTCTATATTGCCAACTTGTACTTCCCAAGTGATTAGTACAGTGCTCTGCACACAGTAAGCGCTCAATAAATACTGATTGATTGATTGATGACCTTGCATCTGCATGCTTGTCTGGAGACATCAATTGTATTTAACAGCGCTTAGAACAGTGCTTTGCACATAGTAAGCGCTTAACAAATGCCATCATCATTATTATTATTATGTGCAGAGCACTGTTCTAAGCACTGGGGAGAGTACGATATAACTGAGTTGGTAGACCCATTCCCTGCCCATTACAAGCACAGTCTACAAGCTTATCCATGCTGTTGTGTATTTTCCAAATTTGACCCCTCTTGCCTATCCCTGGAAACTGGGAAAAGGAGATTAGGAATAGTTGAAATCCTCAGCGAAAGACCTCTTCCCTACTAATGGCTTCCAAAATCATATAGCATACCTTGGTTTTTACTTCTCTCTCCTGTGCCTTTGTATCACTGGTCAGGAGTCAACTACAGCCTTCTCTTCTTCTACGGTTCAGCCTGCACACTCTGCTCCCCTGCCACTAACCTCCTCAATGTGCCTCCCTCCACACATCCGCCAAACTAGCTCTCTTCCCCCCTTCAAAGCCTTACTGAGAGCTCACCTCCTCCAGGAGGCCTTCCCACACTGAGCCCCCTCCTTTTCCTCTGCTCCTCCTCCCCTCCCCATTGCCCCCACTCCCTCCCTCTGCCCTATCCCCTTCCCCTCCCCACAGCATTTGTGTATATTTGTACATATTTGTTACTCTTATTAATGATGTGTATATAGCTATAATTCTATTTACTGTGACGGTATTGGTAGATATTTTCCCTGCCCATAAAGAGCTTGCAGACAACCGATGGAGCAAGCAATCATTCTCTCCAGTCTTTATTAGTAAGCGCTTAATAAATGCCATCATTATTATTATATATGTTTGTACAGATTTATCACTCTATTTTACTTGTACACATTTACTATTCCATTTATTTTGTTAATGATGTGCATCTAGCTTTAATTCTATTTGTTCTGACGATTTTGACACCCGTCTACATGTTTTGTCTGTCTCCCCCTTCTAGACTGGAAGCCCGCTGTTGGGCTATGTGTTGCCGACTTGTTCTTCCCAAGCGCTTAGTACAATGCTCTGCACACAGTGAGCACTCAATAAATACAATTGAATGAATGAATATTTGTTTTGTTTTGTTGTCTGTCTCCCCCTTCTAGACTGTGAGCCCATTGTTGGGTAGGGGCCATCTCTATAAGTTGCCGACTTGTACTTTCCAAGCACTTAGCACAGTGCTCTGCACACAGAAAGCACTCAATACAATTGAATGAATAAATGAACTAACCATAGTACTTCTTATTAGGCTCTTCCTCTGAGCCAAGCACTGTGCTAAATGCTGGGGCAGATAAATCAATCAATCAATCGTATTTATTGAGCGCTTACTGTGTGCAGACCACTGTACTAAGTGCTTGGGAAGTACAAGTTGTCAACATTATAGAGACAATCAATCAATCAATCAATCGTATTTATTGAGCACTTACTATGTGCAGAGCACTGTACTAAGCGCTTGGGAAGTACAAATTGGCAACACATAGAGACAGTCCCTACCCAACAGTGGGCTCACAGTCTAAAAGGGGAAGACAGAGAACAGAACCAAACATACCAACAAAATGAAATAGGATAGAAATGTACAAGTAAAATAAATAAATAAATAAATAGAGTAATAAATATGTACAACCATATATACATATATACAGGTGCTATGGGGAAGGGAAGGAGGTAAGATGGGGGGATGGAGAGGGGGACGAGGGGGAGAGGAAGGAAGGGGCTCAGTCTGGGAAGGCCTCCTCGAGGAGGTGAATCAATCAATCGTATTTATTGAGCGCTCCCTACCCAACAGTCCCTACCCAGCAGTGGGCTCACAGTCTAGAAGGGGGGATCAGATAAAATCAATCAATCAATCGTATTTATTGAGGGCTTACTGTGTGCAGAGCACTGTACTAAGCGCTTGGGAAGTACAAGTTGGCAACATATAGAGACGGTCCCTACCCAACAGTGGGCTCACAGTCTAAAAGGGGGAGACAGAGAACAAAACCAAACATACTAACAAAATAAAATAAATAGAATAGATATGTACAAGTAAAATAGAGTAATAAATATGTACAAACATATATACAGGTAAAAGGTTAGATCAGACCCAGCCCCAATCTGAGGAAAGGCAAGCAGGTGTCCTTCCCATTTCACAGGTGAGGGAATGGAGGCCCAGAGCCTTTAAGTGACTTCCCCAAGGTCTTTCACCTGGGACTAGAAGCAGGGCCTCTTAGACTTACAGCTGTAGGCTTTTTGCCCCTTTAGTTCCCTGCTGCATCATCTTGAAGTAAAAGGCACAGGTAGAGTGATCTGCAACATGGCTCATTAATGTCTGAACAACTGTGCTCTATTGGCTTCCAAGCTGTCCATCCCCTCACCCCCTCCTACCTCACCTCCCTTCTCTCCTTGTCCAGCCCAGCCCGCACCCTCCGCTCCTCTGCCGCCACTAACCTCCTCACTGTACCTCTTTCTTGCCTATCCCGCCGTCGACCCCTGGCCCACGTCCTACCCCTGGCCTTTAATGCCCTCCCTCCACACATCCTCCAGGCTTGCTCCCTTCCTTCAAAGCCCTACTGAGAGTTCACCTCCTCCAAGAGGCCTTCCCAGATTGAGCCTCCCCATCACCCCCATTCCCTCCCTCCTTCCCCTCCCCACAGCACTTGTGTATATTTGTACATATTTATTACTCTATTAATCAATCAATCATATTTATTGAGCACTTACTGTGTGCAGAGCACTGTACTAAGCGCTTGGGAAGTACAAATTGGCAACATATAGAGACAGTCCCTACCCAACAGTGGGCTCACAGTCTAAAAGAGTGGGCTCACAGTCTAAAATATATATATCCATAATTCTATTTATTTTGATGGTATTGACACCTGTCTCTTTGTTCTGTTTTGCTGTCTCCCCCTTCTCGACTGTGAGCCCATTGTTGGGTAGGGACTGTATATGTTACTGAATTGTACTTTCCAAGCACTTAGTACAGTGCTCTGCACACAATCAATCAATCGTATTGAGCGCTCACTGTGCGCAGAGCACTGGACTAAGCGCTTGGGAAGTACAAGTTGGCAACATATAGAGACAGTTCCTACCCAACAGTGGGCTCACAGTCTAGAAGGGGGAGACAGAGAACAAAACCAAACATATTAACAAAATAAAATAAATAGAATAGATATGTACGAGTAAAATAGAGTAATAAATATGTACAAACATATATACACAGTAATCATTCAATAAATACACTTGAATGAATGAATGCTAGGAGCCCACATTCTGAGTTCCTGCAGTTTTCAGAACTGTGGAATATTTTCTAAACTGACAGCCATCACTTCAGTAGCTTGCTGGGAATGGATAAGATGGTGGGGCACGGGGGGGAAGAAGCATGGCTCAGTGGAAAGAGCCCGGGCTTTGGAGTCAGAGGTCATGAGTTCGAATCTCAGCTCTGCCAATTGTCAGCTGGGTGACTTTGAGCGAATCACTTAACTTCCCTGGGCCTCAGTCACTTTATCTGTAAAATGGGGATGAAGACTGGGAGCCCCCTGTGAGACAACCTGATCACCTTATAATCTCTCCAGTGCTTAGCACACAGTAAGCGCTAAACAAATGCCATTATTATTATTATTACTGCTACAGAAGGGGAAACTTGGGGGTGGGGAACAAAGCCTGAAACCAACGTTAATTCTGCATGTCTTAACCCAGGTGTGTGACTCTGTGGCCGGGAGGCTGGTGATGTGATCCGTTCCTGAAACTTCCTTAACGGTTGTGAGCAATCCAGCAGCAGGTGAATATATATATATATATATATATATATATATATATATATATGTGTGTGTGTGTGTGTGCGTGTGTGTTTGGAGGGCGGGGTCCTGAAATGGGGAAGAAGGCAGCAGTTGGGGCCTCTCGACCCGGTTTAAATGGTAGAGATGCCCCCCATTCCACTCACCCGAGCCCTCTTCTCACGGCCCCCGTTGGCTATTGATTAGAGCAGCTGACTTGGCTTGTTTCCATGGAAACGAAAACGAGCCCAACGGCCACTTTTCATTAGGGAAAGGAGCTCACCTGGTCTCGGCCTTTGAAATGCGAAGGGGGGAGAAATGCTTTATCTACAGGCAACCGTTGAAGAAGGCAGCGAAGGCTTCTCCCCTCGCTCTGGTGGGTGAAATGGCCAAACCGTTTAATGTTAATCGGTTATTCACCTGCAAACTAAAGTCAGTTGCTTAGCAAACAGGGGTTTTCCGGGCTTGGTTGTTTCAGGTTGGTCTGTAGAGCTTTTTATCTGCCAGGGGAGAGAAGGAGAGGCAGTGGGGGAAGAGGAGGGGTGGGCCGGGTTCGTACTGAGCCTCCTGAGTCTTGCCCCTTGGGGTAGGTAAGTGCCCCCCCTTTCCTCCTTTCACGAGGTCCTGAAAATAGAAGCAGTGTGGTCTAGTGGAAAGAGTAAGGGATGGGGAATCAGAAGACCTGGGTTTTCATCGCGGACTTGCTAACTTCTTGTTGTATGACCTTGAGGAAGTCACTTAACTTTGGCCTTAGCCGCCTCATCTGGAAAATGAGAATTCAATACCTGTTTTTTTAATTTTTTTTTATAATGGCATTTATTAAGCGGTTACTGTGTGCAAAGCACTGGGGAGGTTACAAGTTGATCAGGTTGTTTCACGGGGGACTCACGGTCTTAATCCCCATTTTCCAGATGAGAGAAATGAAGTGACTTGCCCAAAGTCACACACCTGACAATTGGTGGAGTCTGGATTTGAACCCATGACCTCTGACTCCAAAGCCCGTGCTCTTTTCACTGAACCATGCTGCTTCTCTGTTCTCCCTCCTACTTGGAGTCCCACGTGGGTCAGGGACTCCATCCCACCTGATTGAATTGAGAACAGTGCTTGAGGTATGGTAAGCACTTAAATAGCAGGGAAAAAAAAGGAGTTCTGGCCTGGGAATCAGGAGACCCGGATTCTGATCCCAGTTCCACCACTTGCCTTTTGTGGGACCTTGGGCGAGTCCCTTCTCTGGGGCTCAGCAGCTTCAATTGTAAAATGGAGATTCAATAACTGTTCTCCCACCCCTTCTGACTGAATGAGCACAGGACTGACCGTCAGGAGAGCTGGTTTCTGATCCTGGTTTCACCACTTGCTTGTTGGGGTACCTTAGGCCAGTCACTGAACTTCTCTGTGCCTCAGTTTCCTTATCTGCACAATAGGAATTGTTCTCCCTCCCCCTTAGACAGTGAGCTCCATGGGGGACGGGAACTTTGTCTGACCTGGATATCTTGTATCTATCCTAGTGCTTAACATGGTACCTGGCACATAGTAAGTGCTTTATGAGTAACCATAATTATTATTGTAAACAGCGTGGCCTACCCGATAGAGCCCAGGCCTGAGGGGTGACCTTTTCTGGCCCTCAGTTCCCTCATTTGTAAAGTGGAGATTAAGACTGTCAGCCTGATGTGGGACAGGGACTGTGTCCAACCTGATTAACATGTCTACCCCAGGGCTTAGAACATAGTAAGTGCTTAACAAATACCATTATTATGATTAATAGCAATTACAATATTATCATAATAATAGTAATTAATAATGTAATTATAGTGTTGTGATTAATAATTGTTATATTAACAATAATATAATTATGGTATTTGTTAAGTGCTTACTATGCTCTAAGCCCTGGGGTAGATAAATGCTAGTCAGTTTGGACACAGTCCCTGTCCCACATAGTAATCATAATCATAATAATAATCATAATAATGGTATTTAAGTGCTTACTTTGTGCCAAGCACTGTTCTAAATACTTGGGTAAATACAAGGTAATCAGCCTGTCCCATGTGGGGCTCACAGCTTTAATCACCATTTTACAGATGAGGTAACTGAGGCACAGAGAAGTCAATCAATCAATCGTATTTATTGAGCGCTTACTGTGTGCAGAGCACTGTACTAAGTGCTTGGGAAGTACAAGTTGGCAACATATAGAGACAGTCCCTACCCAACAGTGGGCTCACAGTCTAAAAAGGGGAGACAGAAAACAAAACCAAACATACTAACAAAATAAAATAGAATAGATATGTACAAGTAAAATAAATAGAGTAATAAATATGTACAAACATATACATATATACAGGTGCTGTGGGGAAGAGAAGGAGGTAAGATGGGGGGGATGGAGAGGGGGAGAGGAAGGAAGGGGCTTGCCCAGTCAAGTTACTTGCCCAAAGTCACATAGCTGATCAGTGGCAGAGCAGGATTAGAACCCACAACCTCTGACTCCCAAACCTGTGCTCTTTCCACTAAGCCACACTGCTTCAAACTAAACCTCTCTGAGCTAACCCTCCCCATTATGGGCCCTGCCTCTCAGAGGACATGAAGTGATTAATCTCTGTATATCCCAGGACTTGGCATACAATTATTACAGTCACCTTGCTGTCCAATGCCTCATCAGCCTGGCAATGGTTACTCTCCCTGCTTTTTCCCCCCCACCTCTTAGACCGTGGGCATTTTGGGCTGAAAAGTTGGCTGTACGCAATCACCTTAAAGCTTTTAGGGGTATGAGAGGCTCATGTCTTTGTCCCTGCTTGTTTTTCAGAGTTCCTCAACCATGAGCAAGGCCCTGGAGTTAATGACAGTGGCCCCCGAGGCCACAGTGATCAATGGTATTACCCTCCCACCCCAGGACTTCGCCTTGGAGGTGTTCAGGCGCAGATCCATCATGAGCCAGAGGTACTTTAAGGAAAGTTTCCTTGTTTGCCAATGCTTCACATCTGGGGAGAACAAGTGCAAGGCTTCCTCGGGCACTGGTGGCGGGGTGAACTATCCAAGATGGCTTGAATAAGTAGTCCACCTCCTAGAGAGGGCCGCGCAAACTGTCATTTTAGGAAATTATTGTTCTCCTCCTGGTGGGTTAACTGGGTGAAGGTCTCTTGCTGGTTCGGGGTGGTCTTGGGCTGTTGAAGGGAACTTGTGCCACCTGTGATCTCTGACGCTCCCGAGGCAACGAGGAGGCAAAGATTCCACTGGAACATCGTCAGGGTCAGTAGGGGAACCGAGGCAAGTTTCCCCAGTGACCATTGACCTGTTTGCGTTTCCTGGTAGGATACTGAACTGGAATGAGAATGGAGGTGAAGCTGGAAGGACCCCCTGCCACTTGGGGGACACCCCTCTCCGTGGAAAGATCTCCCCGATCTTCACGGTCCCCCCACCCCCTCCCCCATCTCCTTCTGAAGACGCCGCAGGGGCCAATCCTACTGTGTGTGTGAAGGACCAGCAGTCTGAGGGAAAAGGGAACTAGCTAAAGGAAAATACTTTAGTCACTCCCCATGCTTCTCTCATCCTGCTTTTGCTCAGAGAAACACGGGCCGTTTCAGCTTGTCCTTGGCCTCTCATACCCTTCTAATATAGAGTGGCTCCTTGCCCGCCCACCCCCCGCCCCAAAAAGACTGTCACCCGACAGGGAGGTTCTTGTTATTGTTCATGTACATATTTTTCATAAATGACTTTTAATTGATGATATTTTGTACTGTTCTGTGTCTGGAAGCAATAAAGTCTTAAGAGTAGAAGAACTTGAGGCTGTACCTTGCTACTAATCTGAGGGAGGAGAAAGCCATTTGGACTTGGGAGGGAGTTCCAGGTGCCTTGATTAGCAAAACTAACCCCGTGGAAAAGAGTCCAGAGGATTTTTTTTTTTAATGGTACTTGTTAAACTCTATGTGCCAGGCACTGAATTAAGCACTGGGTAATTAATTAATGATGGCATTCATTAAGCGCTTACTATGTGCAAAGTGCTGTTCTAAGTGCTGGGGAGGTTACAAGGTGATCAGTTTGTCCCACGGGGGGCTCACAGTCCCCATTTGACAGATGAGGTAACTGAAGCACAGAGAAGTTGTGACTTGCCCAAAGTCACACAGCTGACAATTGGAAGAGCAGGGATTTGAACCCGTGACCTCTGACTCCAAAGCCCGGGCTGGGTAGGTACAAGAAAATCAGGTTCATTCATTCAATCATATTGAGTGCTTACTGTGTGCAGAGCACCGTACTAAGCGCTTGGGAAGTACAAGTCAGAAACGTAGAGACGGTCCCTACCCAACAATGGGCTTACAGTCTACAAGGGGGAGACAGACAACAAAGCAAGTGGACAGGTGTCAAGGTGTGAGTGCTTAAATGCCATAACAAAAAAAAAATTAAAGTTTTCATTGGGTGATGCCTGAGTGTTAATGACTTACCACTTTGGTGATTGGAATATGTTGATGTGTGTAGAGAGGCCAATAAGAAGGCTTTTACAGGAATCCAGTGGTCAAAGTAGAGACTAGGGCTGTGCCAGAGAATGGAGGGGTAACAAAATAGTCACACTGGCGAATGAATGAATTAGTCATATTTATTGAGCACTTAACTGTGTGCAGGATATTATAATCAATCAATCAATCGTATTTATTGAGTGCTTACTGTGTGCAGAGCGCTGTACTAAGCACTTGGGAAGTAAAAGTCGGCAACACATAGAGACAGTCCCTACCCAACAGCGGGCTCACAGTCTAGAAGGGGGAGACAGAGAACAAAACCAAACATACTAACAAAATATTATAAGCAATACAGTAATGCATGCCCATCTGTAACAGGTATTTACAGCTTAGAAGCTTTCTGGCAAAGAAGGGAATCTGTTCCTTGGCCTGTTCAACTGCAGCAGTCTCTTCTAACACACTCAAATGAGAAGTGGATGGGTCATGAGTTCCTTCATTGGGCTGAATCACCCGCATCTGTGTGTCTTGGTGTCAAAACTAAGTGCGCTACTCCTCCCAAAATGCAAGGAGACCTCCCACCCCCGTCCAGTGATGCAGAGTTCTCCAAGTTAAGCATTTTACTGACCTGAGGTCACTCGCACTCATTTTAATTTCTTTCAAAGAGGTACCGTGTCCCTGAAGACATCCCCCGTGGTTTAGAGGGGGAGAATCTATGTTGAAGTTTTTCCACCTAGGAACAGGGTGGCCAGCCCCTTAATAATAATTGCGGCATTTGAGTTCTAACTTTATGCTAAGCACTGGGGTAGATACAAGGTAATCAGGTCCCACATGAGGCTCAAAGTCTAAGTAAGAGGGAGAACAGGTATTGAATCCCCATCTTGCGCAGAAGGGAACTGTAGCGCAGAGATGTTAAGTGACTTGCCCATGGTCACACAGCAGACAAGTGGCAGAGCCAGGATTAGAACTAGGCCACAGTGCTTCCCATGGTCGCAGCATTGAATTTCACTGGAATGCTTTGTTGTCACAGTTCACTCATCCCAAATGAAAGCGGTGTCACTGCTTCCCTAGCGCTCAATAAATACGATTGATTGATTCCCTCCCACCCTGCCTCCTGTCAGACAATTTACCCAGGCCTGCCTTTCCCAGCACTTCAGATTTGGTCCTGGAAGAGAGAGCCTCTAATTCATTCATTCAGTAGCATTTATTGAGCACTTTATTTGCAGAGCACTGTACTAAGCACTTGGAAAAGTACAATACAATAAATAGACACGTTCCCCGCCCACAACGTTCCCTGTTGTTTGTGGTCTACAGTTCCAATATGAGGCCCAGCAACACTTGGCAATAATAATCTTTAGAGGCCTGTATGGAAGGGTCTGAAATACGGGCTCACAGTGCCAGTCGCTAGGATCCGGGATATTCTTTACCCTTCCTTCGGGTCATGATCGGAGGTAGTAACTTTCAAATTCCTGTCCTGTACTTAAGTCTCTTCTGGCGGGCCAGGCCTTTCATACCTGTCTTGCATGATGAAGTGGCAGACGGATGAGCCAAGAAAACCTGAATCCTGGTTTCAGAAAACCTTGATATCAGCATGCCCACCTAGCACTTTGACTTTCTGTCTTTAAAAAAAAAAAAAAATCCTTCCCCATCTCTTGTCTTCACTAGTTTGTAAGTTCCCTGAGAGCTGGGATCCTGTCTACCAACTATTGTATTGTACTCTTTCAAGCACTTAATACACCTAATACTGTGCTCTGTGCAGTAAGCACTTTGAATGCCACTGATTAATCTTCCCCACTTTGTTACTCCCCTGGATGGCCCCAAGGCAGTGCAGAGGCCAGGCAGGTTAAGTTTAGGGGTAGGAGAGGGATTCAGAGATGTAATTGGAACAGGAGATCTTACAGCAAAAGGCGGTCCCTCAACCACTTCAACCCAGCCAGCCCAAGTGTCAGCAAGCTGAATCGGATATTTCTGGAAGTGTCAACGGCTTGCCCCTCTTCAAGTATAATTCTTGGGTCCTCTTCAACTTAAACCCCAGAACTCCCACCTCTGGTGCCCAATTGCTACAGACAATAAGCCAGCTCTCACAAGTTGAACAGTTTGCAGGGTGTATTTATTTGGGCAAAATGCTATCCAGCTGGTTACTCAGGTAACAGTAGTCAATTGAAGTGAGTCCATCTCTGCCCCCTGCCCAGTGCGGGCTGCAGTAGCTGCTGCTCTTTCCTCGGCATCATAGCTTTGCAGATTCTGAATCAGAATAGCTGTACAGCAGGCAGGCTGGCTTTCCCCCACCTACTTCCATGCCCAGTCCCGAGAGGGTTCCCATCCTTCCTGACACCTCAGGACTTCCAACTCGACCAGGCCCCCAAGACTGTGTCTCCAATTTGTGCCACCGATCGCTATTTAAAGGCGTCTTAGTCTTTGACTTATCTTTACGTGGAGACTCCCATTCTTGTGATGAGTCCAATAATCTCCTCTCCCCTCTTGCCTGGCTATTACTTCAGAGTGAGGCGTGTTATGCGTGTGAATTGCGCAGGTTGGACAAAGCTGGGAAAGCATAGAAAAGCGTGCCTGTGGGACGGCCCGTTCCCGCTGCTTCTTTCTCGGCCCTGGAGTTCCTGGCTAACCCAGATCGTCAAGTCCTTGCACAGGGCCGCCTCAGCGATCCCTCACACTTTGGAGAGCCTGATGTCATATGTGACCATGTGAAAGTTGTCCCAAGCGAAGATCTTCTTTTCAGCGGGATTGTAGTCAACCATACTGCAGTATCTGTACTGGTTCTTGAATGGGATGGCCAGGGCCTTGCTGCTGTTGGTGCCCGTGTCGTAGGCAAAGTTGATGGTGGCATTAAAAGCAGAGTAGCTACTGATGGTGTACAGAGTGCCGCAAATCAGGAAAGAGTTAGCGACAGATTGCTTGCGAATGTTGGTCTCCCAGGTTTGCCCCGTCTCCAGAGTGTCCGGGTCCAGCCTGGACAGGACGATGGCTCCCCTGGCCCGCTCGGTGCTGTAGGTGACCCAGAGCCCGAGTTCGTCCACTGCCAGGTCGATGTCGGTGTAGCCCCCCAAAGAATAAGGGAAGCGCCCGTGGTAGCCCGCGGCGGGAACCTCCCTCTGAACCTTCACAGTTTCCGTCTTCAGTTCGTATCTGGTCAGGGTCCTGGACTTCTGCCTCTGGAAGTAGAGGCCGCCACGGTAGACCACGGCCCCCGTGCTCTCCATGGGCCCGGGCAGGACGTGGACCTTGGAAGGGAGGCCTTTGGAGAACTGGCTGACGGTGGCATACTCGGCCACCCGGCGAACATTCGTCCCGATGGCGTCGACCTTCCAGGTGGTCTTCCTGCTGTGCGGGGGGACGGGCTCGGGGTCTCTCATCCAGACACCATACTTGCCAGCGATGGTCTCCGCCTCTGCAAGGTGACCAGATCGCCGACCCAGACCAGTTGACCGCACCCTGGGAAGAGAGGCGAGATGCTGTGCTGACCTATAGGGGATGGTGGACGCAAAGGTCACCAGTATCTAGGGATGGAGGGGGGGGTCAATCTCTTTCTAGGTTTCATTCAATCATTCATTCAATCATATTGAGTGCTTACTGTGTGCAGAGCACTATACTAAGCGCTGGGAGAGTACAATTTAACAATAAACAGACACATTCCCTGCCCACAACGCACTTAGTTACATGTTGAGGGTTCTCTCGCCCTCCTGTTCACCCTAAAATCAAAAACATTAGACTTTATTCAGCTCATCGGGAGAAAGGTAACTGCTTTGACCCACATTTCTCTTCCCCTTCCCTCCAATGCCTCAAATCATGTTTTGGTCATTTGTCATTAAGGAGAGATGAAAAGCAGCCAGATATGTGATTAGGCTGAGTTAATGGTATTATAAGTGAGGGGTCGTTTGGAAGCAGAGGATGCTATCACAATTGTGGGAAATACAGAGAAGGGAAAAGCCAGTGGCATACAAATCAAATTGAAATAAAGAGAAAGAGGCCAGATGAAGAAAGAAGTATAGTGTACACCAGTGTCTGAGTCTCCTGTGCCAGCTTGGCTGGAAGGACTCTCTTGGGTGAGACTGGGAGCAGCAATCTCTGTTAAGTCAGACTTCAGCTCCTGGAAGGCTGTGTTCTCTAAGCCCCACTTTGAAACTGAAATGAGAGATTGAAACATGTTGTGACCCACGGCCACCCACTAAACCCAATTTCCCTATCACTTTGCTCATTTTGCCTGATTCGAATCTCTTTCATCATGGACCTCTCATTCACCTCCTCCTTGCAAGTCTGGAACTCCTTCCCCTTTTTACATTCAGCAGATCACTGCTCTCCACAACTTCCAAGCCCTTCTGAAATCTCATCTCCTCCAGGTGGTCTTCCCTGATAAACCTCTCATTTCCCCACCCTGTTTTGCCCCTCCTTCATCCCCCCACTGCCGCTTTAGCACTTGGCCACCCAACCACTGTTTTCTTAGCACTTAATACATATCTTTAAATCGTAAACTACAGCAGAAATTCCAAGAACAGCTTCAGATTTTGACACACAGTATTTGTTCCAAGTCACCCACCAAGATCCTAGCACAAGGCTGTTTTTCCTAAAAATTGCAATCAGATCTTAACCAAGGATCTTCAAGGTCTTTTCCTTGGACACAACATGAAAATAAACCTGAATTCCCTCCCAGGGCCAAAGTATCCTGCTGCCTGTTCCTCTGGAACAGGGCTCGATTGGATCAGCACTTGATCAGACCCCTGGGCTTACCTGAGGCTGAGCCTGTCTTTCTTGACAATAGTGGTTCTGAAGCAATCAGTCAATTTATTAAGCGCTTATTGTGTGGAGAGCACTGTACTAAGCACTTAGGAGAGTGCAACAGAGTTGGTAGACATGATTCCTGCCCACAGTGAGTTTATGGTCTAGAGGGGAGAGCAGACTAATCCCTCACAGTGTAGGGAGAGGTTGCCCTGAAGGAAGGCCTTGGTGAGCTGCTGCAGAAATATTGCAGCCAGAAGTACTGAGTAGGTTCACTCTTCATTGCCATTTCTCAGTGTGTTTTTATTTACTTTTTAAATGATATTTGTTAAGCGCTATGTGTCAAACACTGTACTAAGTGCTGGGGTAGGTATAAACTAGTCAGGACCCAGTCCATGTCCACATGGGGCTCACAGTCTTAATCTCCATTTTACAGATGAGGTAACAGTTTCTATTTGCTCACTTGGCAGCCAGTTTTCCTCAAACCTGGGAGTGGAATTAAACAAGAAGCTGGAAAATGGTAGCAATGAGAGACCACCACTCTCTCCACCTTCAAAGCATTGCTAAGGTCACATCTCCAAGAGACCTTCCCCAATTAAGGCCCCTTTTCTCCCCGCTCAATCTCCCTTCTGCATCCTCTATACACCTCAATCCGTGACCTTTGGACACTTGATATTCTCCCCACTCCCAGCCCCACAGCACTTTGGTACGTATCTTTAAATGATATAGTATAAATATGTATTCATATTAATGTCTGTCTCCCCCTCTAGACTGTAATCTCGTTTTGGGCAGGGACTGTGTCTGCTAATTCTGTTGTCTTGTACTCTCCCAACATTTAGTACCATGCTCTGCATATAGTAAATGCTCCATAAATACGATTGGTTGTTTGATTCATAAAGGGCCCCAAGAATGGGGCAGGTTAGGGACCCCCTGGAACAATTTCAGGGGGTTAGAGTAGCCTCAGCCTTCCTTCTCCTGGTCATAGGCATGGGTGGGGTGTGGCGGGGCATCCAAACTAGGTCAGGGTGGCCCTCAGGGAGAGCTTTTGGTGGGCTCCAGGCGGGAAATGAGGAAGGCTATTTATGGTGGGGATGTCTAGGATCTCCTAATTTTAAAAGCTGTGCTGTACCCCTCCTCCATGGGAAGCAAGCAGGTGAGCCTCATCCTTTTTACAAAACTTTATGAAGACTAGCAAATGGTATAACGATAACTTGTGTTCTTTTGCATAACAGGTCTGGGAAGAACGCTTCTTTGCCTAAACAATGAGGTTGTAACAGGGAAAGGAGAGTCAGGAAGTTGTCAAAAGGCTAGAACTAAGAACCTGCCGTGTTGAGCACGGCCATCCAAAATTTATCCTCTCCTTAAAATGGGGGTGGAAGTACAGTTTAGAGGGAGAGGAGGAAGAAAGACCAAAAAGAAGTACAAGTTACTGAAGTTCTCTTAACCACGGACATTGAAGAAAATATAAGGGCATTTTTTATCCTTTTTTTGGAATCCCTAAATCATGCTTACATTAGAAATAGGCATTTTCATTCACAAAGCTGTGCAGAAAGATTGGGTTTGCTTGCCAGAAGGGAGATTAGTTTAAGAGGCAGTGTTGCTGTAGTGGAAAGAGCATGAGCCTGGGAGTGAAGTGACCTGGATTTTAATCTCACCTCTGACTATAAAATGGTAAAGTACTGGTTTTCCCTTTCTTTAGATAGTGGTCCCCAAGTGGGACAGGGGACTGACTCTGATCTGCTCTGTTTCACCTCTTCCCCAGCACCTAAGACAGTGCTTGGTACATAGCAAACACTTAATGAATACCACTTTGTTCATATGTGCTTGCATGGAAATGAGTCTCATGGCCAGTGAAGGATTCTGTCACAGGAAAAGCACTTTGATGGGTACTTGATCTATTTAAACTCAGGCTTCTCTGAGGTTCCTCTCCCCTATACCCTGAGACAGGTACACAGAAAATCCACCCGTTCCCCTACGATGGGAGCCCATACGAGTGGACTGAAGACTAAAGCGTGAGGTGATAGAGTGTGGTAAAAAGTAGATCTGTCAATAACATTTAGTGAGTGCCTACTCTGTGCAGAGCACTTTATGAAGTGCTTCGGAGACCACCATCCCTGCCCTCAAGGAGTTTTCAACCTGGCTGGGGGACACCTGTTGTACTCTCCCAAGCGCTTAATACAGGAAGTGCTCAGTAAATGCGACTGATTGACCAGAAGCATCTCTTACTCACTGAACCTCCGGTGATGGATCCCCTTGGCCGTTTGCCTCTCCGGAAGCACCACGCCTGAGAGGAGGAAGGATAGACTGACCGACCCCTGGCCGAATCATGAGGTAACCTTGTGAGGTGAGTTGGAAAGGAGGGCCGGACGCCCTAACCCTTTTGCCGCTGCAGCCTTACCTTCCTCGGCCCCCCGGCGGGGTCTCTGCCTGGGGTTGCCGTGCCTTGGCCACACCGGCTCTGGCTGCTGCTGCTTTCCAGGTTCTTCCTTAGGTCCGCGTTCTCCCGCTCCAGACGCCGTCTCTCCTCCTCCACAGATGACCTCTCCCCTAGGGGGGTTCTGTAGGCAGCCTCCGGGGTGGCGGCCTGGGCATCTCGCTGAGCCTTCTCCTCTCTCAGGAGCTCCAGTTCCTTCCGAAGTTCCTCGACCCCCTGAGGCTCGAGGCCCGGAGTTGGGCTCCCCCGTGGGCGACCGACGAGGGCCTCGAGAGCACCCAGTCTGTGTTTGGCAGCCTCTAGCTCTGACCTCTGGAGGTCGAGGAAGGCCGCCCTGTCCTGGTCCCCATCCGAACAGCTTGACTGGACGGGGCTGGGCACGCTGAACGAGTAGATGCATCTCCCGTTCTTATCGTTGGCCTTTGTGAGGTTGCCCCTCTTTTCCAGGGCCTCGGCCACCAAACACAGCAGCAGCTGACCGGCTGACATCTTTAGCTCTGGTGCCCCTGCCACTACCACCGCCCCCTCCGAGGCCTGGCCACAGTCCTGTCCGGTAGTGGCCCTCGGAGAGATTCTCCTAGACCTTCCCACCGCCCTGGGAGTTGTATGAATGAGGGATCCAGCTTGCTTTCCAGTCTTGAGCTCCGGGGAGGCTTCCTATTTAAGCTGGGAGCCAAGAAGAGAGGGAGAGGCCGAGTTGGGTGGCATTTCCCTCTGCCAGGAGGATAACTGTGCAGGAATCTCCCAGTCCCAGAGGCTGAATCTCTTAAACCAAGAGTGTTCCATTTCCCCACCCGTTCTTGTTGGGTGCCGGTTACAGCCAGCATGACTGTTTGCTTTCTGCTTTCAGCCAAGGTCCCTCTGCCATTTCTTGCACGAGACACAGGACGAGGAGAGAAAGAGAGAGAAATATCCAGATCAGCGATGAGTCCTTGAGCCAAGCTGTCGAGAAGTCAGAT
The DNA here is from genome assembly GCF_015852505.1 of Tachyglossus aculeatus. NCBI lineage: Eukaryota > Metazoa > Chordata > Mammalia > Monotremata > Tachyglossidae > Tachyglossus > Tachyglossus aculeatus. The sequence continues at coordinate 6,696,460 of NC_052081.1, forward strand.
CCTCCAAGATTCCAAAAGCAGCTTTTTGGCTTCCAGAAGTGCTTAATACAGTGTTCTGCACACAGTAAGTGCTCAGTAAACACAATTGAATGATTTATTTAAAGAGTTCCAGAATAGGAGGGGGCGGGGTGTGAACAAGGTGGTAAGAGAGGTGAGAATGAGGCATGATGTACTTCCCAAGCGCTTAGTCCAGTGCTTTGCACACAGTAAGCGCTCAGTAAATACGATCAGTATTACTATTAGTGAATAGTAATAATAGACTGTATGCTCATCCTTCTAGACTGTAATCTGGTGTGGGCAGGGAATGTGTTATACTGTACTCTCCTAACGCTTTGTACAGTGCTCTACACACGGTAAGCGCTCAGTAAATATGATTAGTATTACTACTAGTGAATAGTAATAATAGACTGTATGCTCATCCTTCTAGACTGTAATCTGGTGTGGGCAGGGAATGTGTTATACTGTACTCTCCTAACGCTTTGTACAGTGCTCTGCACACAGTAAGTGCTCAATAAATACAATTGACTAATAGTAATGGCATGTTTACTTTATGGCATTGTGGTCTCAGTACATTCATGAGAGGTGGGGAGAGGCAGGTGGCATTTTCATCACAGATAAAGAAACTGAGACCTGGAGAGGTTAAGTGGCTTGCCTGAGATCACACGGAAGACCAATTCCCTTTCCACTAGACCTAATTGCTTCTGAAGCCAAACTAGCACACACCCCCTGCGTTTTTAAAAAGCTAATTTTTATGAAGCTCCTTGCTTCCATGAACTAACCTTTCACAAGCAGGAAAAAAAGCTGAAACCACAGGAAGGACCGAGAAACCTCTAACACCATTAGCAGCAAAAGCCAGCTGACCGCAAACCCTCCTGTCCCTTTAACCTTCTGGTTCCCTGTCCCCCACCCCACCCCCTTGTAGTGCCTATTTTTGTATGCCAGATCGCTGTCCTGGGGTAAATCAAGAGTTCCAGGTTCAAAAGTGGTTTTCTTAGACTTAGGGACCCCGATTTTCTGTATTGGTCTTCAGAATTTTTATTTTCCTCCAAATGATAGTTGTTTTCATCAGCCTCTAATCCACTGGAATTTCCTCAGGATTTACTGTCCCCCGGACAGTCATCTTTATTTACTTTTATAACTCTTCTCCAGTGTGCTGACTGGAAATACCCTCTATGAATTGCAGCCCCTGCATAGGCTGCCATTGGGTATAAATGAACAAACGAACACTCGATCCTTCCGTAGTCTTTGAGGCGGCACAGGCCCACCAGTGAAGAGCGTGATTGCTTTTCAGATGTTTCCTCCCTTGGCAAGGTTCCATTACTATGGCTAGGCTGAGGAGAAGGAAGTGGACTACTCACTCTTTGAAGGAGAATCGCCTCTTGGAGCTCAGTTAGGCGATAACTATTTCCAAATTAAATGCATCTTTTAAAAATGAACAATTAATCCGATCTCACCCTTGAATAACAGCCTAAACATTTACTGAGCACATACGGTTACACTATATTGGTTATATAGAGAGAGTATACCTAGCAATACATCCATGCTATGTTCTTTCTTTTTCTCTCTCTCCCCCCTTCCCCTCTCTCCCTCCCTTCCTCCCTCTCCCCCCTGCATCCTTCCCTCCCTTCCTATGTGTGTGTATATATAGGGAGGCAGTAAGCCTTAGTGGAAACAGTATGCAACTGGGAATTGGAAAGCCAGGCTTGAAGGCCAGCTCTTCCACTGGTCTTTGGTGTGACCTTAGACTAGTCACTTAATCTCTTTGGGCCTCAGTTTCCTCATCTGTAAGACAGGGATAAACTATCAATTAGGCGATAACTATTTCCAGATTGAATGCATCTTTTAAAAATGAACAATTAATCCGATCTCACCCTTGAATAACAGCCTAAACATTTACTGAGCACATACGGTTACACTATATTGGTTATATATAGAGAGTATACCTAGCAATACATCCATGCAATGTTCTTTCTTTTTCTCTCTCTCCCCCCTTCCCCTTTCTCCCTCCCTTCCTCTCTCTCCCCCCGCATCCCTCCCTCCCTTCCTGTGTGTGTGTATATAGGGAGGCAGTAAGCCTTAGTGGAAAGAGTATGCAACTGGGAATTGGAAAGCCAGGCTTGAAGGCCAGCTCTTCCACTGGTCTTCGGTGTGACCTTAGACTAGTCACTTAACCTCTTTGGGCCTCAGTTTCCTCGTCTGTAAGACAGGGATAAACTAGATAGTGAGCCCCAAACAGGACAGAGACTGTGTCTAATCACATAGCCTTGTATCTACCTCAGCACTTAGCACATAGAAAGTGCTTAATAAATGCTGTAATTATAATGAGAAAAGACACATATTAGAGAGTTAAGAGGATGTGGTTTTAGACGTGCCAGAGAGAATGAAAGGGTCAAACTGGAGAGGTTCAGTCAAGGTTAATCCCCCAAGGGGCCCTGTTGAAAATCAGTTTCAAATGGCATCATTTTTATTCGCACAAAAACGTTACCACATATGCAAGAACTCCAAACAAGATGTCACTACAGCCTATATTAGCTAGCCAGTCAAGTCTGCCTTGTGGTCTCTCGATCTTCCTGAAGTCTCTGCTCGATAATAATTGTAATATTTGTTAAGCGCTTACTATGTGACGACCTCTGAACTAAGCACTGGGGTCGAAAAAAAGATAATCTGGGCAGACACAGTCTCTCTGTCATATGGGGTACAGAGTCATAGAACACGCATTTAATTTGCATTTCACAGATGAGGCAATTGAGGCACAGAGAAGTGATTTGAGTCGCCCCAAGCCACACAGCAGCTGAGTGGTAGAGCCAGGATTAGAACCAACGTGCTCTGGCCCCCAGGCCTGTGCTCTTTCCACTAGCTGTGCTGCCCACCCTGATTTCCCCTACACCAGAGCGGGTGGTCCACTGCCATTGTCTTGTGTATGTAGGCAGATTCTCTTGGCACCATTCCCGGTTTACCGTAAAAGTTGTAGCTGAGATTGCTCACTCCATTAAGACTGGGGAGAAAGCCTCTGAGCTCTTGGAAGGAACCTTTGTTCTCAAGGAACACAACACTGGTATTCACTTTTCAGTAGGGCCGCTGTGCTGCCATATGCTTTTGGAGCCCCTTCATCAATGGTCAATCCACACGTGGCACCTCACATGGCTACAGCATGGCTTAGTGGAAAGAGCACGGGTTTAGAAGTCAGAGGTCGTGGGCAGCTCTGCCACTTGTCAGCTGTGTGACTTTGGGCAAGTCACTGAACTTCTCTGTGCCTCAGTTACCTCATCCGCAAAATGGGGATTAAGACTGTGAGCCCCACGTGACATCTATGAACAATCTATAGAAAAGTATAACGTATGCCCAGGTAACAGCTCTCTGGTAAGACTTAGTCTAGTATTTACCTTAGTCTTCAGTCACAGGGACCATCTTGTGGGTGTGATTGAATAGTAAATAGTATTTATTGAATGTTTATGTGCAGAGCCCTGTACTAAGGACTCAGGAAAGCTCAATGCAACAGAGTTGGTGACATGTTCCCTGCTCACAAGGTGCTTACAGTCTAGAGGAGGAGATGGATACTAAAGTAAGTTACAGATATGTATTTAGGTGTTGTAGGGCTGAGGGTGGGATGAATAGCAGGGAATGTATCTGTTTATTGTTGTACTGTACTCTCCCAAGCGCTCACTACAGTGCTCTGCATACAGTAAGTGCTCAATAAATACTTTTGAATGAATGAATCAAGTAATTAAAAGGTATCAATCCAAGTGCAAAGAAGATGCAAAAGGGAGGGAGTAGGGGACATGAGGGCTTAGTTAGGGGAGGACTCTTGGAGGAGCTGTGACTTTAATAAGGATTTGAAGGTGGGGAGAGTGGTGGTCTGTCATATATGAAGGGGGAGGGAGTTTCAGGCCAGAGGGAGGGTGTGGATGAGGGGTTGACAGTGAGATAGACGAGTTTGAAGTACACTGAATAGGCTGCTATTAGAAGAGTGAAGTGGGTAGGTTGGGTTATAGCAGGAAAATAGGTAAAATGGGATGGGGTGAGCTGATTGAGTGTTTTAAAGCCAATGGTAAGGAGTTTCTGTTTGATATAGAAGTGGGTGGGCAACTACTGGAAGTTCTTGAGGAGTCTCTGCCTGGATTCTTCTATAGAAAGCACAGCCTGACAGGATTTTTTATTTTTAAATTTATTAGATCCATAACCACTGCAACATACTAGAATACTGCTTATGGGGAACATGTAGTCTGGTGAGTTTAGGGTTAAGATTTTTTTTCTCTTCCCTTTACATTCTGCCGCATGACTTCCACTTGGGTGACAGATCTGTTCTTTTCTGTGTCATCCTCCTGAATGATAAGGCGACATTAACTAATACTTCAGTCTTAAACCTATTATGGGGAGGGGATTTTTGTTACTGGAATGTTTTAATCTAGTTATTTCCTCTCAATAGATATATCCCAGAGGGAATAGAGAAACTCCTTCCAGCACAGCCCGTTAAATCCATGTAGACAAGAACATGACTCAAGCCTGTGAAGATTTTAATTAAAAAAGCTTCACTTTAAAAACATCAGAGTGCAATCTCCCGCGAACAAAATGAAGGAGAGACAGACAATTGCTCCTGCAAGGAGCCAAAGGCTTGGCTTTTCTAAAGAACAGCCTGTGCTCAAAAACCAGAGTTGCCGTTCAGCTCAATTCATAGAAAACAATCACTCCCTGAAGAAATAACCACCTTCCTTTTGCTTCCTGATAATTCTAGCATGCGTTTGTGTGTGTTTTCTCTCTGGGAATTATCTCCCCAAGTAATTTAGATGAGGAGAGCTTTCCCTTTCAGCTAAATTCCTCTTGAAAGAGAAATATTTCAGGGAACAGGAGCTAAGGATCTGCAGATGTTTTTACCCATCATTCAAAGGTTTAATACGTTTGTTTTAGGCCGGAAAATCTGCCTTTGTCCATTTCTTTAGGCTTTGGAGAATAATTGAATTTGAAAGAAAAATGATTTGGGCTATTCTTTACTTGGGAAACCCATTTTTAACCAGTGGTTTCACCCGTGTTCCCTTCCAAACCCTTTTCCAGTGCTGCTAACAATAATTTTTTATTCAACTCATTTTAATAAACATCACAATAGCAAGGTTTCCATTTCAAAAAATCTGCTTGTAGATTGCTAAAATGAGCCCATTTTACGAGTTTCGAATCTTACAAATGCAGAGCTTGGATCCCCTGACTTTCATTTAAATGAGCTTACTGTAGGAGGGATTTCATCTCCTTTTATTTCCCTCCTTTACCTTCTGGGGAAAGTCCTAATGAGTAATGAAAACGCCTGAAATGCAGAGAGCCCAGAAGAGGAGGTGACAGGGATAATTCACAAATTGGTTATACTGGTTGGCTATATAGCCCAATTAGCATTTTTAGCCAAGGTCAGGAAGCAGTGGTATGGAGCCTGTCTCTATATGTTGCCAACTTGTACTTCCCAAGCGCTTAGTACAGTGCTCTGCACACAGTAAGCGCTCAATAAATACGATTGATTGATTGATTGATTCTTCCCTCCCCCCGGCATCAGATACTATGACATAATTTCAGTTTCTCTCCCGATCAGCCATCTGATGGGCAGTTGGACTGTCATGATCCCAAACTAGGAAGAGCCGATGGAGAAACCTGCGATCTGGTTCTTCCGGCTTCCAATTCAACCAACCACATGTCTTTCAACCTCAAACTCGTTACCCATTTAGGACTACATAACCCAAACTGGCCCCCGTGGCAGAAATAAGTTCTAGCCTGTAAGATTAACACCTTTCTGTAAGACTAGACTAACATCTCCAGTCTATAAAATCAGAGTGGGCAGGGAATGGGTCGCCCAGCTCTTGATATACTGTATTCTCTCAAGCGATTAGTACAGTGCTTGGCACCCAGTAAGTGCTCAATAAATACGATTGACCGATGTGGGAATAGTAGTCATCTTCTGGACTCGGGCACTGCCGAGAGCCAATCATCAGGTGCGGATATGATTATACAGTGAGCAGTCAGTCCCTTCCCTTCACCACACATGAAAACTGTGTGTGTGTATTAAACCAAGATAAATCCTGCCCTCAAGGAGCTCACTCTCAGAGGAGAAGGAACTCATATAAATCAACATCAGTATGTACTAACTGATGGAAATGATTACAAGCATGAGTTGGAAAAATGGTTAAGTCTTTCGGGCATCACTTAAGCCCCCACCTCCACTTCCAAATTACTTTGATTGGATAATACAGTCTACTAGTCTGGGTCCCTTATGACTTTTCAATCTGTTTCCTGAATTCTTGCAGATGGTGTGCCAAGGCACAGCGGGGAAATCCACTGTAATGGATTGCTATATCTGAACATTTTCAGAGAATTATAACAGAGAAAAAGAGAGAGCCACACGTTCACAGTAGATCCCATCCATGGGGTTAGACAAATGGGGAAACAGGTTAAGCAATTGATTTTACAGGTCATTTTCAAAATAGAATTACTGTTACATTATGTAAATTACCCATCTTTGCTTCATGAGGCATGTGGAAATATACAAAATCCACAGACCCCAATTATTGTTTAAAGAAGTCACTTTCAAAAATCAGTCTAGGTTCACATCTGTTCTCAAAGGTAATGATCAATATTTACCCAAAAACTCTTCCCCATATGTGTTCAGATGTCTACTAATTCTCTTCCTTTATATCTGTATTTTTTTCCAGCAAGGATCAGCTACAATCATTTAATATTTGGATTTTTCTACAAGATCAAGAAGGTCCATTTTCCTGGAGAATTTTCAGAATGGGCTGGTTTAGCTTATCTTCCTGATGGCAGAGTGAAGTATAACTTCAAGGTTCTTGTCAGGTGTCCAAGTCTTTTTATTCATTTACCCTCCATAATGTGAGCAGTAGTACTAATGTGATAAATGAAGAGTTGTGCAGGATCATTAGTTAAATTTTATGACTAAAGGTGTTTTTTTTCTGGAGCAATAACCTATACACTTCCTTCTTAGAAGCTTTTAGTGTTTTGTAGGAAAAAGTGCTTTCTGTTTTGGTATGTCAACATGCCATTTGGGTAAAATTGGGTAAGACATTTTGAACACTTTAATCCCCAATTCTTTAACTTGTATCTCCACTATTTCTTTGAAAAGGTCGTGTTTCTAACTCTAAAGTTAAATGCACATATCCTGGTGTTAATTAGAATCTGGGGAGGTGTGTAAATCAGCAGGAACAAATGATTTTTCTTTACTCCAGGGAATGAACATTTTGGATCTGAGGGGTACTGACCTAAAGACTCTATTAGACTCCCACTCGGAGGCATGAAGTCAGCCTCTGGTGTTACTGACTCAGTGTGGAAAATCAATTTCTAGCGGGTTAAAGGCTGCAGTGACTCAATTTGGGAAAGGGATTCTGCTGGAGCACTTAAAAATGGTTAGTGATGGACTTTTTTAAACCTTGTGTGTTCCCCTCATTTCTATACAAATGTAACCCTGTCCCAACTGTTGCTAATCATTAAACACTTTAGCATTTAATACCCTTGAGAGCAGGATCTATAAAGATATGACTACAAACAGTTGAGTTGTGAGGACAGATATGCAGAAAGTAAACCGGAAACTGGGGTGGGGTTTTGTGGGGTTCCTGGGTTTGAACTGGGAGAGACATTTGATTTTGGCAGAGATTGTTAGTAGTGACTGGATTTGGGATAAATGCAGTGGGGAGGATCTTTGGTCCAGACCCTGGTTACTGGGATGGAGAAAAAGCCACATGCCTTTGGGGTGTTGTGGAGGAAAGAAGTGTTAAGATTGTGTGAAATGGGAAGATCCAAGTTTCAGGTGATAAGTGGTTTCTCTATAAGGGAATAGGAGAGTGTCTGGAGGGGCAGAAACACTCCGCTCAGGTTGAGACAGTGATGTGACAAGTAGCAATGTCGGCCTGACAGCCAAAGAAACAAATCTAGGGAGGAAGAATGAAAAATCAATCAATCAATCGTATTTATTGAGCGCTTACTGTGTGCAGAGCACTGTACTAATTTTGAGTGCACATTGCATAAAAATACAGCCGAAGGAGGCAGGTGGCCATGTATATACAAGCTACAGGGAGGAATGTCAGAATTTGGACTGTAAGAGGGGATAAAATGGGCCTACAAGATTATATATGTTGCTTTTTCCAGACTTTCAGCTGCATCACAAGTTGCAGAAAAATATAGATCATTCCAAAACAACATCCCTCGGTTTGCTGCTCGGCCAGTCTTTCTGGAAAGGACCCACAAGGTAAAGAGGCAGCCTGCAGAGTCACAGAGAACGGCAAGTCTGGCCTAGGGCTAGTGCTCGGAGCATAGTTTTGGTGTTCTTCAGCTAGCTCTCACCTGTCAGGTATTTATAGCTCAGTGAGCCAGGCCCGGCCCTCTTCTCTCAATGGTATTTATTTAGTGCTTATGGACTGTACCTTAAAGTGCTGTGGGGTGAATATCAAGTACTGGAAGCCTATAGATCCAGGCAACACAGAAGGGAGAGGGAGTAAGGGAAATGGAGAGAATTACTGGAGGGGAGGGATAACGATAGCAAATTTGCCCTAGTGTGTCCTAATGAGGGATATTGCCCTTTAGGTCATGATCGTAACCACAGCCATCACCCTAGACCTTGCCAGCCACTTTGCTTTACATGAAATCGAGTCAACCACTCCAGTGTTAAACGACCTCAGCATCGGTATTGCTGAGATGGGGATGATTGGCCGCCAACACTTTCACATACAAAGGATGCCGGAGATACAAACATAAATCATATAAACATTTCCTTTATTTCATTCAGTAACATTTATTTTAAAAAGTAATAACACTTTCCCCATGAATGTAACACTATAGCAAACAATCCAATAGGGAATCTTCACTTTCACTAATGAGTGTCCTGGATGGCCCCGATTGCTCTAGGATCCGGTGAAAAATTCACTACTGGCCCCTGGCTCAATCCATGGGATGCTTCCAGAGGACAGCTCCACAACGTGAACTTGTACAGAAGGGAAACCCAAATGAGTACACATCCATCCACTCTAGCTGATGCACAGGGCTGACCCAATTAGCCACTGAAATATGGAAAATGAACTACTGTCTGCATCTGATCATTTCAGTCACGTGTTTACACAGCTTGAGGACTGCTCATCCAAAGCTTCCACAATACTGCTCAAACCTGGAAAAGACCTCAGTTGCTTTTAGCCACAGCAAACATAGCTAATGTACTTATGATTTGCAGTTGCTTTTAATGACCTAAAATTGATTCTACTTCAGATTTCTCTCATTCTAACTGCTCAGCCCCTAAGACTGGGCCTATACAATACAGATTCTGTAGTCCATAATTTAATTGCCACTCAATACCTTTTAAATGAATAATTTACACACTTGTTTCCATCCTATATCCTAGTTTAGCTTTACAATCTGAGATCATTGCACTCTCCCGTGGGTTAAGTACAGTGCTCTGCCCCAGTAGGCACTCAATAAATACTACTAAATAATCTGTCCCTAGTGTTTGTCAACATACTCAGCGCATTTTGCTTGATGTAGAGTGGAAACATTTGAACGAGAGCTTGATAAAGAATAGCAGCCGTTTATAACCTGTCTTTTTTCATATTAAACACAGCATGAGGACTATTGAACCCCTAAGAGGGCTGCCAGTTCTTATTATTAAGGGATTTTCCAGGTCCTGCCTTTTGGTCAGTTCACTGGACATTAGCACTTCTACCACAGGATGATCAAGAAAAGACAAGTTGCAAATCTTAAATTTATGGAGTTGAGACTGGTGCCTAGCACTGAGATTTTTTGGGGGGTGGGGGAGTGGGGGCCATCTGAATTTACTCCTGCTCTCTTCTTCACTAGGGTAAAAAGTTAGGAGTTGAGCAGAGTGGGCAGCAAACTTTGCAGGCCTTCCCTGGTCAAACACTCCTTAGGACCTTCTCCACTAGTCCATCCACTGGCATGATGGATCCACATCACTCACACCCTGTCCAACTATTCTTCCTCATTAACCCTCCTACTCAAAAATGTGCCATGAATGCCCGGCATCCTATTAAAAATAGGTTACTGGAATGTCTTGTCATAAATGTAAGAAGCAATAGTGAAAACATTTAACTCCACATACCCTCAATTTATTGGCAAAACCTAACTTTAAACATGAAATGACACGCCCGCAATTATTTACTAAATGGTCAATGTCCTCTTTAACGTACTGATTCAGCTATTTCCAGCGGCTGCTTCTCTCCCACTCCCACCTTAATGAAACAATTTAATTTGCTTCCTTTACACAAGTAGGAAACTTGTTACAATATAAATAACATTAATGCTTAAACTATATATACAGATAAATGAATTAGCAAGTATCTAGCTGCAAACAATCTTAGGAGAATGGCACAGTGGTAAAGGAATTCTGTTTTCATGACTGATAGCATATTTTGTTGGGTTAGGAACAGTAGGTAATCTGGGAGGTTGCAATGTTCTGCTTTGGCCCAGATCCTTGCCTCTTTTACCCTTCTTGAAAAATGATCTCTGAAAGTTATATACAGAGGTTTCATTTACATTATGCAGCAATTTTTGTGTGTGTATTGTCCTGGGATTGCTTTAATGGAGGTCTCTGGTCACAAATCAAGTACGATATTTCAGGACTAGGGGAACTGTAAAAAAAAAAGGAAAAAGAAAGGAAGTTAGAATTGAATCTCCTAGCAGTGGCATGAGGCTGCCACCTCTGGGAAACTAGGGAGGAAGAAACCAAGGCAGCGGCTTCTCCGACCTTAACCGCTGTTGGTGAAGCTCCCTTTTCTAAGGAAATGGACTATGGCAAAAGTTTTCGTTCACTGGGACACGATCACTTTGCCACTACTCGGAGCTGCCGTGGAGAAAAAGGGTACATTTTCCCATTTCAACCCACTTGAAGATTCTTTACGTCACTGGCTAGGGACTCCAAACAAGTGATTCATATAAGAGTACTTCTAACTAAAACTCTTCAGTACCCTTTCTAATTCATCTTCTGAGCAACTTGAAAAACTGATGTGGATTCTGGGAAAGCAAAGTCACTTTAGGTGACTACATATACTTACAGATTAACAATTAAAAATAACAAATCAGCACCAAGATGGCAATAAGAACCTGATAAGATTGCTGATCCACGCTCTCATTATGAGTGATCCCTATCACGAACATTTTATTAAACCCTCAGCTGCTAATGGGACATCCTTCATTTGAAATAGATTATAAAGGACAAGCAGGAGATGGTAATTGATCAATTCTTCCATCCCAACTGTGCTTCTGAGTCACTGTGGACCAATCATGATTTTTCAATGAACAGTAAACTTAACTGCAAAACTGCTATGACTCTGGAAAAAGAGAAATCTCCCTCTCCCCCTAGAATAGCGCAGTCAATACTCACTGATGATCACTAGCAAAAGGATAATCACAACCAATGCCATGATAGCCTTCATCTGAAACACACATAAAGAAACAGCCATTGATATTTGATTTTGATAGATGAGGTTGGGTTAAATGGAAATCTTCTGACATTGCTTCCCCACAAGTAAATTTGGAAGTTATACAAATATTTCTCCTAACAGTCATGAGGGAGTAGGAACACATGTGACCTGGGAATTCAAACTTGCAAATAGAACATTCTAAAGGAATATTGCTTCAATAATTAATCATTATCAACTTATTTACTGATTCCTTCCTATGTGTGAAGCACCGTACTACACACTTGGGAGAGTATAAAACAAAAGAGTTGGTAGACAATTTCCCTGTCCATGAGAATACAGTCTAGGGGGGAGACATTTAATATAAATAATTTATAATATGTATATGTACCTTACAGATGTATTTGTAAATGCTGTGGGGCTAAGGGTGTGAAGAATACCAAGGGCCAGAGGCCAATAGCATATTTTTAAGGGGCTTTTTACAATTTTAATAATTTCACAAATCTCTTCAGGTGCTTTGACTCCCTGCCATGCACCCCTCCCGCACTTTAGGAGAGGTTCTAAACGGATCCTTGACAAAGAATCAAAATTTGGCAATGGTCAAGTAATTTGTCTTAGGGATGGTGAGGGTGACATTTGCGAGATTTGGGGTAGGAATTGTTTCTGATCCAAATATCATGCAACTACCCTAGGGTTCAGCAAAATGCTGGGCATATTGTACGCACTTGAATACCATAATCATCATTCTTATTCTAGGTCATGAGTGAGGCTAAACAGATCTTGACACCACCTAAATTAGTCAGAATCATGGGCTGCAGTCAGGCAGACCTCTTTCTCGGTACGATCCCCGTTTTAGCCTTTGTTTCTTGATTTAGCCCTTAAAACTAGTTATATGCTAAATGAAGGGTCTGAAGATGCACCAAGTACTTCACCAAATCGAGGAACTCTCTCCAGTTTTTCCCGGGAAATCTTTTTCATCAACCTTCAAATTAAGAAGTTCCTTTTGACAAAGTTTGCTGCAAGATATTGAATACAGGGAATCCAGCCTGCCCAAAATAGTCAGAGCTCAAACAGATTATTCAGATTGGTGACTTGTGAGAATAGCCCTTTCTTTAAAAAGGCTAGTGAAGTTTTTCTGACTTGATGCTCACATTAAGTGGAATTTACAATAACCAAAAAAAAAAAAATGGATTGGAGTATGTACTGAACTTTAGGACTTAGGCCACAGTGCCTACTACGATGGATGATCACAACATCAGAAAGGCTAAAATGCTCTGTGACAGCCTGACCAAAAAGCAACAACTGCCCAAAATACTCATCTAACAAACTGATGGGCTTGGAATTTTGTTATCCTCCTGAAAACTTTTTTTTCCCCAAATTGCTTGGGAAAGTTATTTAACTAGTAGTTTTACAACCTCACCAAAAAGGAACACAAGGTCTTTGGTCAATTAGCATTAAACTCGACATTTAGAGGACAGGAAAGGAAATGCTTACATAACTCTTAAGTGTTTCAATGAAAAACATTTCCTGCTGCCAGGGGATGCTTAAGTCCAATAACTGTTATATTATACTACTGTGTGAGAAACAGTGCAAGTGGCCAATTTACACGATCAGAGCTGAGGGGTGGGAAGGTATAGAACTAATTTTTTATCACAAATTGAGGCTTTGTAAAATGGCTTTAGTTCGAGGCAGTTAGCCCTTTTGGAGAGAAAGGGTTGCTTTTATTTTATGGCATTAAGAGTTTACTATACCAAGCACTATACTAAGCACTGGGTTAGACACATGTTAATCAGGTTGGACACAGTCCATGTCCCCACCTGGGGCTCATAATCTTAATCCCCATTTTCCATGTGAGGGAACTGAGGCTCAGAGAAGTGAAGTGACTTGTTCAAGGTCACACAGCAGACAAGTAGCACAGTCAGAATTAGAACCCAGGCCCTTCTGACTCCCACATTCATGATCTACTTACTAGGCCATGCTGCTTCTTGGAAAGGCCGTCACCAGTTCAGTGTACTATTTAATTTAGCTGGCAAACTATGATGCAGATCTCACCAAATGCTTCTCCTTATTCTGGAATTCTGGGACCTGGGTACATGTATGTTCAGGGAACTTCTGTTTTCATTTAGCCATCTTTAAAGCATTTAAACTCAGAAGTAGTGGAGGTTACCAAAAAGGCACTGGAAAAACCTCTCTCCCTTTGACGGGAAGTACCGAATCTGTTTATAACTAGATCTAGAATGAGTTCGGTAAGCCAGCCCCCTACTCTGAACACTTAGCTTGCAGATAGAGCAGATGGATGAGAAAGTAAACCAAAGATACAGTCCCTCTTGGACTGGCCTAGCCCAATCATTCAAAATCTTTTAAAAAGGGAAGATCTCAGCCAAGAAAATATTCCTCCAGGATGGGTGCAAAAGGATATTGAACTGGAAAAAAATTCTAGGCAAAGCCAAGAATGGCAAGCAGTTGAAAGGAAAGAGATTTGCTAAATATTTCCTCTCTAACCACCAGTTAGTTGAAAGAGTAAAAATGGTTCAAATGAAATTTCATAGAGGGATTTCTTGGACTACCTATATCCTAATTTCCAGATTCTATTTTCCCCTCAAATATTTTTACTCCAAGTTTGAAGTTGCTGAGATTCAAGCAGAACTTAAACTGGCATTACTGTGAACAAAGAAACAGCATCATTTATAGATCTCCTCACCAGAGAGTTCTTTAACAAATGAGCCATTGTTTCCTGAATGACATTCACTTCTTTTCAATCCTATTGATCCTGAAGTCCTTCAGTAGTCCAGAAATTCACTGGGGCATCCTTCAGGGAGACAGACACTAGGGAGAGAGTGAGGCATCTGCAGGACATGGATTTGGTTTTTTTTGTTTTTTTTTTTTTGAGAGCAACAGGTTGAGAATTTCTTCCCATTTTACAACTATTTTCTTCCCATGAAAGAAGCCCCCATTTCAATATGAATTGGTGCATGTTTTTTATGTTACTTGAGTGTCAGAATATAGCCAGCCTGTTCCCTACCTTGTCTTGCCTTCCCTTTTACTTACTTTGCAGCCACGCCACCACATTTGTCTTCGAAGCTGTTTGGCTCTACTGCTAAAAGCTGACGCGTTATCCGACAAACTATCTACATTACACAGAGAATAGAGAGAAAAATTAAAAGATACATCAGCTTCCTTACATCTAATTGCATAAAATCTACTGAACAATAATCTGTACATTCTCTGTGTTTTGCTTCATCTCTAAAAAGGCCTGGTACAACCAAATAGTGTTTAGGGTTATTTTCCCCAAAAATTTCAAGAAAAAAAAATCCTTCAGATAAGTACAGGTCAACTAATTCTATCTATGCAGACTAGATAAAAGAAAATCATTTCCACTTATTGATTTTAAATGAAGATATTGAATTTGGTAATGAAACATTTTATAAAATTGGGGCTACCACAGCATGATGAGTGGTGGCCAAGCTAAGGAAGTATAAGGAAATTCTTGAGTTGAAACTCTTAATTTTTAGCTTTCATTAAGAATCTCATTTAAAGCACTAAAGTCCATATTAGGTGGCAAATTTGGGAGTAATTCAGTTACAAAACCTGGAGTTCTGAAATACACCTGAACAAAGACTAAAAAAATATATCAAGAGAGGTTTACAAGAGCTATTAGGCTATGGAATAATCTTTAAAGCTTTCTGAAGACTGAACAAAAAATCCCAACAAATGTATCCACAAAGACTATTTTTCCACTTATTTTCTTCGAGATCATTCACTAAGTTAAAGAAATAAATCTTATACTAAGCAGTTATAATTATTCTGAAAAATAAAACAATGATTCCTTAACATTAGGATTTTGTTGGTAAGTGTGGGTATAAATATATTATACTGCCTCAAATCTGTATAAAACAGGGAAGAAGTTGGGGGGAGAAATGTGTAACATATCAAAAACAAGATAATAGTACTAAGAATACAAAAAGAAATGTTTTCACCTGACTTGTCTTGTAGCTCATCCAATCTCTCTCCTCTTTCAATCACCTTGGTAATGTTTTCTTGCATGACGTCAATGACTTCATCCACTTGGTTCTGGACACTAAGAAATTAAATAACATTATCAGCCTAAGGATATAAAATAGGTGTAACAAATCTTCAGTGTTAATTTAAAATTAAATTTTAAGGCTTTGCTATAATGGAAAGGTTTGGCGTGCACTTTTGCCTAATAACCACAATTATGTAATTATGGGATTTGTTAAGCACTTTTAATCCATAGTGTGTGGGCAATTCGGTGAATCTCTCTGTGCCTCAGATTCTCCATGAAGTGCACATCATGCCCATGTGTGAATTTTCTGGTGTATCAGAAATTTGGAAAAACATCCTAAAGGAAATGAAGAGACTTGGCTTCACATGAGTCTGCTGACAGGCAGCACCAATTCACATTTCCCTTGGCTATTTAGCTATTCATCTACCCTCCTGAATGATGGAGAGCTTTTTCTGTTGTAAAGTAGGAGAACTGATGAAACACTGAACCAAAATTCAGGTCCACACCAAAGACAGCACACTGAGGAATTTTTTTTTAGTCTCTTCACATTATAAAAAAAAATCACTAACAATCTTTTGACTTCCTCTTTTGACTTACGGACTCTTCCTAGAAGAGCTTCAGACCCCTCAATGCACAAAGATTTAATCTAAAAATACCAATTCAATTCCATGCTTCAGCTACTTAATCTCTCAGGAATATTTCCCTAGTACAAAATGATGGAAGTGCCACAATACATTAGAAAATACTTAACGTTTTCCTCCCTTTTGGAAATCAAACTGAGAATTGAATTTTGAAAAATTCTTACAAAAACAGCTATCAGATTCAGATGATGACCCTACAGTGCTGGAAATTATATAAGGAAGGGCTCATTTAGGGCTTACTTAATCACCCAGGTGCTGTGAGTGAAGTTTAACAGTGGCTAAATCTTCTGGGTGATGTTTTGGATGGATGGCTCAGGATCAGGCTCAGTATTAATGCTGTTCAGTGCATGGCTATGAATATAATGCAAGGTCCTCTATGTAAAACACCCACAGCTATCAATCTTTGAAGCTGATTATTAAATATTATATTAAGATGAGGTCATCTTTGACCAAGAAATCTTACGATATGTAATAGTATATTTTTGACTTTACTAAAATATTGGAAATAAAATCTCTGAAGTTAATGCAGCCCTTGAAAACTGATCAGGCAATGATTAAGTGTTACTGCTGTTGTACAAACAAAATATACCAGCTTAAGAAAAACCGTATTTAGACTGACCACTGCTTCAAAAAGTGCTAATGTTAGCTTCCAGATAAACAAGTTGTGATTATTATATTTGGTTTGTGGGTTCTCTTGTTGGGTTTTTTTTTTTGGGGGGGGGGGGGGCGGGCTGGTGAGGACGGCAGTATAAAGGGGAGAGACTTGGCCTGGCAGAAGCTGGTTATAGGTGCGATGTAAGGAATTTTCCCTTCATAGAGAAAAAGTCTTAAGCCTCTTAGTATGATTGCCCAATTCATTAGCAGAGTATCTGTAATTTTACCATTGCAAAGGAAAATTCCCCAACGGATCTTACACTCTGTAGGCAAACCCTCTAGACTGTAAGCTTATTATGGGCAGGGAGCATGTTTACCATCTCCCAAACACACTCTGTACAGTGCTTTGCACACAGTAAGTGGTCAGATACGATTGATTGATTGCAGGGATGTGAGTAGTAAAGAGACCTCAGATGTAAAGAAGTCTCTCGTTCCCATACTCAGCAGGATCTAGCATTATTTAGATAGGAGCTTTTCAAATTATCATTACTGAATCATCAACTGATCAGACAAGTTAACCAGTAAAATACGCCATTAAACATGAAATAGTGCTTTTGTTTTACTAAGATCTTAAATTTAAGAAAATGGAAAAGGATTTCATATGTCTTCTGATTGTAGCTGAGTGCAAGCTGCCTCACTCCTTTTAAACCATAGCCTGTCCAACAAACGATTCCTGTAATTTCCTTCCTTTAAAGCTTAGACACTGTTACTTTTGTGGGATCTCTGCCAGAAGAAATGATGGGTGAATGTCACATTACAATCTTGACACTATGGTGTTATGTGTGTTCTTTCTCTTTCAACTTTTGAGCAAATAAGTAATTCTTGCTAGTTTGTACAGCAATATGTACATACCACATAGGAAACAGGGCAGTCCTAGGGTTAAGTTTACCTTTTCTACCCTACAAGAGAGACTTCCCCTCTTCAACAAAATCAAATACAAAAATGTTAAATATACTTTGATGTTTCTAATGAAATTTTAAATCTTCCTAGTAGTAGAAAATTAGATCACTAATTTTATTCACCCACTTGTTTTTGAATTTTTTTAAAAATTTCTTTTGCCTTGCTCCTCAAAAGGAGGTGCTTCCAAAAATTCACTTTCAAATCACCCATGCTGCCACAGGGAGTATTTTAATAATCAACGCTTTGGTTTTTCAGACGATGATTTACTGAAAATTAACTTGGTAAAGAGACTGAAATAAGGACATCAGAAGTACATTCTTTGGTTTCCTCGAATAGCAATTTTCCCCCAGGGTATCAGTCAGAGAAGCGGCTTTAGCTGAGCTAATGCATGCTTGCAAGTTTGCCTAACACTGCTGATAAAGCAGATCTATTGTGAATGTTCAGAAGGAGAATTTCAAATGTACTGTTGGGATTCTGAGGGTATTTCAGGATCATAAATCTCAGAGCACAGCAATCATTTATCTGAAACAAAGGGAAAAATATGAGGGCTGTTTGCTTGGCATACAAGAAGAAGAAAATGATTTTCCTTTAGAAGCTAGACCTGCTTGATCACAAGCTTCTGACTTGGTTCAGTAGATGATGCCAGGGCTGTTAGTTTATTCATGAAACCACTGAAGAATAAAGGGTAAGCCAAACTATACCAGAAGTCCACCATATGGTAGACATATATAACATGGAAAAATTGAGAAGCAGCATGGCTTAGTGGAAAGAGCATCATTCTGGGAGTCAGCGGACCTGGGTTCTAATTCTGGTCCCACCATTTGTCTGCTGTGTGACTTTAGTAGGGTTGCTTCATTTCTCTGTTCCTCATTTACTTCATCTGTAAAATGGGGGTTAAGATTGTGAGCCCCATGTGGGTTAGAGAGTGAAGCCAATTATCTTTTACCTACTGCAGTGTTTAGTGGTGCCGGACGCATAGTATTAATTCAGTCAATCAAATTTACTGAGCACTTACTGTGTGTATAGCACTGTACTAAGGACTTGAGAGAGTACAATATAACAATAAACACAACAAGCTTACAGTCTAGAGGGGGGAGATAGATATTAATATAAATAAATATATTACAGATAGGTACATAAGTGCTGTGAGGCTGGGAGGAGGAAATGAATGAAGTGAGCAAGTCAGGGCGATGCAGAAGGAAGAGGGAGAAGAGGGAAGTAGGGCTTAGGGGAAGGTCTTCTAGAGGAGAATCTCCTTCGATTAGGTAAGCACTTAAGACATACCATTAAAAAAAAAATCCCATCACTGACATATCTAGGGTCGGATTACAAACACTGCAGGCTAATGATAACTTTGTTTCTAGGTGCGATACTTGAAGCAGTGGTGGGGCAGTTCAATATATGATGAGGATGATACCTGAAGAGAAACCAAGATGAGATTGTCTCAACAAGTAGCCTTCGGATGGAAGTTAATCCAGGCCCCAAAGTATTGGGTCGCCGCTCTCAGGCCACAACACCCACCCAAGGCTCAACCTGCAAGCGGCTGCAACCAGGCAGCGGTCCTGAGATCATCTAAGGTAGTGTCTGCACGTCATCGAACGACAGTCTCGCTTTCCACTCTCACATTTAATTTTCTGCCCAATCCAGCTGGTTCTTCTTTCACATCTCCCAGATCCACCCCTTTCTCTCTAGTCGAAAAGCTGTGGCTCTGGTCATAGCAAATAGACTATCGCTTCACTTGGTTCCCACCTCCTTCTTATTTAACCCAAAATCATAGTATATGAATGGCTTAAATTTCAATATTTTAAGTTCTTCCTACTGCCACTTTCTAATATGAATGAGAAGCTGGGGCATACCCAGTAAAGTAAACCTGTTTAATTTATAGGCCTTCCTATTTTTAACTAGTGTAAATTGAGAGGCAGGACAGGCATGGAAATACACTGAAAGCTGGTAAAAACTTTAGTGCAGTATCCAGAAAAACTTGCACTGATTTTTAAGAACTTACTTAGGAAACATTAAATAGCTGATGGTTTTGAACAATGTTATCCCCCAGAATCACTTTTTTTTGCCAGACTGTACTTTTAATTAAATTCTTAAGCTGTAGCCTACAAATATCCCATTATAAAATATTCCTTTCATTAACCTTTTTTATGGTAGTTGCTAACTGCTTACTAGGTGCAGGCACTGTACTAAAAGCTGGGGTAGATACAAGCTAATCAAGCTGGACACAGTCCATGTCCCAAATGAGGTTCACAGCATTAATCCCCATTTTACAGACGAGGGAACAGAGGCACAAAGAAGTTAAGTGACCTGTTAAAGGTCACACAGTAAACAGGTGGCAGAGCCAGAATTAGAACCCAGGACCTTCTGACTCCTAGGCCCAAGCTCTATCCACTAGGCCACACTGCTTCTCAGCCCTTTCTGAATGAATCACTTTTCAGTCCAATAATTACAAGAGAATAGGATTGGCTTGCTAGATGCCTGTGTACAGGATTATTCAGTTTTCTCAAAGGTGGATTTGGGAAGAGAAAGCTGGAGAAGCTGAATCGGGCTGAGATCCCATGCTCTCAAAATTGGAAATCTGGTTTAATCCTGAATTAAGAGCATTTAAAATGACATGCCTGTTTAACTTACTGCCTGATTTTATCATTCCTAGGTCCAAATCTTGGTCCTGTCGGGCCCCTTCTGAAAGCAAAATAGACCCAAAGTTAGAAACCACTGTAAAGAGCATTCACAAAGCAGTAAGAATTGTGTTAGTTCATGTAAGGAAGTTACCTAGACCAACTTGAGTTGCTCAGTCTTTGTTCACCTTTAATAATAATTACAGAATTCTCAATCACTGCCAAACCCATCCCATCCAATTTGTATCATTGCTAGGGAGTCAAATTCTTAGTCATTCACTTGTGCAATTAAATGAATTATGAAAGATCACAAGCAACACAACTCAAGGCCCAGAACATTATCAACTTGAAATGAGAGATGTGAAAATGCTAAAGAGTCCAGCCAATCCAAGCTACATCTAAAGAAATAAATCTTCACCATGCACTTCATCCATCATAAAATGTTGGATGGCAGGGTGGACTCCCAGAGAAAATTTCTTTTTAGGAAATATGCTTAAGTGTGAAATCTCTTTACCCATTATCAAAAACTTATCAAGCCAATGTCTGAAGCATTCAGGGGTGAAAGCAGAACCATTTTTCAAACTAACAATCCAACAGTTGTAACTACTATTCTCCAACTCTCCTTCTGGTTTCTATAAATAGTTGGAACAAGCATTCTACTGCAGATAAATGGAATGAGGGATGTTTCTGTTTGGAATGAAAGGAAGTGTGAGACATTGATAGAGCCAGACTTACAAAAATATGATGGTACTGAATTACAAAATGAAATATTCAGATTTTGGAGTAACCAAATATGGATCACTATGGATCAATTGAGCTTCAAGATTTTTTTAAGCATAACCAACCATCTCTATTTCCTTCCAAGCTACATTTAAAATCATTCCACAACTGGCTCATAGCTTTTTAAAGCTCTTCTTGAGCCCTCCCTATTGAACAGCTCAGAGTAGTGTGTGTAGGTGTGGTCCAGACTCTCCCTCGCTCATAAATCCGTTCCGCTACAACTACATCCACAAGCAAATTTCCCCTCAGCGGTGTCATGTTTGAATGTGAACAACCACCACTAAGCTGAGGAAGAACTGCACCACTGAAAGTTATAGCAGAAAAATGAGCTTTACAGATGAGAGTAACCAAAAGACAATATTGAAAAAGAGAAGTGTTAGAAAATATCATCAATTTCCTATTTACCCCAGAAACTAGGTAGGAACGATTATTCATTTCTTCTGCCTTGAACAATTCCAAATACTTACAAGAAAAAGTCCTCCTCTTCATCTGAATCTTCTTCCAAGAGGTTTCTCTGTGAAATAAAGCATATTTTCACCTCAGAGTTGGCATAAAAGCTTCTCATTAGAAGACCACTACTTCCTACCACAATGTGGCTTCACCCAAGGGCTTGTTTCACTTTGACTTGAGGATCTAAACTGAAGCAAGAGAGGTGTCTTCCACACAGCAGTTTAAAGTCTTAAATCCAGCCCTCAGTTAGGAAAAGTACCTGGACTTGCTAAAAGCCATAAATGCCAACTTTTCACTCTGAACTCAGGGGTGGAAAGGGGCACAGAATTTATGAGGGATAAAGACTGGGAGGGGATAGGCTGCGAAGAGCTAAAAGGCCAGAAAGCTGCCATTTTAGATCTTTTCAGCCCTGACTGGAAGCTCTCAGGGATAAGGGAGGCTAGGAGGCCAGTTCAGACAGTCATGGGGGCTGCTGTCCCTGAGGGATGGGCATCTAGGTTAACCACTGCTTCATCTGCACAATATTACCATCTCTTATATTAGCATAGTGTCTGAAAACTTCAAAGAACCATTATTTCTCTAATGACTTTCTTTGATTTGATTAACCGGGAATGGTCCAGCAAACACATTATATTTGGAAAAGTAATGACGAGACAGTGGGCAAGAAACAAAGACTAAAATGTTTCTCCCTGTTACCTTATAGATTGGAATCCTTCTAAATTCAAAGGACAGGGATTACTGAAGCTATTCCTCTCATAGGAACTTGCTGAGGGCAAATAACATGTCTTCCAATTCTGTTGTACTGTACTCTCCCAAGCACTTGGTACAGTGCTGTACAGTAAGCGCTCAATAAATGCCATTAATGATGATGAATAAGTATCACTGATTGAAAGAAGATCCTTGCTTCTTTGTACAGTGGCCAGGAGCACAAGAGTCTAGATCTGGTTCTTCCTCCAGCCCACTGTAAAATTAATCGTGGGCAAGGCCTCTCTGCGATTCGGCTTCTCCACTGGTGAAAGGAGATTCTTCTACTAGCCAACTACTATTGGCATAGAGTTTTGTGAGGATTAATGTTGGACAATTGCTTGGGCTTTTCAAGAGGCAGGTATTCCATAAAAACAAGGAACTATAATTTATTATGAGAGCTGTATAATTGCTGAAGTGGGAAAAGGGAATAACAAATTTGCCTCTGACCTGCCCTGTCCCGGATGAGGACATTTTTCCTGGAATTTTCAATCCTCTCCCTTTAAAGAAGTAATTCCCCTTTTATTCTTGGAACAGTTCAATGACTACTTAAAACAGTGACCTCATTATGCACTAGAGTGGTTCTCTCAACTTGCTTTCAGACACTTTTAAAACCGTTTCAGGCAGCTCAGTTCAGTTATATTCAATCTTAGCCCTGAATTATCTACAAATAAAACCATCAGATCATAGGAGGAGTAATCCCTAGAGGAATAAACCACCTCTAACATACCCCGTTCTGCAACATCATGGTAAATATCAGCATGGCAGTCAAATAATTTTCTGATCTGGCCTTTCTTACTTAGAGCTAGGAATTAAACTCAGCACATTCCTGGATCTGAGGTGGGGAGGGGAGACTGCAGGCTGTCCAGTATAGGCAGAGGTAGGGAGAAGGGCAGGGAAGAGAAATCAGAAAGAAGCAGCAGTGATGATGGGAAGAAATACAAGGGAAAACATCATAGGAGGACAAAGGTGTAAAGTCAAAGTAGAAGGCTTTGCTTCTGTAGGCAACCAGGATGGAGAAAATACAAGACTACATTACCCATATGGTTGTGGGACAGCATGGTCCAAGGGTAGCTAATGTTTTGAACTGTGTGTATGTGTGTGTGTGTTTGGTGGGTAGCCTTGTAAAGAGCAAATGTGCAGGAGAGGTGCAGCACGGAGCTCAGGAAGCCTGCACAAAGGGAGGCTTCAAATGAGCCTGCTGTCTCCTCTTGACCTTGTCTTTGTTGTTCCCCTCAAAAACGGCATGGACAGGGAGTGTGCTATGGGAACACGAGGGAGCTCTTGCCCCTATTTTAGGGGACACAGTTTTGCTCGCACAATATCTCAGTCAGGCCCCTATTTTAGGGGACACAGTTCTGCTCTCACAATATCTCAGTCAGCCACAAATCCCATACACAGGGGAAGTGAACTCAACATTTCAAAAAGCATTTATAAAATCTCACACGCGCACACACACACTTACCCTTTCACTTTTTACAGAACCAGTGACATCATCATCATTTAGGTGACGCTTAAATTTGGGAGGCATCGTCACTACTCACAAGAGACTTTTCCTCTTCCTAATTTCCGCAAACGAAACACGACTCCTTCAAGAGAAAGCAAGAGACTTGGTTAATTTTATTTAAAATGTTAATTACATCATGAATTTAATGAATCTAACAGGGGATGGAATAATCTGTCCCAAGGATCTGTCAACGCTCACCTCATTTTCTCCTTGCAAACTGAATTTGTGTGGATTGAGTAAGCTTTGAAAATTCTTCCTCCCACTCGCATGTCAACGTCTCCCATTCTCCTCATCCCCAGTAGCTCCTACAGTTCTTTATATCACAAAACTAAGAGGGCTGACTACTTCAAACGACCCGGCAAGAACAAATTCCCAGAGAAGCTAAACAAGGAGAGAGAAGGGAAGGATTGTACAGTAGTACTGCACTTCTTTTGGACCCACTGCCTGATTCCTTTTGTTCCATGCCTAATCTTCACTGGGCGCACTCTTGGTTTCTTTTAAGCCCTAAGCCTAAGGACCAATGCTTATCTGAAAAACACACACCACTGCCCACACCAATGAGGGAAGGCAGAATCTATCTTGTGATTTATCTGACTCAGTGCTGCCACTAAAAACTTCTACCACTTTTTGGATATTTTTAACTGCTCCAGAATCGCAAGCTACCCAAAATGTTTAGACTTGTTCTTTGAAAGGATCCTTCTAACGAGGTCCGGAGGTGTTCAGTAACCAAACTGAATTATGAAACCATGTTTTTTCTTCTCTGTAACTTCTGGGCATTGTGTAGAACTCTTTTCTGAACCGATTTTTTAAAATGGTATTTAAGTGCCTACAAAGTGTCACTCACTGTTCTAGGCACTGGGATAGATACAAGTTAATCGGGTGGGTACCTGTCCCACATAGAAGGGAGAACAGGTACTGAATCCCCACCTTGCAGTTGAGGAAACTGAGGCAGAGGGGAGTTAAATGACTTGCCCAAGGACACATAAGACAACTGGTGGAGCCGGAATTAGAACTCAGGTCCTCTGGCTCCCAGGCCTGTGCTCTATCCATTATGTCACATTGTCTCTTATTAGGCTATGCTGCCTCTTTCAAAAGGGTTCATTCTCAAAGAAAATACTATACTGAGATTTCGGTTTCTAAATGTTATGTGGGATCTTTTAGACTGTGAGCCCACCTTTTAGACTGTGAGCCCACTGTTGGGTAGGGACTGTCTCTATATGTTGCCAACTTGTACTTCCCAAGCGCTTAGTACAGTCCTCTGCACACAGTAAGTGCTCAATAAATACGATTGATTGATTGATTGATCCCTTTAATACCTTAGTCCTTAATTAATCATTCCATCTTTCCGATCAACTCACTGGCCTCCTCAACATATTTATCTGTTTGTTATTGACCTCATAGTCCCTCACTCTTACCTACATCATATTTGTCAATTTGTTAGTCTCCTCTACCATATACTATAGTCTATATACAGGCAGCTTGGACTACTTGGAAAGAGAAAGTATCTGGGAGTCAGTCAATGGTATTTATTGAGTCAGGAGACCTGGGTTCTAATCTCGGGTCCGCCACTCACCAGCTTGTTCGCTGTGCCTCAATCTCGTCTATCTCACTAACGACCCCTTTCCCACAACTCCCTCTGATCTAGAACCTCCCCTGACATATGACAGACTACCGCTCTCCCCACCTTCAAAGCCTTACTAAAATCACATCTCCTCCAAGAAGCCTTCCCCGATTAAGCTCTTTCACCTACTCTCTCTCCCTTCTGCATTGCCTGTGCATTAGGATCTAAATCCTTTAAACACTTGATGGTCACCCAACCCTTAGTCTGAAAGCACTTATGTGCATATCCATGATTTATTTATATTAATATGTATCACCCCCTCTAAACCGTAAATTCCTTGTGGGCAGAGAGAGTCTACCACCTCAGTTGCACTGTACTCTCCCAGGTGCTTAGTGCAGTGCTCTGCAGAATAAGTGCCCAATGAATACCATTAATTATGTCACAACTTCCCTGTCCCTCGGTTTCCTCATCTGTAAAACAGGGATCAAATACTTGTTGTTCTCCCACTTACTCTGTGAGTTCTATGTGGGACAGAGACTTTGACTGATTGGCTTATATCTATCCCAACACTTCGTACAGTGCTTGGTGCACAGTAAGTGCTCAACAATAAAAATATTACTATTATATTTAAGGGCAGGAATGTCTCATTTCTTTTGTAAAATCCCCATGTAAGTCTCTCTGCACATAAGGCATTCAATAAATACTGCTGACAGGTCAATGACACAAACCCTACTTGTTATACTTTACAATAAGGAATTGAAAGTGGGAAGAAGTTAGTTTACAGTTAATCAAAACTTGAAGATTCACTTTAAAACCTTACACTTGTTATAGACTGTTGGTCAAACAAATGACTATGTGGTACTAAAAGTGACCACTTCTCTCTTGTTTATGCCAAGAGCTAAGAGTTGGCAAATTGTTTCCATAATCACATTTTGTGAGAGGCCAAATTCTTGATCCTTTTTATCCCCTGCAAAATTCTCAAGCAAAGGAACATATGAATAGCTCTGAGTCAGATTTCCAGACTTCAGACCCAGGGTTAGTCCTTGCCACTTTACCTAAGATTTTATTTCATAATTCCCTCTTTTAAAATTAAGTATCTGAATTGTGGGGGGGAGCACTTTCTCCTCCAGAAACAATGTTAAATTTAAGCTGTCATCTCTACTGCAGAGTGGTTCTCATTCATTTACTTCTTGAACGAGCTCCCAACCATTATTCAGAATAAAAACCAGAAATAGCTGTTCAAAAAAGACTATTTTGTTTGAAAATGTTTTCTCTCTGCCCGTCAAAGGGCACTTTATTGGACAAGTGCACTATGAGTGGCCTAAATGGCCTAGTATAGTCAGAAAACCACCAAGGGTCTATGATTATACCCTTTGGAGATTTAGAAAGAGGGGTTTGTTTTGCTCTTTTTAATAATGCAAAAGCTTGGAACACTCACTATCCCCGCTGAGTCCCAGAAGCTAGTTCTTTCAAGACTCAAATGCCTCCCAATATCATCTGCCAAACAATCAGTGTTTCAGGAAAACACTGAACATACCAACACTTTGAGGGCTCTGACATGACCCCCACATCTTTCTGGAAAGTCTGCTTCGATGCCTCCCTCCTGGCCTGCAAAATCCAGTTCAGAGATTCTAGGCTATATCCAGCTTCCCATTATCCACAAGTCCCTAAAAGTCAGCCCAGCTTCATGTTTTCTTCTGTTTGAAATGTTTCCTTTTCACCGGTCAATTTGGGAAGTCCCTTGAAAACTGATCAAGGAGGGACACTTGTATTCTACAGAATTCCCCGTGTTCACTATAGGAAGAAAATATCTGAGGCCTGCCATGACCCACACAAAACCAAGTCCAAAACCCTAGGGATCTGGACAAGGAGGAGGATTAGTAGTCTACCCCATATCTTAAAATGAACCCTAAACTGCCTTTGGGGTTTCAAAAAAGTAATTAATCTATATATGTAACATAGCATAATTTCAGGTCCCAGCCTTCCTAGATTCATGCGCTCCTGACCCAGTTTATTTACTTGTGGTAATAAGTCGTCATAGTGCTCATTGAACACCTATTGAGTGCAATGCACATTACTGAGCACTTGGGAAGGTATAGCAGAAGCACATAAAATATATTCCCTGCCCAATAGGAGTTCACGTTCTATCGGTATAGACAAGACATAAAAATATTTAGTTTAATCCCTCAAATTTAAATTTTGTATGAAGGGGGACAGCAGAGTGAGAAGGGGAAGAATAGAGAAGTGGAGGACAGAGAGAACAGAAAAAAAAAATCCAGAAGGAAGTGGGAGAGAGAAAACCAGAAAATAGGAGAATTAAAAATCAGGGAAATAAATAATAAAGATGAGCTTACCCTCTGTCCAAACTGCTTCAAGTTTTGAAGGAAAATTAGAAGCAGAGAAGATGCTCACACAAATAAGCCACAGGGGACAAGAAGGCAAAGGTGAAGGTGGACACTGCAGAAATAGGAAAAACAGGGAGCTAAAATTAAAGAGAAATGGGGAAAATAGATGGAGGTTGGGGGGAAATCAAAATGAAATGCTTGTAAAAGAATCTATTTTAAAAGTCAGCATGGAAAAAGTGAAAAAAATCCAAAATAGAAGAGCGAAGCCACTACAGAAGAGAAAGGGAGAGAGGAAGGGAGGCAGAACAGACTAGAGAAAAGAGATCATCACCAACATAATCTAGGCATGAAGAAAGAGTATTTCTCCTAGTGGAAAATAATATGAGATTGCCCTACTACCGTACATTAGCCACTTTTCTGATTCTAATCACAATTTACATCTAACTGCATAATTTAGTTTCCAACTACTAGAGAGATATTTTGATCCCTCAAAACTTCCATTTCCTTTAGCTGAATTTCCAGGGATGTAATTTTTAGTGGTCCGGCTCTCTCCCCGCCCCCAAAATAGTGCTGTTTCTCTCATGTGTCTTGCAGCTGATTCAACCCTACAGTTCCATGGCTTCCTCTCTGTGGTCCTGGCTGTTCTTCCTTCTCTAACTGGTCTATCACATGATAATCTTAGTCTTCTAGTCCCTTTACTCACTGGATTTAGTTAATTGGCCTGATTTTTTTCTTTCCAGCTATTTATAGCTTTTTCTCCCAAGGCTTGCATGAGTAACTTTCCTTTGTTATGTTTCATCCCATATGCTCCTCTTTGTGATTTTTCCGATGACCTTCACTTAGATATTTCTTTCAACTGCTTAATTTATCTGTTGACTTGTCAAACACTACGGGTCTTTTTTTACCTTCAGAGTTCTTTGTTAGTTCCTACCCCCACTCCCCTACTGCCTTTTATACTATTTCACCATTTGATTCTGGTGCACACTTGCTTTAAACAGAGAAAAAGGGGATAAAAGCATCTACAGAACAAAAGAACAGTAAGTACTGGACTGGGAATCCTGTCCCCAACAATGGATCCCAAGATTACCTGGAAAACTAGTGTGGTAGTTACTCTCTTGGACACCCTTATTCCCTCCAGTAGACCACTAAGAAACTTTCATCAAAATCCTTCAAGATTTAACTGATATTTTTAACTTGTGCAACTTTTTGTGATTAAAGTCCACCTAACCTCCCCCAGTTAATAATAATAATAATAATAATAGTATTTGTTAAGTGCTTTCTATGTGCCAAGCACTGTTCTAAGCACTGGGGTAGATGCAAGGTAATCAGGTTGTCCCACATGGGGCTCACAGTCTTAATCCCCACAGGGGCACAAAGAAGTTAAGCAACTTAACCCATGAACTTTTTCCACTAAGCCAGGCTGCTTTTCTTTGTTTTATTTGCTTCAGTGGATGGCCCTGAGTCCTAGATTTGGTGGAAAACAATTCTCTTGATCCTTAGAATCCTTTCCAGATCTACGAGAACCAACCAATCAATTACTAGACTGGAAGCTCATTGTGGGCAGGGAATGTGTCTGTTATAATGTTGAATTGAATTAATAATAATAGTTATGGTATTTGTTAAGCGCTTACTATGTACCAAGCACTCCCAAGTGCTTAGTACAGTGCTCTGCACACAGCGTTCAAATAAATATCACAGACTGCTCACAGGATGCTCAAAGGAGCCAGGCGATGGCTGCGCTACTAGACATCTCTAACTTTCCTCCTAATAACTCACCTCCTGGCAGACTGTTCATCCAAGGGAGTAACTACCACAGTAGTCTTCCAGAGAATCTTGGGATCCACTGGTGTCTTTTTAAAAAATCTACCTTCATCCATGAATGCATTCCAAACTCCTGCTGAACCTAATACTTTCGTTCTTCACACCTCCCTGGGGTGACAAATTCTCATACTTCCCACCCACTTTACAAAGATGTGTCCTCTTATGTTTGTTCTGAAGTCACCACCCTTCAACTGAGTCTGAGGAACATGGGCTCCCCTCAGAAGAGAAATACTGGGACAGACTCAGCCCGAGTTAAACTTTGGCCTTTTCCTGGATTAGCCACAATAATTTAAAAAAACAAAACAAAACAAAAAACCAAGTTGAGAGTATGATCCATGGGCAACAACTAATTTTGGAACCTCATTCCTGAGCCAGACTCTTATCGCCTCTCTTCATTTTCAAATGATTATGAGTTTGTCTCATGTTAGCTTGTTATGGGCACTAAACGTGTCTGCTCATTCTCTTGCATTGTAATCTCCCAAGTAATAATAATAATGATGGTATTTGTTAAGCACTTACTAGGCGCCAAGCCCTGTTCTAAGCACTGGACTCAGTACAGTGCACTGCACACAGTAAGCGCTTAACAAATACCGTTATTAGTATAATTGTGTGCAGAGTGCTGGACTAAGTGCTTGGGAGCTTAGTCACACTCGATGAATACCATTGATTACCTCCTGGTCATGGTACCTTTCCTTTCTAGAGATTCAAAGATGGAGAATAAAACCTGGAATCACAAGCCCCTTTCTCAAGGCAGAGTGAAATTGTAAAGTTGGACATACGACTAATGTCCGGCCACCTATCCTAAATCAATTTAAATAAGGCAAAGGTCAACAAGCTTTGGCTGTGGCTTTAAGCTCATACTGTAATGTAATGAATTTAAGCAGTGTGAGACCAAGGCGTACTACAGGATACCTAGCGCTCTCCTCTCTTCCTCGACCACAATCCAGAAAAAATGACAACTTGAACGGACATGAGCCCGGAGAGGCCAAGGGTTATCCATAGGAAATTCCAATGGTGGAATCTCCAATGGTGGAGTGATTTGGTGTGCATTGGCTCCCACCCGGGCTGGGAGAGACCAGAAGGGCTGATGCTGTCAGATAAAGCCAGCTAGGACCCAGACCTCACTAATGTGCAGCGGCAGCCGCCTCGGGGTTGATAATAATAATAATCATAGTAATAATGATGATGATGGTATTTGTTAAGCGCTTACTACGTGCCAGGCACTGTATTAAGTGCTTGGGGTGGAGACAAGCAAATCGAGTTGGACCCAATCCCTGTCCCACGGGGGGCTCACGGTCTCAATCCCCATGTTACAGATGAGGGAACTGAGGCACAGAGAAGTGATGTGACTTGCCTAAGATCACACAGCTTTTAGTGCTTTTAGACTGTGAGCCCACTGTTGGGTAGGGACTGTCTCTATATGTTGCCAACTTGTACTTCCCAAGCGCTTAGTACAGTGCTCTGCACACAGTAAGTGCTCAATAAATACGATTGATGATGATGAAGTGGCAGGGTTGGGATTAGAACCTATGACCTTCTGATTCCTAGACCCAGGCTCTATCCACTTCGCCATGCTGCTAGCTCATCGTGGGCAGGGATTGTCACTCTTTATTGCTGTACTGTACTCTCCCAAGCGCTTAGTCCAGCACTCTGCACACAATTATACTAATAACGGTATTTAAGCACTTACTATATGCCAGGCACTGTGCTAAGCACTGGGATGGATCCGAGCAAATGGGGTTGAACAGTCCCTGTCCCATGTGGGTCTCAGTGTCAACCCCCACTTTCCAGATGAGGTCACCGAGGCCCAGAGAAGTGAAGTGACCTGCCTAAGGTGACAGGGTGCTTGGCTCTGTGGAAAGAGCCCGGGCTTTGGAGTCAGAGGTCATGGGTTCAAATCCCTGCTCCGCCACTTGTCAGCTGTGTGACTTTGGGCAAGTCACTTCACTTCTCTGGGCCTCAGTGACCTCGGCTGTAAAAATGGGGATTATGACTGTGAGCCCCCCTGTGGGACAACCTGATCACACTGTAACCCCCTGCGCATAGAACGGTGCTTTGCATATTGTAAGCGCTTAATAAATGCCATCACTATTATTAAGTGGAGGTGTTGGGGTTAGAACCCACGACCTTCTGGCTCCCGGGCCCGGGCTCTACCCACTAGGCCACTGTGCCAGCTCTGGATTGCTGCACTGTACTTTCCCGAGCGCCTGGTCCCTCGCCATTCCCCTCCCGCCTTACCCCCTTCCCCTCCCCACAGCACCTGTATATATGTATATATGTCTGTACGTATTTATTACTCTATTTTATTTGTACATATTTATTCTATTTACTTTATTTTGTTAATATGTTTTGTTTTGTTGTCTGTCTCCCCCTTCTAGACTGTGAGCCCGCTGTTCGGTAGGGACTGTCTATATGTCACCAACTTGTACTTCTCAGGCACTTAGTCCAGTGCTCTGCACACAGTAAGCGCTCAACAAATACGATTGAATGAATGAATATGTTCTGACGACTTGACACCTGTCTCCATGTTTTGTTTTGTTGTCTGTCTCCCCCTTCTAGACTGTGAGCCCGCTGTTGGGTAGGGACCGTCTCTAGATGGTGCCAAACGCTTAGTCCAGTGCTCTGCACGCAGTGCTCAACAAATACGACTGAATGAATGAATTTGTTCTGACGACTTGACACCTGTCTCCATGTTTTGTTGTCTGTCTCCCCCTTCTAGACTGTGAGCCCGCTGTTGGGTAGGGACCGTCTCTAGATGCCGCCAAGCGCTTAGTCCAGTGCTCTGCACACAGTAAGTGCTCAATCAACACGATTGAATGCATGAATACTCTGCACCTAGGAAGGGCTTGATAAATCAATCAATCAATCAATCGTATTTATTATGCGATAAATGCGAACGAACGAACACCTGGGAGTCCGTTGTTGGGGAGGGGCCGTGTCTGTTGCCGGTTTCCCAAGCATTTACTGAGCACTGAGCAGCGTGGCTCAGTGGAAAAGAGCCCGGGCTTTGGTGTCCAGAGGCCGTGGGTTCAAATCCCCGCTCTGCCAATTGTCAGCTGTGTGACTTTGAGTAAATCACTTAACTTCTCTGTGCCTCAGTTACCTCATCTGTAAAATGGGGATTAAGACTGTGAGCCCCCCATGGGACAACCTGATCACCTTGTAACCTCCCCAGCGCTTAGAACAGTGCTTTGCACATAGTAAGCGCTTAATAAATGCCATTATTATTGAGAGAAACAGAGTGGCTCAGTGGAAAGAGCACAGGCTTTGGAGTCAGAGGTCATGGGTTCAAATCCCAGCTCAACCTCTTGTCAGCTGTGTGACTGTGGGCAAGTTACTTAACTTCTCTGAATGCCCTCCCTCTGCCCATCCGCCAAGCTAGCTCTCTTCCTCCCTTCAAGGCCCTACTGAGAGCTCACCTCCTCCAGGAGGCATTCCCACACTCAGCCCCTTCCTTCCTCTCCCCCTCGTCCCCCTCTCCATCCCCCCATCTTACCTCCTTCCCTTCCCCACAGCACCTGTATATATGTATATACGTTTGTACATATTTATTACTCTATTTATTTCACTTGTACATATCTATTTTATTTATTTCATTTTGTTAGTATGTTTGGTTTTGTTCTCTGTCTCCCCCTTTTAGACTGTGAGCCCGCTGTTGGGTAGGGACTGTCTCTATATGTTGTCAACTTGTACTTCCCAAGCGCTTAGTATAGTGCTCTGCACACAGTAAGCGCTCAATAAATACGATTGATTGATTGGTTGATTTACTGAGCACTGAGCACAGTGGCTCAGTGGAAAAGAGCCCGGGCTTTGGTGTCAGGGGTCGTGGGTTCAAATCCCTGCTCTGCCAATTGTCAGCTGTGTGACTTTGAGCAAATCACTTAACTTCTCTGTACCTCAGTTACCTCATCTGTAGAATGGGGATTAAGACTGTGAGCCCCCCCCCCATGGGACAACCTGATCACCTTGTAACCTCCCCAGCACTTAGAACAGTGCTTTGCACATAGTAAGTGCTTAATAAATGCCATTATTATTGAGAGAAGCAGCGTGGCTCAGTGGAAATCCATCAGTCATATTTATTGAGCGCTTACTGTGTGCAGAGCACTGTACTAAGCGCTTGGGAAGTACAAGTTGGCAACATACAGAGACAGCCCCTACCCAACAGTGGGCTCACAGTCTAGAGCACAGGCTTTGGAGTCGTCAGGGGTCATGGGTTCAAATCCCAGCTCCGCCTCTTGTCAGCTGTGTGACTGTGGGCAAGTCACAGAGAAGCGGCGTGGCTCAGTGGAATGAGCCCGGGCTTTGGAGTCCGAGGTCCCGGGTTCGAATCCCGCCTCCACAGTGCTTTGCACATAGTAAGCGCTTAATAAATGCCATTAAAAACAAAAGTCACTTCACTTCTCCGGGCTTCAGTGACCTCATCTGTAAAATGGGGGCTGTGGGCCCCCCGTGGGACAACCTGAGCACCTTGTAACCTCCCCTGCGCTTAGAACAGTGTTTTGCACATAGTACGCGCTCAATAAATGCCATCAAAAAAAAGTCACTTCACTTCTCTGGGCCTCTGTTACCTCATCTGTAAAATGGGGACTGTGGTCCCCCCGTGGGACCGCCTGAGCACCTTGTAACCTCCCCAGCGCTTAGAACAGCGCTTTGCACATAGTAAGCGCTTAATAAATGTCATTATTATTATTATTATTATTTAGTCCAGTGGTCTGCACACAGTAAGCGCTCAATAAATACGACTGATTGATTGATTGATTGACTGTGGCCTGCTGCCCCCTCCCTGCCTACAATCTCCCCGGGCCCCGGGCGGCCATACCTCGATCCCTGCGGGGGTCGGCGGGGTGAGGGGGGCGATGGCGGGGGGCGATGGCGGCGCGGCCTGTGAGGCCCGGCGCCAACGGCTGCTCCGCCGCGCCTCCCTCCTCATCCAGGCGCTCGGCCCTCCGCCGGGAGCCCCGCCCCGACCCCCGACCGCCGACCGCCGACACAATCGAACCCGCTTACGGCCTGCTCTTCCGCCTGGCAGTCAGTCAGTCAGTCAGCCACTCAGTCAGTCAGCCATTCAGTCAGCCACTCTCAGTCAGTCAGCCACTCAGGCAGTCAGTCGTCAGGCATTCAATCAGCCAGTCAGCCAGCCACTCAGGCAGTCATTTTATTAATGATGTGCGTAAAGCTAGAATTCTAGATATACTACTAGTGGCTACTACTAGTGGCTGCTCAGGTAGTCTGTCAGCCACTCAGTCAGTCAGCCGGCCACTCAGGCAGTCAGTCAGCCATTCAGTCAGCCACTCAGGCAGTCTGTCGTCAGGCATTCAGTCAGCCAGTCAGTCAGCCAGTCAGTCAGCCACTCAGGCAGTCTGTCGTCAGGCATTCAGTCAGCCAGCCACTCAGGCAGTCATTTTATTCATGATGTGCGTATAGCTAGAATTCTAGATAGACTACTAGTGGCTACTACTAGTGGCTACTCAGGCAGTCTGTCAGCCACTCAGTCAGTCAGCCACTCAGTCAGTCAGTCAGCCATTCAGTTAGCCACTCAGTCAGCCAGCCACTCAGTCAGCCAGCCACTCAGTCAGTCATTTTATTAATGATGTGCATATATCTAGAATTCTAGGTATACTACTAGTGGCTACTCAGGCAGTCTGTCAGCCACTCAGGCAGCCAGACAGTCAGCCAGCCACTCAGTCAGTTAGCCATTCAGTCAGCCACTCAGGCAGTCTGTCATCAGCCACTCAGTCGTCAGCCACTCAGTCAGCCACTCAGGCAGTCATTTTATTAATGATGTGCATATACCTAGAATTCTAGATATACTACTAGTGGCGGCTACTACTAGTGGCTACTCAGGCAGTCTGTCAGCCACTCAGGCAGTCTGCCAGCCACTCAGTCAGCCAGCCAGTCAGGCAGTCAGCCACTCAGTCAGTCAGTCAGCCACTCAGTCAGCCATTCAGTCAGCCACTCAGGCAGGCAGTCAGCCACTCAGGCAGTCAGTCAGCCACTCAGCCAGCCAGCCAACCAACCAACCAACCGACCAGTCAGTCAGTCAGTCAGTTGTATTCACCGAGCGCTTATTGAGGGCAGAGCATTAATTCATTCATTCATTCATTCAATCGTATTTACTGAGTGCTTCCTGTGTGTAGAGCACTGGGCTAAGCACTTGGGAAGTACAAATCGACAACACATAGAGACGGTCCCTCCCCAACAGCGGGCTCCCTGGCTAGAAGGGGGAGACAGACAACAAAATAAGTAGACAGGTGTCAATACCATCAAGAGACCTCCCTTCAAAGCCCTACCAAGAGCTCCCCTCCTCCAGGAGGCCTTCCCAGACTGAGCCCCCCTTTATCCTCTCCTCCTCCCCACTCCCCCTGCCCTCCCCCTTTCCCCTCCCCACAGCACTTGTCTGTTTGTACATATTTGTTACTCTATTTTATTAATGATGTGCATATATCTAGAATTCTATTTATTTTGCTGGTATTGACACCTGTCTACCTGTTCTGTTTTGTTGTCTGCTTCCCCCTTCTAGCCTGTGAGCCCATGGTTGGGGAGGGACCATCTCTATCTGTTGTCAAATTGTCCTTCCCAAGTGCTGTAGTCCAGTGCTCTGCACACAGTAAGCGCTCAATAAATACGATTGAATGAATGAATGAAATAAATAGAATTACAGATATGCACATATAAACACAAGTGCTGTGGGGCAGGGAGGGGGGTAGAGCAAAGGGTGCAACTCTCACTATTCTCCACCGAAGCAGCGTGGCTCAGTGGACAGAGCACGGGCTTTGGAGTCAGAGGTCACGGGTTTGAATCCTGGCTCTGCCATTTGTCAGCTGTGTGTCTTGGGGCAAGTCACTTAACTTCTCTATGCCTCATGAAGACTGTGAACCCCCTGTGGAACAACCTGATCACCCCATCTTACCTCCTTCCCTTCCCCACAGCACCTGTATATATGTATATATGGCTGTACATATTTATTACTCTATTTATTTATTTTACTTGTACATTTCTATCCTATTTATTTTATTTTGTTGGTATGTTTGGTTCTGTTCTCTGTCTCCCCCTTTTAGACTGTGAGCCCACTGTTGGGTAGGGACTGTCTCTATGTGTTGCCAATTTGTACTTCCCAAGCGCTTAGTACAGTGCTCTGCACATAGTAAGCACTCAATAAATACGATTGATTGATTGATTGATTGATTGAGGATGAAGTCTGTGAGCCCCGGGTGGGACAGGGACTGTGATCAACCCAATTAGCTTGTATTCATTGAATCATATTGAGCGCTTACTGTGTGCAGAGCACTGTACTAAGCGCTTGGGAAGTACAAGTTGGCAACATATAGAGACGGTCCCTACCCAACAGCAGGCTCACTTCTAAAGGGGGGGGGGGGGGGGACAGACAACAAAACAAAACATATTATACAATATTCAATACGGTACGGTATTCAATAAATACCCAATTTGTACTTCCCAAGCGCTTAGTACAGTGCTCTGCACACAGTAAGCGCTCAATAAATACGGATGATGATGATGAAATACGAGTGTATGAATGAATGAAGGAACCGGAAGTTCTCCTGCCCCGAGTTCGGCCAATCAAAACGGCGCCGGTTCGATACCGGAAGTCTTAATGCCCCGAGCGCCTTTCTAGCGGAGCAGCTTCAACCCTCCCCCCATTAGCTCCGCCCCTTTGGGAGAACCAATAGTAGCGTGGGGGGGGCCCGGGAGGAAGGAATGGAGCAACCCTATTGGCTCTTTGCCGGCCCCCTTCAGCCAATGGCTAGGCGCGGGGGAGGCCCCGCTCCCATTGGCTGAGGGGCGAGTGACGACTGCCTGATTTATTCAATCGTATTTATTGAGCGTCTACAGCGTGCTCAGCACTGTACTAAGCGCTCGGGAAGTACAGGGGGCGGGGCTGGGGAGCGATGGCGACGGCCCTGGCCGGGAAGAGTGTGGTGTTCGTCACCGGCAACGCCAAGAAGCTGGAAGAGGTGATGGGAGGGAGGGTCCAGAGGGCCCCCTTGGGATCCCACAGCGGGGGAATCAATCAATCAATCGTATTTATTGAGTGCTTACTGTGTGCATCATCATCAATCGTATTTATTGAGCGCTTACTATGTGCAGAGCACTGTACTAAGCGCTTGATTTTAAGTTTTTCTCCTGGTAGTTTTGATGAGTGACTCTTTTAGTTTTGCAGCTTACCCGAAAGGTTTTAATGGCACCTGTCATTTAGCTATCTTTCTTAAGTGACCTACTCAGTCTCTGTGGGAAATATAAGCATACAATAATAATAATAATGGCATTTGTTAAGCGCTTACTATGTGCAAAGCACCGTTCTAAGCGCTGGGGGGGGGGGGGGGGATACAAGGTGATCAGGTTGTCCCACGTGGGGCTCACAGTCTTCATCCCCATTTGACAGATGAGGGAACTGAGGCTTCGAGAAATTAAGTGACTTGCCCGAGGTCACACAGCAGACGTGGTGGAGTCGGGATTCGAACCCATGACCTCTGACTCCAAAGCCCGGGCTTGTTCCACTGAGCCACGCTAGAGCACTGTACTAAGCGGTTGGGAAGTACAAGTTGGCAACATCTAGAGACAATCAATCAATCGTATTTATTGAGCGCGTACTGTGTGCAGAGAGCACTGGACTAAGTGCTTGGGAAGTACAAGTTGGCAACATCTAGAGACAGTCAATCAATCAATCGTATTTATTGAGGGCTTACTGTGTGCAGAGCACTGGACTATGCGCTTGGGAAATACAAGTTGGCACCATCTAGAGACGGTCCCTACCCAACAGTGGGCTCACAGTCTAAAAGGGGGAGGCAGAGAACAAAAGCAAACATACTAACAAAATAAAATAGAATAGGTATGTACAAGTAAAATAAATAAATAGAGTAATAAATATGTACAAACGTATATACATGTATACAGGTGCTGTGGGGAAGGGAAGGAGGTAAGATGGGGGGCTGGAGAGGGGGACGAGGAGGGGAGGAAGGAAGGGGCTCAGTCTGGGAAGGCCTCCTGGAGTTCACATGGGTTCACACTTTTTGTCATCATCATCAATCGTATTTATTGAGCGCTTACTGTGTGCAGAGCACTGGACTAAGCGCTTGGGAAGTCCAAGTTGGCAACATCTAGAGACAGTCCCTACCCAACAGTGGGCTCACAGTCTAAAGGGGGGAGACAGAGAACAAAACCAAACATACTAACAAAATAAAATAAATAGAATAGATATGTACAAGTAAAATAAATCAATAAATAGAGTAATAAATATGTACAAACATATATACAGGTGCTTGTGGGGGGGGGGGATGGAGAGGGGGACGAGGGGGAGAGGAAGGAAGGGGCTCAGTCTGGGAAGGCCTCCTGGAGTTCACACGGGTTCACACTTTTAGACCGTGAGCCCGCTGTTGGGTAGGGACCGTTTCTATATGTTGCCAACTTGTCCTTCCCAAGCGCTTAGTACTGTGTTCTGCACACAGTAAGCACTCAATAGATACGATTGATTGATTGATTGAGGGAGGGAGACCCAGTGGCTACCAGTCAATCTACGCATCAGGCAGAAACTCCTCACCCTGGGCTTCAAGGCTGTCCATCCCCTGGCCCCCTCCTACCTCACCTCCCTTCTCTCCTTCTCCAGCCCAGCCTGCACCCTCCGCTCCTCTGCCACCGCTAATCTCCTCACCGTACCTCGTTCTCGCCTGTTCTGCCATCGACCCCAGGCCTGGAATGCCCTCCCTCCGCACATCCGCCAAGCTCGCTCTCTTCCTCCCTTCCAGGCCCTGCTGAGAGCTCACCTCCTCCAGGAGGCCTTCCCAGACTGAGCCCCTTCCTTCCTCTCCCCCTCCTCTCCATCCCCCACACCTTACCTCCTTCCCCTCCCCACACCACCTATATATATGTATATACGTTTGTACATATTTATTATTCTGTTTTACTAGTACACATTCATCCTATTTATTTTATTTCATTAATATGTTTTGTTGCCTGCCCCCCCACCTCTAGACTGTGAGCCCACTGTTGGTTAGGGACCATCTCTAGATGTTGCCAACTTGTACTTCCCAAGCGCTTAATACAGTGCTCTGCACACAGTAAGCTCTCAATAAATACGATTGAGTGAATGAATAATAATGATGGCATTTGTTAAGCGCTTACTATGTGTGAAGCACTGTTCTAAGCGCTGAGCACTGTTCTAAGCAAACAAAACATATGAACAAAATAAAATAAATAGAATAGTAAATATGTACAAGAGAAGGGAGTTGAACCCGTGACCTCTGACTCTAAAGCCTGGGCTCTTTCCACTGAGCCACACTGGTTCTCTTGGTGATGCCCTTCCCCTGCTTATTTCAGCTTATCTACATTGAATCGTTCATCTTTTAATAATAATAATAATAATAATGATGATGGCATTTGTTAAGCGCTTACTGTGTGCAAAGCACGGCTCATTCATTGTCGTACAGTAATCACTACTAATCAAGCACTTAGTACAGTACTCTGCACCCAGTAAGCGCTCAATAAATACGATTGAATGAATGAATTGTATTTGTTGAGCACTCACTGGGTGCAGAGCACTGTACTAAGCGCTTGGGAAGTCCAAGTCGGCAACAGATAGAGCCCGACAATGGGCTCACAGTCTAGAAGGCGGAGACAGACAACAGAACAAAACATGTAGGCAGGTGTCAAAATCATCAGAATAAGTAGAATTATAGCTATATGCGCATCATTAACAAGAGTAGTAAATATGTACAAGTAAAATAGAGTAATAAATCTGTACAAATATATACAAGTGCTGTGGGGAGGGGAAGGAGGTAGGGCCGGGGGATGGGGAGGTGGAGAGGAAAAAGGGGGCTCAGTCTGGGAAGGCCTCCTGGAGGAGGGGAGCTCTCAGAAGGGCTTTGAAGGGAGGAAGAGAGCTAGTTCTAAGCCCTGGGATGGATACAAGGTGATCAGGTTGTCCCATGTGGGGCCTACAGTCTTAAGCCCCATTTTACAAATGAGGAAACCGAGGCACAGAGAGGTTAATAATAATAATAATTATGGCATTTATTGAGCGCTTACTATGTGCAGAGCACTGTTCTAAGCGCTGGGGAGGTTACAAGGTGATCAGGTTGTCCCTTGGGGGGCTCACAGTCTTCATCCCCATTTTACAGATGAGGTAACTGAGGCACAGAGAAGTGAAGTGACTTGCCCAAAGTCAGACAGCTGACAATTGGCAGAGCTGGGATTCAAACCCATGGCCTCTGACACCAAAGTCCATGCTCTTTCCACTGAGCCACGAGGTTAAGTGACTTATCCAAAGTCACACAGCTGACAAGTGGCGGAGCCGGGATTAGAACCCATGACCTCTGGCTCCCAAGCTTGGTACTGTGTGCAGAGCACTGTACTAAATACTTGGGAGAGTACAACATAGCAGAATTCGTAGACATGTTTCCTGTCCACGCAGCCCAGTGGCTACAGCCGGACTTGGGAGTCAGAGATTGTGGGTTCTAATTCCGACTCTGCCATGGGTCTGCTGTGTGACCTTGGATAAATCACTTAACTTCTCTGGGCTTCAGTTACCTCATCTAAAATAGGATTAAGATGTTGAGCCCTGTGTGGGACAGGGGCTGTGTCTTGTGGGCAGGGAATGGGTCTGTTTATTGTTATATTGTACAAGCGTTGAGTACAGTGCTTTGCAATACTAAGTGCTCAATAAATGTGATTGAATGAATGAGTACCTGATTAGCTTGTATCTACCCCAGCGCTTAGAACAGTGCTTGACACATAGTAAGCGCTTAACAAATACCATCATTACTATTATTATTATTAATTAAATGCCCATTTCATTATGTTCACGGGTCCAGCAACACTATTGTTTTGCTGTCTCTTGTTAAGCTTAAGATGACCTTTATCCGACTTAAATTTGGAATACTGGGTTCTCTGCTCTACTATTTTTAATTCCGAGTGTTGTGATTGCTGAATGATGTAAATCCAGATGACAAAAAAGATACTCTGTTTTATTCTGGCAGGTCATCCAGATTCTAGGAGATAAATTTCCATGTAAATTGGTTGCACAAAAAATTGACTGTAAGTCTACATTTTTTTAACTATATTTTTTTCCTTTTTTTTAAAAAAAAAAAACAACAGTACTGTTCCTTCTCAAACTTGTTTCCCAAAGTAATCCTTCTCTTTCTTTCCTCAAGTACCTGAATACCAAGGTGAACCAGATGAAATTTCAGTTCAGAAATGTAAAGAAGCAGCAAGACAGGTTACTGTTTTTTTTTTAATGTTCATTTTATTAGCATCAGTTTTATACATCATTTATATCAGTGTTTCCTATTCCTGGAGGGAGGGAAGATTTGAGGGTATCTAGGGAATGCCATCTTTTTTCATAGAATATTAATCTTGATGGAAGTATTAACTCCTTGTTTCACGAATGAAAAAACCAAGGCACAGAATCTTGGAAAGTCTTATCCAAGACCAGGTAATGAGTGATAGAATAAGGTTAGAAGGTCTACTGTGTGACCTTGGGCAAGTCACTTAACTGCTCTGTGCCTCAGTTCCCTCATCTAGAAAATGGGGATTAAGACTGTGAAGCCCCATGTGGGGCATTGACTGTGTCCAACCTGATAAGGTCGTACCTACCCCAGTGCTTAGTACAGTGCCTGGCACATGGTGAGCATTTAACAAATACCATTTAAGAACAAAAAAAGGCATTTTATCCCCATCCTCCACCCCACATTGAAGCTACCAAAAAATCAAGGCAGCTTTGTCTTTTACTTATAATTTGTCCCTCCAGAAACTGTAACCCTTTGTTTTGCGTTCCTGGGCTCTCCATTTTACCTCATCTGTAAAATGGGGAGTTAGACTGTCCAACACGATTTGCGTGTATTCCCCCCCAATGCTTAGTACAGTGCCTGGCACCTACTAAGCACTTATAAATACCACTATTATTATTATTATTATTATTAAAACAAGCTTCCCAGTGATAAGAAACGGTTAAGATCCTCTCTTTGTTGTTTTGGGGTTTTTTTTTGAAACATTTGCTTGGGAAACCATGCTTTTCCAGCTAACGGCTGGTTCAGATTGGGGGAGATAGTCCTGGGATGCGTTTGTCCAGAAGCAAAAGGCGATGCAAGGTTGTTCTCCAGGAAGACTGATAACTCTCAGTAATAACTCTCCCTTGATGGCACTGTAACGATAAGTAGTTCCTAGGTGTACTACACCTCTGCCTTGGTACTTCAGGAAATGCTTGAGTAGGGGGTTAATAATTGTGGTATTTGTTAAACGTTGACTATGTGCCAAGCACTGTGCTAAGCGCTGGGGTAAATATAAGATAATCCGGTCGGACACGTGAGGAAGAGTCCCGTTCTTCAGGCTCCCGAGCCCCATGTTCAGCTTCAGCAGTAAACCTGAGGATGTTGCATTCTCTTACACTCCATGTCTTTATTTCCCTCATTTCCTTGTTGCAGGTACAGGGACCGGTTATAGTAGAAGATACCTGTTTGTGTTTTAATGCCCTTGGTGGACTCCCGGGCCCTTACGTGTATGTATATAGACCATGTCTCATTGCAGGGATAATCTGTGTCTGAAGGGCCACATGATAAATTCAGTAAAAGCTTCCAAGGAAGTTCTCACTTAGGTTTTCGGATTTCATCTGAATGCCCCTAATTTTCCATTTCCCAGTTAAGCAGAGCTTAGTATTCAGTCCCTTGAAAAATTTCATGAGGGTTTCACTGTGTTTAATAGTAAATTATTAATGACTCATAATCAATTGCCTTGAAGATGTTGATTAATCATTCATATTCTTTTTAGGATAATTAATATTGACTCACCCCCAAAATATACTTTAATTCCTTCCCTAGAGAAATGCTACTACCTTTTCACTCTCTCAAAACAAGCATGTATGACTGACTTGGACAAAGGACTCTGCGGTTTAATTGAGATTCAGTCAAAGACGTGATGCTTTATATTCATTCAATCATATTTATTGAGCGCTTACTGTGTGCAGAGCACTG
Organism: Tachyglossus aculeatus; assembly: GCF_015852505.1. Taxonomy (NCBI): domain Eukaryota; kingdom Metazoa; phylum Chordata; class Mammalia; order Monotremata; family Tachyglossidae; genus Tachyglossus; species Tachyglossus aculeatus. Next base: position 6,739,892 of record NC_052081.1, read on the forward strand.
TACTAAGCACTTGGGAAGTACAGGTCGACATATAGAGACGGTCCCTGGGCTCACAGTCTAGAAGGGGGAGTACATATATATAACATTGTGATAGTAATATCCAGTGAGTAAAGGATAAAAGTTTCGATAAAGGAATTTATGTTCACAGAGACTTCAGAACTTCATATAAGAAATTTGAGCGACTTTCATTGAAACAGCGTGTTTTCACTGTAGTAACATGATTCATTACTTTTTGCATACATTGTTGCAACTTGAGAAATCAGTGTAAAGTTTTTTATAGGACCTTAAATGCAGTGGAGATTAACTACCCTAAGGAATCCAGATGTAAAAGCATTTCTAAATAGGATATCACCATTCAAAAGTGTCCCCATTTTGGGAGCAATACATGTGTATTTAATTTAATCTCTGCTGTTCTTTTGCAGAAAATGGTTCCTTGAAAAATTAAAGCCTGAAGGTATTTTTTAAAACAATTATTTTTAACTCAATTCATCATGAGTCGCCCCTCCAGAAAAAATAAGATAACAGTAGCCCTCGAGACAGAAAGTTTAGTTCCTTGGCCCCATTGCCACCCTTTAAAACTACACTAATTTCTGCCACAAAAGTTGACTAGTAAATGGGCACATTTACCATATGAGAACCATATGTTCTGAGTTCTAATCCAGTTCTACCACTTGGCCACTGAGCAAGTTACTTAAATTCTTCTTGCCTCGGTTTCCTCTTTTGTAAAAATGCGGATTTACTACTTGTTCTCCCTCCTCTGTAGACTGAAAGCCCCATATGGGACAGGGATTCTGTCTAATCTGATTTTATTTTATTGACCCCAGTCCTTAGCACAGTGCTTGGCACAGAGCAAGCACCTAACAAATACCAATATTATTATTATTATGGGGAACTCACAGCCCCGGTCACAAACGGCGTCCCTTCTTTGAACCTTACCACCTAGTTCTTACCTAAAATAATGTTCTTTAAAGCTGTCAGTAAATAATGTCCCCTTTGGAGTGAAACTTCGGCATCATGAACTCTTCTCTCCACTGTCTAGGTCTCTACAAGCTGCTAGCAGGATTTGAGGACAAATCAGCTTACGCACTCTGTACTTTTGCATTTAGCACGGGGAATCCAGAGGATCCAGTGAGGCTTTTCAGAGGCCAAACGTTGGTACGAACATGCGTTACCTTTTAAAAATTGATCGAATGCCTTTGCTAGGATAGATGAGCCCAACTCAGTGAAAGAAAATCCTCTCTCCAGGGATTAGTTACATACAGGGAAAATAGTAACAAATATCCCCATTCCTCTGGACCCTTCAATGGCTGCCCATCCATCTCCGCGTCGAGCAGAGGCTCCTTACTTTTGGTTTTAAAGTATTCAGTCAGGTCGCCCCATCGTGTCTCACCTCACTGATCTCCTACTTTAGCGCAGCCCTCACACTCCGGTCCTGTAGTGCCAGCATACACACTGTGCCCCAATCTCACCTATTTCACTGCCGACCCCTTTCCTACATCCTCCCTTTAGCCTGAAATTCACTCTCCCCTCCATATCCTCTGCACACAGTAAGCGCTCAATAAATACGATTGATGATGATGATATCCCCCGACCACCACTCTCTCCACCTTCAAAGCATCTCCAAGTCCCATCTTCTCCCTCTTTTCCCCGGCTCTCTCTCCCTTCTGCGTCTGTGCACTTCGATCTCCGACCATTGAACATTTGATCTTCACCCCACCCCCAACCCTGCAGCACTTATGTACATAACTTTCCATTATATATTATAAATTATTTGTTCATAGTAGTTTCCGTCTCCCCCTTTAGATTTTTGTGGAGCAGAACTGGTGGAGGAGTCACAGTTTTACGTTCTTTACAGTCTTGAGTTTCCATTATTGTTCAGTTATCTATCCTCATTAAAAGCCCCACAGTTCCCCCCCACAAAGCAGACTGTAGTGAGAACTTTGTAAATTTCTGTATTAATACTTGGTCAGTTAACCAGGTCTAATTCCTTAATGTTCCTGGATCCATTCTCCTCTCAATCAATCAATCAATCAATCAATCGTATTTATTGAGCGCTTACTGTGTGCAGAGCACTGTACTGAGCGCTTGGGAAGTACAAGTTGGCACTCCTTTCCATTGGTTTGCTTTTCATGCTGTTGTCCCCCCTCCCACATTGTTTCAACTGGCCTTCATGTTGCTTTTCAATATGAATTAATCAGTGCTGTTTATTGAGTGCTTACTGTGTGCAGAACACTGTACTAAGTGCCTGGGAGAGTAAATTCATTCATTCATTCAGTTGTATTTATTGAGCGCTTACTGTGTGCAGAGCACTGTACTAAGCGCTTGGGAAGTTCAAGTTGGCAACATATAGAGGAGCAGCATGGCTCAGTGGAGAAGAGCCCAGGCTTTGGAGTCAGAGGTCATGGCTTCGAATCCCGGCTCCGCCACATGTCTGCTGTGTGACCTTGGGCAAGTCGCTTAACTTCTCTCAACCTCAGTTCCCTCATCTGTAAAATGGGGATTAAGACTGTGAGCCCCATGTGGGACAACTTGATCACCTCGTATCCACCCCCAGCGCTTAGAACAGTGCTCTGCACATAGTAAGCGCTTAACAAATGCCATCATTATTATATAGAGTTGGCCCCTACCCAACAACAGGCTCACAGTCTAGAAGGGGGAGACAGACAACAAAACAAAACCTGTGGACAGGTGGCAAGTCAATTAAATTTAATCAGCTAAATTAACAGTTAGTAGTCATGTTTTCCTCCCACAAGGAACTGACTAGAGGAAACAGATATTAAATTATGGATACTTTAAGTGCTGTGGGGCAGAGGGTAGGGTAGGGTGAATATCAAGTCAGCTAGTCATTCTGTATTTATTGAGCGCTTACTGTGTGCCGATTACTGTACTAAGTGTTTGGGAGTGCACAATATAACAATAAATAGCACATTCCCCGCCCACATTGAGTTTACCGTCCAGAGGGGGACATTAAAGGGTACAGATCCACGTGCAAATTAGAACTAGGTTCCCTTGCCAACCCACTGGAGGAGGTGTTTAAGCCTGGGGCAGTTTCCCTCCTGTTTGGACAGCTCCAAAGTGCCGTGGAAGTCTCCTCACTCCTGGGAAGGTCCCAGGTTAAAGTCCGAATCGGGATTGGCCTCTCTGCCGTTCCCTGTCCATCACAGCATCTCCATATCATCATCGTCATCATCAATCATATTTATTGAGCGCTTACTGTGTGCAGAGCACTGTACTAAGCGCTTGGGAAGTACAAATTGGCAACATCTAGAGACAGTCCCTACCCAACAGTGGGCTCACAGTCTAAAAGGGGGAGACAGAGAACAAAACCAAACATACTAACAAAGTAAAATAAATAGAATAGATATGTACAAGTAAAATAAATAAACAGAGTAATAAATAAACTTGAACTGAGTGTGTGTTGAATGCATGGCCTAGACTAGGGGCTGCTGGAAGCTGAGGGGGGAGAGGGGTGGGGCGGGAGTGATAAGGTGTTCCCCCCCCACCCCCCGACCCTCAAAGAGCTTGCAACTCTTTTTTTTTTCCACTTTGGGGAAAAAAAAATCAATCAAAAATGTTCATTGAGCATTTACTAAGCACAAAAGCTGCTACTCCACTTTTTCTGAATGACTCGTCTTATATCTGAGCATGACCTGTAATGTCAATGTTGTTTCTGGGTCTATTTAGCAGTTACATCAAGATATGGTTCCGAGGAAAATGGGAGACTCATCGGATGGAATTTCCATAGAAGTCCAATGGTGGATCTCACCCTTAATCCTTAATGGAAGACCCGTTCCTTATTTTCAAGAAAACGGAGTCACTGTGGCTATTTCAAAATAGATTACGGGATATAAAATGGGACTGTGCATTTGAAGTTGCAGTAGCAGGAATTCTCAGGGAATGAATCTCATTGCCATTTCATTTTACTTTGATAGGGCCGTATTGTCGAACCAAGAGGCTCTAGAGACTTTGGATGGGATCCCTGTTTCCAGCCAGATGGTTATGAAGAGACGTAAGGAGGAATTTCTTTTCTATTTTGCTTTTTGGTCAGAGAAAGACTTTCTTTCATTCAATCGTATTTATTGAGCGCTTACTGTGTGCAGAGCACTGTACTATGCACTTAAAGAGAAACGATGAAACAGAAAATGAAAGGCTTAATTAGTACAAAAAGAAAGCTTCCTACAGAACCCAGTGACAGTCTGGATGGTTCACTGTTTTCTCTAGTGCCCTTCTATGAGAGGAATTCTTAATTTATGAGTTCAAATTCTTGTGGAAGATAGAAAACTCATTCCAAGTAATTTTTGTGCAGTCTTAAAGCACTCCTGAATTCTTCTGAAATACTAGTTCTCTTAACTAATAATAATAGTAGTAGTATTTATTGAATACCACCTAGGGGCAACACACTATACTAAGCGCTTGGTATATACCCTTCTTGGTAAATATTCCCTGCCCTCAAGAAGATTACACTATAATGGAGAAATAGACTAGCTATATGCTTGGCTTTTCTCAGATTGTTAATGGTCAGGGGCTAACATCCCCAGCACTCACACCTTTATATTGGGTTATTTCCATCATTCCCACACATCTCACATGAATATTAACTTTGATAGCTTGTAAACCTAGCAGTGACTTATTCAAGGGCATCATCTAATAAATATGAAGGAATGAAATAGATAAAATCGGGAAGCATGCAGTTACAGGGAAGAAGGAAGATTCGGTGGACACAGATTTCCTGCTTTTAGTTGACGTGCCTGCTAATTGTTCGTTGGGAAGAGTTCTGTACCATATCCTTAATGTTTCTTCGCTATTTTTGTTTCACATTTTCATCTGGTTGGATTTCCCTTCCTGAGCTTTCACAGAATATTTGTGACTTTTTGTCTTCAGATATGCAGAATTGCCTAAAGCAGTAAAGAACTCCATCTCGCATCGTTACCGAGCCCTGTACGAGTTACAGAATTATTTCACCCAACAGAATAGCACCTCAGAGGCTCCTTCCAGTCCTCATTAAACAGCTTCAGTACAATGTGGAGAGCAGGAAGAATGAACCAGAAAGTGAAGCGTGAAATGAAAGATAGACATGTACAGTCAGTGTAAATTAAAAATCGTAATTTGCAGGATTGTTGTCATTCTGGGTTGACTTTTCCTTTTAGTTGCATTTAAGGGTAAAAACCATGTCTGCTAAATGCTTTGGGATACGCGAGTTGAAGGAATTACCAGTCTCAGTATGTCTGAATATCTAGTAGATTCTGCTCCAAGCTGGCCATCACTGGGGCTGCTCACTATAACCCTTATTATTAATAATAATAATTATTAATCATTATCATTATATTACTAATAATAATAATGATGGTATTTGTTAAGCGCTTACTCTGTGTGAAACACTGTTCTAAGCACTGGGGCGATACAGTGGAGCTCACAGTCTTAATCCCCATTTTACAGATGAGGTAACTGAAGCACAGAGAAGTTAAGTGGCTTGCCTAAGGTCACACAGCTGACAAGTGGCTGAGCCGGGATTTGAACCCATGACCTCTGACGCCCAAGCCCTCGCTCTTTCCACTGAGCCACGCGGCTTCTCTATCTGTGACATTGATCTGAACCCACTGTGTGCAGAAGGATATTTGAAGAAATAACAAATAAGGTTTTTTTGTTGGGTTTTATGGCATTTATTCAGGGTTTATGATGTGTTAGGTACTATATTAAGCACTAAGGTAGATACAAGATAATTGGGTTGGACACAGTCCCTGTCCCAGATTGGGCTCACAGTCCTAATCCCCATTCTGTAGATGAAGGAACTGAGGCACAGAGAAGTTAAGTGACTTGTCCAAGGTCACACAGCAGACAAGTGGCAGAGTTGGGATTAGAACCCAGGTCCTCTGACTCCTGTGCTCCTTCCACTATGTCACGCTGCTTCTCTTCATGGTTCCTGTTTGAGACAAAAATACATGACACAAAAGGCATCAACATGTAAACAATACATAACCAAGGTGGTGGGGTAGAAAATACATTTGTGTAGAGGACAGGATTTATTGTAGAAATTGGACTTAATTGGGCTGGGTCTAGTAAGGTTTATTGTGAGGAGTGAGTCTTTAGTGTTACGAAGGGCCAAATTTGTTGGCGAGGAGGCAAGATAATTATTTCCACTATCTCCCTATAATTTATGTATGGTGCAGGGTCCTACCCAAAGTGCAAATATAATTAAAAAAATACATAAAACTGCCAATTAGCTCTAGCAACACAAACTTTAAGGGATACCAGCTTTCAAAAGAAGGAATTTGCACACTGAAGGGGTGTAGATGAATCAGCCAATTGCCATCAATTTTACCGGTGTAAACTGCTTAAATTCTTTATCGATTTTTAAAGAAACTTCAACTTGGCAATACCTCTTACGATCACTCCCGAGTTTTCTCAACCAGCCCAGAATGGTTCAAGTAGTCGGTAAGTTTAACGGGTAAGTGGGAGGAAAGAGAAAAATCAATTTATCAATTGTGTTTACTGAGCGCTGGGCACGGAGCACTGAATTCAAATGAATAGCTTCGCTCAAGAGCACGGACCTGGGGGGCTTCTGATTTCACTTGCCTGTTGTGTGACCTTGGGCAAGTCACTTGACTTCCCTGGCATCAATTTCCTCATCCGTAAAATGGGCATTACATACCTGTTCCTTGACCACCTAAGGGTGCAGCACGAGAAGCAGCGTGGCTCAGTGGAAGGAGCCCGGGCTTCGGAGTCAGAGGTCATGGGTTCAAACCCCAGCTCTGCCAGTTGTCAGCTGTGTGACTTTGGGCAAGTCACTTAACTTCTCTGTGCCTCAGTTACCTCATCTGGAAAATGGGGATTAAGATTGTGAGCCCCATGTGGGACAACCTGATCACCTTATATCCTCCCCAGCGCTTAGTACAGTGCTTTGCACCTAGTAAGCGCTTAACAAATGCCATTATTATTATTAACTTCTCTGAGCCTGTTACCTCATCTGGAAAATGGGGATTAAGATTGTGAGCCCCACGTGGGACAACCTGATCACCTTATATCCTCCCCAGCGCTTAGTACAGTGCTTTGCATCTAGTAAGCGCTTAACAAATGCCATTATTATTATTATTAACTTCTCTGAGCCTCAGTTACCTCACCTGTAAAATGGGGACTAAGATTGTGAGCCCCCTGTGGGACAACCTGATCACCTTATATCCTCCCCAGCGCTCAGTACGGTGCTTTGCACCTAGTAAGCGCTTAACAAATGCCATCATTATTATTATTATTATTAACTCCTCAGCCTCAGTTACCTCATCTGTAAAATGGGGATCAATCAATCAATCAAACGTATTTATTGAGCGTTTACTGTGTGCAGAGCACTGGACTAACTTCTCTGAGCCTCAGTGACCTCATCTGTAAAATGGGGATTAAGATTGTGAGCCCCCCGTGGGACAACCTGATCACCTTATATCCTCCCCAGCGCTCAGTACGGTGCCTTGCACCTAGTAAGCGCTTAACAAATGCCATTATTATTATTGTTATTAGTGCTGGCGCCTCAGCCGCGGCCGGCCGCCCCGAAGCGCTGCGCATGCGCCCTCCCCGGCTCGCGCCGCGTGCGTGCTCGTGCACGTGAGCGGGCGGGCAGGGGGGAGCGGCCTCCGTCACGTCGCGCCGGCCCGCCCGTGGGCGTGCGTGCTCGTTCACGTGAGCAGAAGGGATCGGCCTCCCTCACGTCACGCTGGCCCGCCCGTGGGCGTGCGCGCTCGCTCCCGCGCCGCGTGCGTGCTCGTGCACGCGGGCGGGCAGGCGGGACTGGCCTCCCTCACGTCGGCTGGCCCGCCCGTGGGCGTGCGCGTTCGCTCCCGCGCCGCGTGCGTGCTCGTGCACGTGGGCAGGCGGGAGCGGCCTCCCTCACGTCGAGCTGGCCCGCCCGTGCGCGTGCGCGTGCACGTGAGCGGGCGGGATCGGCCTCCCTCACGTCACGCTGGCCCGCCCGTGCGCGCTCGCTCCCGCGTGCGTGCTCGTGCACGTGGGCAGGCGGGATTGGCCTCCCTCACGTCGCGCTGGCCCGCGCGTGCGCGTGCGCGTGCACGTGGGCAGGCGGGAGCGGCCTCCCTCACGTCGGCTTGTCCGCCCGTGGGCGTGCGCGTGCACGTGGGCAGGCGGGAGCGGCCTCCCTCACGTCGCACTGGCCCGCCCGTGGGCGTGCGCGCTCGCTCCCGCTCCGCGTGCGTGTGCTCGTGAACGGGCGGGCAGGGGGGAGCGGCCTCCCTCACGTCGCGCTCGCCCGCGCGCGGACGTGCGCGCTCGCTCCCGCGCCGCGTGCGTGCTCGTGAACGTGAGGAGGCGGGATCGGCCTCCCTCACGTCACGCTGGCCCGCCCGTGGACGTGCGCGCGCGCTCCCGCGCCGCGTGCGTGCTCGTTCACGTGGGCAGGCAGGACTGGCCTCCCTCACGTCGCGCTGGCCCGCCCGTAAGCGTGCGCGTGCGCGTGAGCAGGCGGGATCGGCCTCTCTCACGTCGCGCCGGCCCGCCCGTGGGCGTGCGCGCTCGCTCCCGCGCCGCGTGCGTGCTCGTGCCCGTGAGCCGGCCTGTCGGCGGGCGGGCGGGCAGAGGGGAGCGGCCTCCCTCACGTGGAGGTCGTCGAGGGCCTCGGTCCCCGGTCCTGCGGGCGGGGCGGCGGCGCGATGAACCTGTTACCGAGAAGCTGTAAGGATTTCGGCTGTGCGGCCTACTGGGAGAAGTTCTTCCGGCAGCGGGGCCCCGCAGCCTTCGAGTGGTACGGCTCCTACGGCCAGCTGGCCGCCCTCCTCCACAAGTACCTCAGGCCCAGCGACCGGGTAAGGACCGAGCGCGCGCCCGCCCGCCCACAAAGGGCACGGGGGCCGGGAGGCCCCTCCAGCCCTTGAGTAATAATAATAATCATGATGATGATGATGGCGTTTATCGATCAGGCGTATTTATTTTTATTTATGGAGGCAATCAAGAAGTAGCGTGGCTCAGTGGAAGTGGCCTCCTCCAGGAGGCCTTCCCAGACTGAGCCCCTTCCTTCCTCTCCCCCTCGTCCCCCTCTCCATCCCCCCGTCGTACCTCCTTCCCTTCCCCACAGCACCTGTATAGATGGTTGTACATATTTATTACTCTATTTATTTATTTATTTTACTTGGACATTTCTATCCTACTTATTTTATTTTGTCGGTATGTTTGGTTCCGTTCTCCGTCTCCCCCTTTTAGACTGTGAGCCCACTGTTGGGTAGGGACTGTCTCTATGGGATGCCAATTTGTACTTCCCAAGCGCTTAGTACAGTGCTCTGCACATAGTAAGCGCTCAATAAATACGATTGATTGATTGATTGATTGGAAAGAGCCCGGGCTTTGGAGTCAGAGGTCATGGGTTCGAATCCCGGCCCCACCACCTGTCGGCTGTGTGACTTTGGGCATGTCACTTCACTTTTCGGAGCCTCAGTTACCTCGTCTGTAAAACGGGGATTATGACTGTGAGCCCCATGCGGGACAGCCTGATCGCCTTGTATCTCCCCCCCCGCCCCCCGGCGCTTAGAACAGTGCTTGGCACATAGTAAGCGTTTAACAAATGCCATTATTGTTATTATTATTATCAGTCGTATTGATTGAGCGCTTACTGCGTGCAGGGCACTGGGCTAAGCGCTTGGGAAGTCCAAGTTGGCAGCATCTAGAGACGGCCCCTACCCAACGGCGGGCTCACAGTCTAGAAGGGGGAGACAGAGAACGAAACCAAACATACTAACAAAATAAAATAAATAGAATGGATATGTACAAGTAAGATAAATAAATAAATAGAGTAATAAATATATACAAACATATATACAGGTGCTGTGGGGAAGGGAAGGAAGTCGCCATCCTCCCCCCCCCAGCCGCGGGAGCGTGCGCCCACACGGGCACGGGGGCCGGGAGGCCCCTCCAGCCTTAGAAGAATAATAATAATGATGATGATGGTATTTATCAATCAATCAATCGTATTTATTGAGCGCTTACTGTGTGCAGAGCACTGGACTAAGCGCTTGGGAAGTCCAGGTTGGCAACATCTAGAGAGGGTCCCTACCCAACAGCGGGCTCACAGTCTGGAAGGGGGAGACGGACAACAAAACAATTAATCAATCAATCAATCAGTCGTATTTATTGAGCGCTTACTGTGTGCAGAGCACTGGACTAAGCGCTTGGGAAGTCCAAGTTGGCAACATATAGAGACGGTCCCTACCCAACAGTGGGCTCACAGTCTAGAAGGGGGAGACAGGGAACAAAACCAAACATATTAACAAAATAGAATAGATGTGTACAAGTAAAATAAATAAAAGTAGAGTAATAAATACGTACAAACATATATACATATATGCAGGTGCTGTGGGGAAGGGAAGGAGGTAAGCGGGGGGGGGGGTGGAGAGGGGGAGGAGGGGGAGCGCTTACCATGTGCAAATCACTGTTCTAAGCACTGGGAATTACAAGGTGATCATGTTGCCCCACGGGGGCTCACGGTCAATCAGTCAATCAGTCAATCGTATTTATTGAGCACTTACTGTGTGCAGAGCACTGGACTAAGCACTTGGGAAGTACAAGTTGGCAACGTCTAGAGACGGTCCCTACCCAACAACGGGCTCACAGTCTAGAAGGGGGAGGCAGAGAACAAAACAAAACATTAACAAAATAAAATAAATAGAATAGATATGTGCAAGTAAAATAAATAAATAGAGTAATAAATACATACAAACATATATACATATATACAGGTGCTGTGGGGAAAGGAAGGAGATAAGACAGGGGAGCGCTTACCATACCATGTGCAAAGCACTGTTCTAAGCGCTGGGGAGGTTACAAGGTGATCACGTTGCCCCATGGGCGGCTCACAGTCTTCATCCCCATTTTACAGATGAGGTCACTGAGGCCCAGAGAAGTTAGGTGACTTAATAATTTTGGTATTTGTTAAGGGCTCACAGTCTTCATCCCCCTTCTAGACTGCGAGTCCACTGTTGGGTAGGGACCGTCTCTATATGTTGCCAACTCGTACTTCCCAAGCGCTTAGTACAGTGCTCTGCACACAGTAAGCACTCAATAAATACGATTGAATGAACGAATGAATGAATCCCCATTTTACAGATGAGGTCACTGAGGCCCAGAGAAGTTAGGCGACTTAATAATAATTTTGGTATTTGTTAAGCTCTTACTATGTGCTAAGCACTGTTCGAAGCGCTGGGGAGGTTACAAGGTGATCAGGTTGTCCCACAGGGGGGCTCACAGTTTTCATCCCCATTTTATAGATGAGGTCACTGAGGCCCAGAGAAGTTAGGTGACTTAATAATAATAATTTTGGTATTTGTTAAGTGCTTTCTATGTGCAAAGCACTGTTCCAAGCGCTGGGGAGGTTACAAGGTGATCAGGTTGTCCCACGGGGGGCTCACAGTCTTCATCGCCATTTCACAGATGAGGGCACTGAGGCCCAGAGAAGTTAGGTGACTTAATAATAATAATTTTGGTATTTGTTAAGTGCTTACTATGTGCAAAGCACTGTTCGAAGCACTGGGGAGGTTACAAGAAGCAGTGTGGCTCAGTGGAAAGAGCCCGGGCTTTGGAGTCAGAGGTCATGGGTTTAAATCCCAGCTCCTCCACTTGTCAGATGGGTGACTTTGGGCAAGTCACTTCACTTCTCTGGGCCTCAGTTACGTCATCTGTAAAATGGGGATGAAGACTGTGAGCACCCCCGTGGGACAACCTGCTCATCTTGGAACTTTTCCAGCGCTTAGAACAGTGCTTTGCACGTAGTAAGCGCTTAATAAATGCCATTATTATTAGTGTTATTATTATTACTACTACAAGGTGATCAGGTTGTCCCACGGGGACTCACAGTCTTAATCCCCATTTTACAGATGAGGTAAGTGAGGCCCAGAGAAGTTAGGTGACTTGCCCAAAGTCACACAGCTGACAAGTGGTAGACCGGGGTTTGGACCCATGACCTCTGACTCCGAAGCCTGGGCTCTTTCCACTGAGCCACGCTGCTTCTCAATAATAATAACGATAATTATGATAATATGATGATACCATTAATAATAATTATCGGACTGGTTTAGTGCTTACTTTGTACTGGGCACTGTATTAATAATGATGGGTATTTTTTAAGCGCTCGAGAAGCAGCGTGGCTTAGAGGAAAGAGCCCGGACTTGGGAGTCAGAGGTCATGGGTTCAAGTTCTGACTCCGCCGCGTGTCTGCTGTGTGACTTTGGGCAAGTCACTTAACTTCTCGGAGCCTCAGTTACCTTATCTGGAAAATAGGGATGAAGACTGTGAGCCCCACGTGGAACAACCTGATCACTTCGTATTCTCCCCAGCGCTTAGAACAGTGCTTTGCAAATAGTAAGCGCTTAACAAATGCCATCATTTTTTATCATCATTATTATTATTGCTACTCTGTGCTAGGCACTGTATTAATAATGATGGTATTTTTTAAGCGCTTACTCTGTGCCAGGCACTGTATTAGTAATGATGGTATTTGTTAAGCGCTTACTCCGTGCCGGGCACCGTATTGATAATAATAATGATGGCATTTAAGTGCCCGTCTGTAGTAACAAAAATACTACAGACGGTAGACACCAGTTTTTCTTTCCCCCCGACCGCCCGGTTCTCCCCGTGCTCCTCGGTTCCTCTTTGTTCCACCTGGAGATCCAGGAGAGACCTGTCAGTCAGTCAGATTTATTGAGCGCCTACTGTGTGCAGGGCACTGTACAAAGCGCTCAGGAGAGCACAGTGTAACACTATTGGAGACGCAGTCCTCACCCGCTTCAAACCCCTGCCGGCTCTTCAGGTGCTGGTGGTCGGCTGCGGCAACTCGGAGCTGAGCGAGCAGCTGTACGACGTGGGCTTCCAGGACATCGTGAACATCGACATCAGCGAGGTGGTCATCGAGCAGATGAAGGAGCGCAACGCCGGCCGGCGGCCGCGCATGAGCTTCCTGCGGATGGACGTGACCCGGCTGGAGTTTCCGGACGGGCATTTCCAGGTGGTGCTGGACAAGGGCACCCTGGACGCCGTCCTGACGGACGAGGAGGAGGCCACGCTGGAGCGAGTGGACCGGATGCTGGCAGAAGTGGGCCGGGTCCTGCGGGTCGGGGGCCGCTACCTCTGCTTCTCCCTGGCCCAGGCCCACGTCCTGAAGAAGGCGGTGGGCCACTTTGCCCACGAGGGCTGGATGGTGAGGGTTCACCAGGCGACCGGCGGCCGGGACCGGGCCGGGCCGGGCGAGGGGTCGCGCTTCTCCCTGCCCGTCTTCGCCTTCGTCATGACCAAGTCCAGGCCGGTCCCCGGCTCGGCCGTGAGGGTCCTGGAGCTGTGGCCCCACGAGCAGGCCCAGCCGGTGCGGCTGGAGAGCGCGGAGCGGCTGGCCGAGGCGGTGAGGGAGCGGCAGCGCTACGCCTGGCTCCGCGGCCGGCTGAGCCGCGAGGAGGGGCCGCCGAGCGTTTCCCTGGACCTGTGCGACGGGAGCACCGGGGAGCCGCGCTACACGCTGCACGTGCTGGACGGCCCCGCCGCAAAGCCGACCCGCGACAATCACTTTGCCATCTTCATCGGTGAGGGGGTACTTGTCCCACCTGAATGGGCGGAGGGGGAGGAGTGGGAGAGGACGAGGGTTGGGGAACAGCCCCTCAATTAAGGCTGTCGATGGAGCACTTACTGTGCACAGAGCATTGCGCTAAGAAGCGGGATGGCATAGTGGCTAGAGCACGGCCCTGGGAGTCACAAAGTCACGGGTTCTAATTCCAGGTCCGCCACTTGTCTTCTGCGTGAACTTTGGCAAGTCACTTCCCTTCTCTGAGCCAGTTACTCATCTGTGAAATTGGGATCGAGGCCGTCAGTCCCATGTGGGACGGGGACTGTGTCCAACCTGATTTGCTTGTATCCACCCCAGCTCTTAGAGCAGTGCATGGCCAGCGCTTAACAATACCATAGTAGTTATTATTATTACTACAATAGAATAAGTGCCTATAATTCCAGGTGTGAAGGTGAGCTTTATCTTTGGTTAGAGAATTCCACCCCACCGCCAGAATTGGAAGAGGTGGGGGCGGGGCCCGACCTGGGGCATTTCTTTTGTTTCTGTTCATCAAAATGTGGATGAACACACCAGTGGGCCCACCTTGCAGAACTTGGGGGTCTTGGGTAAATCCTGGGCTGCTGGAAGGGGCCCCAGAGCCTCCCCCTGGAATCCCTGGGCCCCCAGTTGGCAGGTTTGTGAGTGCTGTCCCAAATGGCTTGAAAATGGAGCTTCCCACCCCACTGCCACCTCCTCTGTTGGTATTCTGGATCCTGGGCTTCACTCTGCAGAGCGGGGACAGCCTGGGGGTCTTCCACCGATGGGGGGTGGGAGAGGACACAGGTGATTGTTTTGGGAGATTTCTCGGGTGCTACTGGCCCTGTAGATTGCTCCTTTGCTTCCTTCCCACGGGGTTGCCTTATGGTGGGACGAAAGCCCGGTGTCCTTTTCCCCATGCCTCGCTGGTCTCCTGACACCGGACTCTTCCCAGTCCCCCAGGGTCGAGAGACGGAGTGGCTCTTCGGGACGGAAGAGGGCCGGAAGCAGCTGGCGGCCAGCGCGGGGTTCAGGAGGCTGATCACGGTGGCCCTGCACAGGGAGCAGCGGTACGACGGGATGGACGGCATCCAGGCTGAGCTGTCGGGGAAGGTCATGGAGCTGGCCCCGCCAGGCCTGCCGGCCCAGCACCAGGTAACTGCTGGGGACTCTCTTCTGTTGCTCCAGGGCCCAAGGGGCCTCCCTGCCCCAAGGTCGGAGCCCTTTGGGAGGAACATTAACTCTCTCTGGCTGTCAGTGGTACATCCCTCGTGTAGACAGGGCCCTGGAAGTGGTCCCGGAGAGGTATGAAAGAGGCTTCTTAGGCCTCCCTCTTCTCGTTTGAGTTGCTGTTGCCTGGGACCCTCAGAGCAGTTCCAACCGTTGAAGTTTCTTTGCTCTTTTCCTGTCCCGATACCTCTGTCAGCAGCGGGGGGGAGCGGGCGCATCCTTCCCGTGAGTCTGTGCAATCCCCTCAGCCGAACTTGTCCCCGGGATCTCCCGTGCTTGGGCCTCCAGGTGCCGTTCTTGTCGGTGGGCGGAGACATCGGGGTCCGGACCGTTCAGCACCGAGACCGCAGTCCCCTGAGCGGCGATTACGTCATCGAGGACGTGAAGGGAGAGGACACGCGCTACTTTCGGCGGCTGATCTTCCTCAGCAACCAGAACGTAGTGCAGTCAGAGGCCAGGCTGCTGATGGATCCGCCTCTCAAGGGTAGGTGGGGAAGGCTGGGGAACTTAGTTGGGTGCCAACTAGGCAAAAAGGGCGGGGAGTTGGGCGAAGAGTTGGGTACACCAGACTGAGTGACTGTGCCAACGCCATGTCTCTTAGCCCAGAAAAAGCAGAAGAAGAACAGGAAGCTACCTCGCCCGGCCAGTGCCCCCGATAATCCTCCGGCGCCCCCGACTCAGTCCATCGACAAGAGCTTTCTGTGCTGCGAACACCACAAGGCCATGATTGCGGGGATGTCTTTACTGAGAGACCCAGAGCTGCTTCCAGGTGAGGAACACAGACAGACACAGAGAGGTCTCCTCCTCCTCCTCCTCCTCCTCCTCCTCCTCCTCTTCCTCCTCCTCCTCCTCCTCCTCCTCCTCCTCCTCCTCCCCCCTTTCTTATTAAAAAATCAGAGCTTCCTGTATTTTTGTTCATCCCAAGCCCAGCAGCCTCACCACCCAGCCCAAAGGGTCTGTCCTAAGGGAGCCCAGGCCCGACATGGCATCCGAGAGGGCGGTTGAGGTGGTGCGTCTAATAGAGTCGCTCAGATCAAGTGCCAGCCTCAGCATCATCATCAATCGTATTTATTGAGCGCTTACTATGTGTAGAACACTGTACTAAGCGCTTGGGAAGTACAAATTGGCAACATATATCAGATCTTTTCAGCAGATCCTTTCTCATTCTTCGTGCGTCTTACCAGAACCCTTGGCTCTCCCTTTGCAGCTTTATTCTGAGTAGGAAGAGATGATGCTCAGAGCCCTGAAGGGTGTGAGAGTTTCCACTGCTGACTAACGTTTGAGTTGGGGAGGTGGAGAGTTCAGGAAGTTCCAGGTGGGTTCGGTCAAATTCAGGAATGAGGTCTGTCGCAGTAGGTTACTCAAGGGAAGATAGGGACAGGAACGGGGGAGAGTTAGAGACCTTAGACGGTTCTCGGAGGGTTAATGATCCTGATCAGTTGCCTCAGGACCAGAAAGGTGGCCGTTTGGAGCGAGTATGACTGTTGGAACTGTCTCCTCCTCACTGAATAACCCGGGACACCCAGGTCAGGAAGTGCCTGTGATTGCGGTTTCTGTTGATGAGGGTCTGTCTGGGAGGTTACTGACTGGAGAGGGTCTCCATCTTTGGACCCTGGTTGACTGGCCGCTACGCAAGCAACCACGTTTGGATTGATCCGAGCCCCCTCTGTACTAGCTGGTGGGACCGTCATTGCTACAGTCCACAGTGTTTGCCGGCTTGTGCCTGCCAGCGACCTCGCAGAGGTGGAGTCCGCCGACCCAGCGATTTCACGGTTGAAGCCGTTGACTCGTTCCCGGGGCTTGTATTTTGGGCAGAATAGGCCTGGGTATGTGAGAGGTCTGGCCTAATGAGCGATTCTGACGGGAAATCACTCCAAGGTCAGCAGTTACAGCTTGGCTAGTAAAGGGGCTCCAATTTGTTCAACCAAGAGTCATTTTATCTACTTTCCAGACTACTGATGGGCCCCATTTGGTAGAGTAGTACAGACCCAGTTTTCTTTTTTTTTTTTAAATCCTAGTCATTAAGTGCTTACTATGGGCCAAAAAGTGTTCTAAGCGCTGGGGTAGATACTAGTCAGGTTGGGCACAGTACCTGACCCCTACTTGGGGTCCAAGTAGGAGGGAGAACAGGAGAACTGAGTTAAATTTAAAGTTAAATGACTCACCCGAGGTCTACACAGCAGGCGAGTGACACTGCCAAGATTTGAACTCAGGTCCTCTGCCCCCCGGACCTGAACTCTTTCCACTGGGCCAGCCTCCTTATCTGCTGGATCTGGGACCGGATTGGGTTTCCAGCCCCGAAGCGGCCGCTGGGTGAAACCGTTTCCTTAGAGTTCCCGACCCCGAAATTCCGGGGCTTTCTCGGAAGACGGAGCCAGGCTGAGGCCCGCCTTGCTCGCCCCGCAGAAGCCTCCAGGTGCGTTGCCACGCGTAAGTGATGCTTTGTCGTCTCGTCGCAGAGGCCCCGGTGGTAGTGCTGGTGGTGGGGCTGGGTGGGGGCAGCCTGCCTCTCTTCATCCACGACCACTTCTCGCAGTCCCGCGTCGAAGCTGTGGAGATTGACCCCTCCATGCTGGAGGTGGCGACCCGCTGGTTCGGCTTCTCCCCGAGTGACCGGCTGAAGGTCCACATCGCCGATGGCCTGGATCACATCAGCAGCCTGGCTGGAGAAGGTAACGGCAGCAGCCGGGAGTGGGAGGCGGTTGGGCGGAAAACCAGAGGATCTCCAGGGAGCGTATCCCCATCCCCATCAATCACTCAATCATAATTTAAATAATAATGATAGTTACATTTTTTAAGACCTTACTATGTGCCAAACCCTATCCTAAGAACTAGAGTATTCATTCATTTATTGTCATATTTATTGAGTGGTTACTGCGTGCAGAGCACTGTACTGAGCGCTTGGGAGAGGTACCAGATAATCAGATGGGGTACAGTTCTGTCCCACATGGGGCCCACGGTCAGAGTAGAAGGGAGGACAGGCACTGGCTCCCCTGTTTTACAGATGAGGAAACTGAGGCACAGAGAAATTAGGTGACTCGTCCAAGTTCACACAACAGGCGAGTAGTGGAGCCAATAGTAGATCCCAGGTCCTCCGACTCCAGATTTATTAAGTGCTTACTGTGTGCAGAGCCCTGTGCCAAGCACTTGGGAGGGTACAATAAAAGCGCTAAAACTGCAATATATAATACAATACTAAGTGCTTGAGAGAGTGTAGTACACCTTCCCAGCTGTTATGGGTAATTCCACTGTACTTGTGAGGGTTTTCTTTGTTTAGTTTTTTAATGGTATTTGTTAAGTGCTTGCTGTGTACTAAGTTCTGGGGTAGATACATGATAATCAGGTTGGACACAGTACCTGTCCCTCATAGGGCTCACAGTCTTAGTCCCCATCTTACAGATGAGGGAACTGAGATACAGAGAAGTTAAGTGACTTGCCCAAGGTCACACAGCAGACAAGTGGCAGAGTGTGGGGTTAGGGCACCCTGGGGCATTGGTCATCCTCTTAGCCTGGGCACCTGGAAACCACGCTCACATGGGGAAGAAAAAGGCTTCTGAGAGGCAGAGCTTCGATTTCCCGGCAGCTTCTTTGCTCCTGGTTCCCAGAAGCACCCCCGTGGCTTAGTGTTGGCCAACCCGCTGCATTGGGGGCGGGTGGTTGTGCCGCCGGCACGGCATGACCGTACTCTCCCAGCTGTGGACACTGAAGCCAGGTTTGACCACTTAATCACTGCAGTGTGGCTGAACGGAACGTGCTCGAACTGGTGTTCTGGTCCTTTTTACCTATCTTGATACGCCATTTCTTCCCAGCTATCATTTATTGTACTAGCCATCTCCTCCTCTAGATCACAAGCTCCTTGAAGTCAGGGATCACACCTACTATTACTGTACTCTCCCAAGAACTTAGTACAGTGCATTACTTAGTACATAATTACTTAGTACATTATTATCAGTATTACTATTTAATACCAAAATTATCTCAATTGTCAGCTGTGTGACTTCGGGTAAGTCACTTCTCTGTGCCTCAAGGACCTCATCTGTAAAATGGGGATTAAGACTGTGAGCCCTCCGTGGGACAACCTGATCACCTTGTAACCTCCCCAGCGCTTAGAACAGTGCTTTGCACATAGTAAGCACTTAATAAATGCCATGACTACAGTGCTGTGCACCCAGAAGGCTCTCGATAACTACGATAGCGTGATTGGTTGATTGATTCTGGCAAGCAGGGTGCTGTAGACATTGTTCTTTTATCCCATGGCTCTCCTTTTCTCTCCTGTCAATCTCTAGCACAAACTCAGTACGACGTCATTATGTTTGATGTTGACAGTAAGGATCCAGCACTGGGCATAAGTTGTCCACCCCCCGCCTTTGTGGACAAAGATTTCCTGCAAAAAGTGAAAAGTATCCTGGCACCTGAAGGTATGGAAAATGGAGATGGAGACTGCAAGAAAGGGAAGAGGCCTTGTTTTCTAACAACAATATATACGTGCTTATTACGCAGCAAGCACTGTTCTAAATGCTGGGTCGGATGCAGTCCCTGTCCCACGTGAGGCTCACAGTCTGAGTAGGGGGGAGAACACTCAGGCACAGAGAAGTTAAGTGACTTGTCCATGGTCACGCAGCAGACAAGCGACAGAGTTGGGATTAGAACTCAGGTCCTCTGACTTGCAGGCCTGGGTTCTTTCCACTACACCACACTGCATCCATATACCCTCGGGTACAACTGAGTGTGTATCTGCTATATTGTTCCAATATTAGATAGTCCATGATTAAAGACATTCTAAAATCTGATGCTTTAAAACAATGCTTTTGTCCCTCCAGTCATCTTTCCCCTTATCTCCGTGTATCTGTTACCATCTCCTTTCGCCATTAATCACTTCTGTGGGGGGGACCTGCAGAACTGCCCGTTTCCTAAGATTTTTACGATAGTTATTTTGAGGCAACTTTGAAGCCTTCCTCATTACCTTCCCATTAATACGTCCTATCATCTTGATATTACGAACGTAAAGCCGAGGAATGCTTCAGAGAAGCTGGCCTGACCTTTGTTGTAGCCCGGCATTACGCTCAGGACAGTTCTGCAGTTGGAATCTGAGGGAGGAAGAGATGGGGAGGGCCGTAAATTGCCTGCCTATCAAAAAAGCAAGAAAGGAGGAAAGAGGCAGCAGCAATCACAATAAAAAGTAACGGAGAGCATCACAGCAGGGGAGAATTAGTAAGGAAATCAGAAAATGTCAGGCAGCCAAGGTGGGCAAAGTACAGAACTACATTTCCCACGAGATTTTGAGAGAAGCTTCCATCGCTACCACCTCTGCCCTGCTTCCCGTGACTGCAGCCTCCTTCCTCTCTGCCCTGGCAGGTGTCTTTGTCCTGAATTTGGTGTGCCGGGACTCAGGCCTGAAGAACTCGGTGCTGGCCGGGCTCAAGGAGGTGTTCCCCTTGCTGTACATCCGGAAGATCGAGGGGGAAGTCAACGAGATCCTGTTCTGCCAACTCCATCCCAAACGGAAGCTGGCTACCTCAGAGCTGCTGGAGATGGCCCGGGCCTTGGAGAAAACGCTGAGGAAGCCCGGGAGAGGCTGGGACAGCACGTATGTCCTGTCGGACATGCTCAAGACCGTGAAGATCATGTGACAGCCAAGAGCAGGAGGGGCTCTTAACTCCCTGACAGACTGACTTTAAACTGGTGGGCTATGGAGACGGTATATGGAGGAGCCTTAGGGAGAAATAATGCCAAAAAAAGTTCTTTACGTTCTTTGTTCCCTTTGTTTTATTTATTTATTTTTTTTGGTCCCTCAGAATAATAATTAATAGTCATAGTACTAGTTAAGTGCTTACTATGTGCCAAGCACTGTTCTAAGCACTGGGGTAGATGTGAGTTAATCGGGTTGGGCAAAGTCCCTGCCCCATATAGGACTTACACTCTTAATCCCCATTTTTCAGATAAGGGAACTGAGGCCCAGAGAAGTGAGGCCCAAGGTCATACAGCAGACAAGTGGCAGAGCCAGAACTAGAACCCAGGTCCTTCTGACTCCGAAGCAGGTCCTTTATCCACTAGGCCACGCTGCTTCTCAGGTGAACAAGACGAAGTATGACAGCTTCTGATTTGACTGGGCAGTGAATTCCAGTGGTCCCTGTCTTCCAGTGACACGTCTGTTATAAACCCCAGAGTAGGAACCTGGCTAGAACTGAGTAGGGGTCAAGCAGGAACCCCTGTCCCTTCTGTGGCGTGAAACGGAGGACTCCATTCTTCACTCCTAGCCCTTCCTCGATGTCCTCTTCCTTCCCAGCCAGCTTTGCTCTGTAAAGCGAGAGGTAAGTACCAAGCTCTCCTGGGTCCAAGAAAGGAATCCCACAAGCAAGCCCCTTCCTCCTGCCAGTTGGTCCAGGGGCAAGGCCCTTTCCAAGGGCTCTGCCCTCACTGGGTTGCCCCCCAGTCTGTGATGGAGGACCCCCAGTGACCAGGAGACAGGGAGTGTCTAGCGAAGGGGAACACTTCCTTGTATCTCTGGTTTCACTCTCACTGCTTAAGTAAGATTGGCTGGGCTATTAGAACTTTGCTATGGGGCCTTGAGGCAACCAATCAATCACTCAGTCTTATTGATTGAGCACTTACTGTGTGCAAGAGTAGAATAATAATAATGATAGCATTTATTAAGCGCTTACTATGTGCAAAGCACTGTTCCAAGCGCTAGGGAGGTTACAAGGTGATCAGGTTGTCCCGTGGGGGGCTCACAGTCTTAATCCCTATTTTACAGATGAGGTAACTGAGGCCCAGAGAAGTGAAGTGACTTGCCCAAAGTCACCCAGCTGACAAGCGGCAGAGACGGGATTTGAACCCCTGACCTCTGACTCCAAAGCCCGGGCTCTTTCCACTGAGCCACGCTGCTCCTCTAAGTATGGTACTAAGAGTATGGTACGAAGCGCTTAGGAGGGTACGATACCACAAAGTTGGTAGACATGTTCCCCGCCCATAACGATACATCAAAGTTGGTAGACCTGTTCCCCTCCTGGCTTTTCAGGAGAGGTTTGAAGATGGGCGGAATGTGGTTAGGCAGATTTGAGTGGGAAATTCCACACAGAGGCAGGAGAGTGATGAGAAAGGTGCAGTTAGGTTAGATTGATAGAGTGAAGGAAGCTGAAAAGATGAGGGACAAGGGTGAGCCTCTAATTCACTTTCCACATTCGGAACTAGGGGGTTTAAATGGTACAATTCTGCCAGCTAGTCCTTGAGAGCTCCGGCTTGTTTGGCTCCTTTCCCTTCTGCAGCTTGATTTAAAACATGTTGAATAGCAGAGAGATAATAGAAGATGAGATCCAGTTTACCTTAAAAGTTCAGGGCTATAAAATGATTGCTAATAGTCACTGGTGGATTCCCCTAGAACTAGCAGGCCGGAAATGCAGGTTTGCCAGTCACTGTTCAGAGCAGGAGCGTCAAGGGGACACGTAGAATGAAGATGGAGAGAAGCAAGTTCTGTGTGGGTGAGTTTATGATGTGTGAGACTCTAGTGTGTCTGCCTGGCTCTTCTACAGTTTCAGTTGTCTTGAATTCTCCAGCAGAGGCCCCCAACCATCTGACACTGCCAAAGCATGGCTGAGTTCTAGTTCTCCAAGAATTTTGGTCCCTTTCCTCAATCAATCAGTGCTATTTATTGAGCCCTTGCTGTGTGCAGAGTCCTGTACTAAGCCTTTGGGAGAGTACGGCACAGGTTAGTTGGTAGACACAATTTCCGCCCTCAGAATCATTATTTTTTGAGATTTCTCTGCCCCTTCCCCCTCTCTCCCTAGTGCCTCACCCACTCTCCCCGCTCACCAGTTATCCCTGTTTCATCTCAATATCAGGGATATTGATTCCGATTCCGATTTATAGCACTATAAAATGCAGAGAGCAGGCCTCTGAACTCTGTGAGCCTCTTTCAGTATCAACCTTAGTGGTCTGTTTTGGGTGGGGTGGTTTTTTTGGTATCTGTAAAGCACTTAATATTTGCCGGGCACTGGGGTAGGTACAAGCTAATCAGATTGGACGCAGTCCCTTTCCCAAATGGGGCTCAGTTTCAGTCCCCATTTTACAGATGAGGTAACTGAGGCACAGAGAAGTGAAGTGACTTGTCCAATCAATCAATCAATCAATCGTATTTATTGAGCGCTTACTGTGTGCGGAGCAGTGTACTGACGGCTTGGGAAGTACAGGTTGGCGACATATAGAGACAGTCCCTACCCAACAGTAGGCTCACAGTCTAGAAGGTCCAAGGTCACACAGATGACAAGTGGCAGAACAGGGATTAGAAACCAGGTTTTTTGTTGTCCTTTGATTCAAAGAAGATGTGGATGGTGAGATTTTATCAAATAAATGTGTCACCGTGCCCATGAAAATCCAGTGATGCCCTTTTTCTGGCTCCCTGCCAGGTGGGGTGAATATTACCCAGACACCAGTGGTTAAGAGGGTAAAAGCGGGACAGAGTTGTTTTTGCAATAGTGATCATATGGATTGGCTCTTGCTATGTGCAAAGTACGGTTCGTACTTTGGGGTTCATAACAGATGTGACACTGGGGGACAGGGAACACTGGACTTCACTGCCTGGGACTGGGAGTCAGAGGACCTGGGTTTCAGTCCTGGCTCTGCCCCTTGCTGGCTGTGTGGCTTTGGGCAAGTCACTTATCTGTGCCACAGTTTCCTCACCTGCTCCTTCCTACTTAGACTGGATGCCCAGTGTGGGACAAGGATTGTGACCAACCTAATTATTTTGCATCTCTTTCAATGTTTAGTAAAGTACTTGACACGTAGTAAATGCTTAACAAATACCCCAATTATTACCAAGTGCTGTGGGAAGTTGAGTGCACCAGTGCTTAGGTGGCGCAGAAGTGCTTAAATGGCAATTTGCCAAGGGAGGAACTTGGGGTGATTATAAATTAATCAGAGAAGGTCTCCTGGTGGTGATGTGATTTCAGAAGGGCTTGGAACTTAAGGGGAACCATGGTTGTCAGGTTTAAAGGGGGGAGGGAGCCCTGTGGAAGTAGGGGGTTGGGAGCAGTCAGTCGATCGTATTTATTGAGTGCCTTTTGGGTGCAGAGCACTGTGTGAAGCACTCGGGAGAGTACAATAAAACAATATAACAGGCACATTCCGTGGGTTGGCAGTGGGAGAGATGAGAATGAGGCACAATGAGTTGGTTAGTTTAAGAAGAAGAAGAGTACAAGCAGAAGTGAAGTAGAGAGTGGATAAGTAGGAGGGAGAGAGAGCTGATTAAAGGCCTACTTCCTACCTACTCACAAGGATATTAGGAGGATAAAGCTTTGAGCTTCTTGGAAAAAAGCTATAACAGAAATGTAGGTTGCTTTAAAGTTTCTTGAAGAAATCTCTCTGAGAAGATATCTCTGAGCCGCTGCTTCAAAGCACTACATTAAAAAAAAACATTATTAGTAATAATTGTGGTATTTAAGAGCTAACTCTGTCCCGAGCACTATGCTAGATTCAAGATAATCTTGTCCCACATAGGGCTAACAGTCCAAGGGGGAGGGAAACCATACAGTTTATCTTTTACAGATGAGAAAACTGACCCACGGAGAAGTTAAATAATTTGCCCAAGGTCTCAGAGCAGACAAGTGGCAGAGCTGGGATTAGAACCCAGGTCTTTTGATTCCCAGTCCTGTGTTCTTTCCACTAAGCCACACTGCTTCTACAGTGTGGAGTGGGCAGGTCTAACACAAAATAATCTGATAAAATGGTTGTTTTGTATGAGAAGGACCACGATGACATTCTGCTGATCTTGGTTTTTTTTTTTTTTATTTTTATGCAGTAATGCACAATGCTGCCAGGATCAGGGTGTTGTTGCTTGATGCATGGACTTGTCCCTGCCCCAGACTCCAAGATAGGTGCAAACTAAGCACTGTGGCTGGTGGGTTCTCCGAAGCCTGCCATTGTCATACACAGGGTGATAGGTTCTTTTGCTGGGCAGCCTCTGCTTGTGCCCAGAGAAGTGAATGTGTTCAGGCCCCCAAATCCTGGGGGTTCCCCATTAAGGCAAGCAACCCTGGCAGGAGGCCAGAAGGGATGGGCTGCATTCTGGCCCGGAGCCTTCCCAAGGGCTTGTAGGAAACACCTTCGGCTTCCTGAGCCCGGGTCCCCGTTGGGTGAAGTCTCTAGGCGCAGCTCGCTCCTCCTCTGGCACAATGGAGCCAGTATGGCAGGGCCTGGTGACTCACGGGTGGGGAATGGGTCGATTCCGGGTCAACTGCCCATGAGAAAGGGCAGAGCGTGAATGTCTCTTTGTCCCCATCTCCCCAGCGAATGTTTTAGCGCATCAGTCAGAAGTGACTCTTTTCCCTAGCTGGCTCCAGGCTGAGAGAGCGGCGTGGCCTAGATGGATCTCCAAGGTTGCTGGAAGCTTTTAAAGCACATAGGCACGGAGGGGGACTGGGAAGCTTCTGTCCTTTTTAATCAGCAAAGTCGACGAGGATGGCAAGAGGGACAGTCTTCTGTTAGGGTGGGAGGAGTTGGACCAGGATGTTGTGTGTCCTGTACAGCCCTCTGCATTCACTGGACAAGTCTATAATAATAATGATGGTATTTGTTAAGCGCTTACTATGTGCCGGGCACTGAACTACGTGCTGGGGTGGATACAAGCAGATTGGGTTGGACACAGTCCCTGTCCCACGTGGGGCTCCCCATTTTACAGATGAGGTCACTGAGGCCCAGAGAAGTTAAGTGACTTGCCCAGGGTCACACAGCAGACAGATGGCAGAGCTGGGATTAAAACCCAGGTCCTCCTGAATCTATCCACTAGACCACTCTGCTTCTCACCACAACAGTTCTCTTGCAACAGTTTGGTTTGGAACTGGCCCTGGAAGGGGGGACTGGGATTTGAGTGTGAGTCTCTGTGGGCAAGTTCAGGAGTCGGGTAGGAGGAGGAGTAAACTATTATTTATAATATATATATATATATATATTATATACATATAATGGCATTTATTAAGCGCTTACTATGTGCAAAGTGCTGGGGAGGTTATACGGTGATCAGGTTGTCCCATGGGGGGCTCACAGTCTTCATCCCCATTTTACAGATGAGGTCACTGAGGCCCAGAGAAGTGAAGTGACTTGCCCAAAGTCACACAGCTGACAGTTGGCAGAGCTGGGGTTTGAACCCATGACCTCTGACTCCAAAGCCCGGGCTCTTTCCACTGAGCCACGCGATCTAATCCGGTAATTGCCACTTGTCTGATGTGTGACTTGGAGCAATAATAATAATAATTGAGGTATTTGTTACACTTACTACATGTCAAGTACCGCATTAAGTGCTGGAGTAGATAGAAGATAATTGGGTCCAACACAGCTCGCAGCCTAAACAGGAGGGAGAACAGGTATTGAATTTCCATTTTGCAGACGAGGGAACTAAGGCACAGAGAAGTGAAGCGATTTGCCCATGTCACACAGCAGGTATGTGGCAGAGCTGGGATTAGAACCCAGGTCCCAGACCCGTGTTCTTTCCACTAAGCCACGTTGCTTCCCTGATTGATGGTTCTTGTCTCTCCTGCCACCATTACTGAGTCAGATTCCCTACTCGTTAAAGGGCTCTGCTGAGGTGGAGAGACAGAGAGAGAGAGGGGCTGGCGAGGGGTATTGGGAATTTGTCTATTCTAATTCCACTATCCCTAATCTATTTTAATCTCAGTCTCTCCCTGTAGACTGCAAACTCCTTGTGGGCAGGGATCATGTCTACCACTCTGTTGTATTGTTCTTTCCAGAGAGTTTACTTTAGGCAGGGAATGTCCATTTTTATAGTGTCCTCTCCCAAGGGTTTAAGAATAGTGCTCTGCACACAGTAAGCACTCAAATATAATTGACTGACTGAATAAGTGCTCAATAAATATTATTGATTGGTTGATTGATGGTATCTGGTCATTGGGTCCAACTACTGTTTCTCCATGGGTGCAAGCTAAGAAACAGCTCCACCCTTCAAATTCATTCATTCAATCGTATTTATTAAGCGCTTACTGAATGCCGAGCACTGTACTAAGCACATGGGAAAGTACAATACCACAATAAACAGTGACCTTCCCTGCCAACGACGAGCTCATAGTCCAGAAACGGGGAAATAGAGTCAGGGTAGGGGACATTGAGACTCGTTATGGAACTTATTAGCATTTACTGTGTGCTGAGCACTATGCTAATTACTGGGGAAAGCACAAATGAGCAGTTCAGACATAGTCCTTTTCCCACATAGGGCACAATCTAGGGTTGAGAGAGCAGGTATCTTGTCATTTTACATATGAGAAAACAGGCTCAGAGAGGTTGTTATTTGCCCAAGGTCACACAGCAGGGCAATGACACAGAATAGAATATTTCCTGACTCCTAAAATATAGAAGCAGTGTGGCTTGGTGGAAAGAGCCCGGGCTTTGGAGTCAGAGGTCATGGGTTCTAATCCCAGCTCCACCACATGTCTGCTGTGTGACCTTGGGCAAGTCACTTAATTTATCCGAGCCTCAGTTATCTCATCTGTAAAATGGGGATTAAGACTGTGAGCCCCATGTGGGACAACCTGATCACCTTGTATCCCCCCCCACAGGGCTCAGAACAGTGCTTTGCGCATAGTAAGTGCTTAACAAATGCCATCATTACTATTAATCTATTTTAATGCCTGTCTCCCCCTGTGGATTATGAACTCCTTTTGGATAAGAGCTCACCCTCTAGGCTGTAAACTCATGGGCAGGGAAGATGTCTGTTATATTGTTAAATATTACTATTCCAAGTGCTTAGTAAGTTGCTCCTCACACAGTAAGTACTCAAATATGATTGATTAATTGGATGGAGTCTACCAACTCTTATTATTGTACTTTCCCAAGGACTTAGTACAATATTCTTCACAAAGTAAGCACTCAGATACCATGGATCAATCGATTTTTTTTTTTTCCTACTGCTATTCAGACAGTCCCCATCCCTTAGTGGATTCAGAATCCAAGAGGGTGAGCCAAGCAGCAGGTCCAAGGCTCAGACTGCCCACCCAATGTGGCCCAGCCCAGTACCGCAGTGGTCTCGGCTGCCAGCCTCCAGGCAGATTGAAAGACAAATAGGACTGGGCAGTCGAGCTCTGAAATGGCCTCCTCGGGGAGCATGAACCTCAGTCAGCCTGGCAAAGAGGCACACCTCCTTATATCCATACAAAGTTAGCGGAATTCCCTCCTGGCTTTCCTCCTTCCTCTCTAGCCATTCTTCATCGGTCTCTTTCTCTGGCTCCGGCCCAATAAATTCTATCGATTCATTCATTCAAGGGGTTTACAACTGAATTAGACACCGAACCCCATTTGTCAATCGTATTTATTGAGCGCTTACTATGTGCAGAGCACTGTACTAAGCGCTTGGGAAGTACAAATTGGCAACATATAGAGACAGTCCCTACCCAACATTGGGCTCACAGTCTTAAAGGGGGAGACAGAGAACAAAACCAAACATACTAACAAAATAAAATAAATAGAATAGATACGTACAAGTAAGATAAATAAATAGGGTAATAAATATGTACAAACATACATAAATACAGGTGCTGTGGGGAAGGGAAGGAGGTAAGATGGGGGGGATGGAGAGGGGGACGAGGGGGATAGGAAGGAAGGGGCTCAGTCTGGGAAGGCCTCCTGGAGGAGGTGAGCTCTCAGTAGGGCCTTGAAGGGAACAAGAGAGCTAGCTTGGCGGATGGGCAGAGGGAGGGCATTCCAGGCCCGGGGGAGGACGTGGGCCGGGGGTCGATGGTGGGACAGGCGAGAACAAGGTACGGTGAGGAGATTAGCGGTGGAGGAACGGAGGGTGCGGGCTGGGCTGGAGAAGGAGAGAAGGGAGGTGAGGTAGGAGGGGGCGAGGTGATGGATAGCCTTGAAGCCCAGGGTGAGGAGTTTGTGTCCAACTTGTGTCCAATTTATCTCATACCTACCCCACACTTAGCAAACTGTTTAGTACATAGTAAGTGCTTAACAAATACCATAATTATTTACTGAGCACCTGCTCTCCACTGTTTTTAGCCCCTGGGAAACACGCAGTTGACCCGAAAGACCTGTTCCCTGCCCTTGAAGAACTTACAGTCAGTGGAAAGGAGGCAGAAGCTATCCTCAAACTTCTCTGGCCACCTTGGATCCCTCTGCCCCAGAGTTGAACTACCTCTTCTTTTCAGTCCCTTGCCTTAGGCATTCAGAGACAGGGATGGAGGACTCAATCTCTTCCCAAGGATGAGTCAAATTCAGTCATACAAATGCCAGTGCTTTGAGATCTGGAGAAGAAAGATTTCATACACAAATACACACATACACAGGTTCATATTCTCCCTCCTTCCCTCCACCCACCATATAATTACCAAGTGGGGCTAGCTTGTCTTTGCCACCACTTAAAATCAGAACATCAGTCATGATGTCCAAAACAGAACTGGCCCTTCCAAAAATAGCAACCAGAGAAAAGAGAGGTGTTAACTGAAAAGGCAAAGCATTTTACCACCTAGGGCTTCTGGCTTTAATAGCTCCCTCCGCTTCAGTGATGGAGGGTGATTCATAGCTTCATTACCCAGTGGATCCTTTTCAGCTGAGAGGTTGGGCCACTTGCAGCTCTCCCTCAGAGCTGGGGTGTGTTCTCAAGTTGAGCAAACTCACCAAACCCCCATTAGCAGGAAGGCATTTCCTCAGCTCTTAAAAGGTGCCTGCAGAGCTAATGGAGACCTCCATAACTGAGTGTGCCCCCGCCTCCGCTGCTGTCCTGGGTGGTTTCTCTCCATCACCTTGTGCCCTGCAGAGAGGAGCCAGTGTGGAAGGAATTAGGTGGGATGGATCAGTATGCTTTCAGAAGGTTAAAATGAAATCACGAGGCCTGCAATCATTTTTCCTGGTCCCCGAAATGCTCCCAGCCCTTCTTTCTGATACTCACTGATGTCATGCAGATAAAGTCAGCAGATCTTCTCCATATTGAAGTGGAATAGCCTCCCCTCCCTCCAGGAAACAGGTTTTTACATTGGGACAGGGAGCATTGTCCAATCTAATTGCTTATGACATAACAGGCACTTAACAAATGCTACAAGGATTACTATCCACAATTAATGATATATAACAACATATTTTTATTATTATTGTTAGACTCAACTGCAAGCTTGTGGGCAGGGAATGTGTCTACCAGCTCTGTTGTGTTGTACTTTCCCAAGCACTTCAGAGAGTGCTCTGCACACAGTAAGTGCTCAGTAAATACCATTGATTGATTATTAACCATCATTATTATCTCCCTACTTGCCCAATTTTGGACTGATCAATCAGTCAACAGATGTCTGCTGTGTGGCCTTGGGCAAGTCACTTAACTGCTCTGTGCCTCAGTTACCTCATCTTTAGAGTGGGGATTAAGACTTTGAGCCCCATGCGGGACAGGGACTGTGTCCAACCCTATTTGTTCGTATCCACCTCAGTGCTTAGTACAGTGCCTGGCACATAGTAAGTACTTATCAAATACCATTATTATTATTATTATTTTACTAAATACCTACTGTACTAAGTTTCTAGGAGAACACAGTAGAAGGTAGATGGATTAGGGTGTGACTTAGGACGTAGAAAGGATCTGGCTCATCGTAGAACAGGTGGGTAGAGATGGGCATTGAGAAAAGTTGGAATTTGTTTTTCTTTAAACCAGACTCACCTTTGCCCAGTTTTCCTCCTATGGAAGATCACTCCGGGTAGGTTCTTATCAAAATGTTAAATGTCCTCTTGGAAACAATACCCACACTTTGAACTCTGTCATTGCTGGTAAATGAATCTGTAGCAAACACTGGCAGCATAACAGGCTTGGCCTAGGGAACAGAGAATATGTCTACCAACACTATTGTATTGTACTTTCCCAAAATGAAAAATGAGTTTGGGTCAGCACAGGAATTTAGTCATCTCAAAGTGTCATTTTTTTTTCAGGGAAAGGCCTCTGATCAATAAGGGTAGGACAGTCATTCCATGTCCTGCAAGGAGCTGACCCATTCAATCAATAGTGTTTATTGAGCACTTACTGTTTGCAGATCACTCTACTTAAACTCCTGGGGCAGTAGATATAATCCCTGTCCTCAGGGAGTTTGTAACCTGGTGTGCAAGACAGGCATAAAAATAAATTACAGGTAGGAGGAGGAAGAAGTAAAAGGGGATATGCCTCTACAGTTTTGATAATGCAGTACTTGGGTATTTCTAGCATCTGCACCCAGCAAAAACCCAATTCCATTCACAAACCAGAGGCAGAGTTAGTAAATCCAAGAAGGAACTGATGAGCGGGAAGTAATCATTCTTGAGCTGGGGATTTGTGCTAATAGGGCCATGAAAGCAATCCTCACCCAGGTGCCTGGGGCATGAAGGAAACCAAGGTAAACCTAGTGGAAATTGGATAGAGGGCCCAAGGAGGGATTTAATAAACTCTGCCTCTCCAAACTAGTTACTCTTGGCTGGATTTCCAAGGGATTCTGGAATGGTGGGGAAACAAACAGTACATTTACTGTTGGCAGATGGTTGTTAGTCTCAGACCCTGGGGAGCAGGAGGAGGTGAGGATGGTGGGGAGGCTTTGGTCATAGTGGCTAGGGCTACTGCAAGTGTTAACCCAATTTGTATCCACTTCAGCACTTAGTACAGTGTCTGGCACAATAGTAGGTGCTTAACAGATACCTTTATTATTATTATTATTATTATTATGTTTTGCAAACGAAATAGAATTTTTAAGGGTCTGATGATTTGGGTAAACTATCTGCCAGACCTCCCAATGGCAAAGTGAGTCTGGTAAGCTGAGGAAGAGGGATTTAACTTAAAGACGGGTAAGGTGAGCACTCTGCCCACCCATTAGGGACCCCTTCTTAAAAAGGCCCATGCAAGAGAGTGAAAAGACAGTAGATTTGGCCGTATTTTTTTTGTAGCATTTATTAAGCGCTTACTATGCGCAAAGCACTGTTCTAAGCGCTGGGGAGGTTACAAGGTGATCAGGTTGTCCCACGGGGGGCTCACAGTCTCAATCCCCATTTTACAGATGAAGTAGCTGAGGCACAGAGAAGTTAAATGACTTGCCCAAAGTCACACAGCTGACAATTGGCGGAGCCGGGATTTGAACCCATGACCTCTGACACCAAAGCCTGGGCTCTTTCCACTGAGCCACACTGCTTCTCATTGATACAGAGGGTGACAAGAATGATTAAAGCAAAGTGCAGTTCTGGCTGCACTCTCACTGTCTCAGCAGATCAGGCTTAAGGCACATTACCCTCTTCATTTTAGGCAGTTTGCTGTTTTTGCTGGGGCTGGGGGGGGTGGGGGATGATAATTTTGATCCCTTTCTCTTCAGAAAAGTGAGATCAGATGGAGCATCTGTTTCTTCAGCTGGGCCCCGCTGACAGCAAAATGCGTCCGAGTCACAGGAGGGCAAGTTACTGGCCGTGGGTCCTATGAGTCACTGGTGAGCTTGTACTTCACAAGGGGAGGCCGGGGGCCGCTGAGCACCAGAAAGAAAGCCGCAGCTCCTGGCAGGAACCCGGCTCGGGCGGAGAGGCTGCGGACTCTGATCGAGATCGGACTCGGATGGGCAGTTTCCCAGGAAACACCTGCCTGCAACAGGAAGCAGAGTCCAGGCTTCAACAGAGGGCAACCTCTCCTCTCAGTTGATAGCAGAACTCACCATTCCCCGGGGTTAGTCTTTGACTAAGCCAAAGTAATTCAACAATTAAGATGCTTCAGAAAAAAGGGGGTTGCTTTGTAGAGGGCCCACCGTTCCCCGGTCAATCATTCCTCACAAATAACCCTTACTCTCAGACCTTTTCCCCATCTGTGACCCCCTGCCCCTTCAAATCCGCTAGGCTTCCTAAAAATCTCACTTCTCCTGGGAAGTCTTCCATGATTAATTCTCAACATCCCAGTTTGCCCCAATTCAACAACCGTTCTGAGCATTCCGCGTTTACACCTGCTCTCACCGCTTACACGGATCAATCAATCAATCATATTTATTGAGCGCTGACTGTGTGCAGAGCACTGTACTAAGCGCTTGGGAAGTACAACATATAGAGACAGTCCCTACCGAACAGTGGGCTCACAGTCTAAAATCAATCAACTAGTAGTAGTAGATCAATCAACTAGTAGTGTTTTTGAGCACCTACTAAATGCAGAGCACTATTCTAAACACTTGGGAAGACATGATCCTTACCCTCAAGGATAATAATAATGATGGCATTTGTTAAGAGCTCACTATGTGCCAAGCACTGTTCTAAGCTCCAGGGGGATACTAGGTAATCAGATTGTCCCACATGGGGCTCATAGCCTTAATCCCCATTTTCCAGATGGGGTAACTGAAGCACAGAGAAGTGAAGTGACTTGCCCAAAGTCACACAGCTGACAAGTGGCGGAGCAGGGATTAGAACCCATGACCTCTGACTCCCAAGCCTGTGCTCTTTCCACTGAGCTACGCTGCTTCTCTGTCTTACATCTTACAGTCTACAGGATCTTACAGGATCTTTACAGGAGGAGAAAGCAGAAAAGAAATTATTGATAGGAGGAACAAGAGAATGAGAAGGTAGAGATATGTATGAGTAAATGGTTTCAATTATTACCTATTTCATTCAGACATATTCTTCCTTGTTCTTCCTACTCTCATTCTTTAGGAATGATGTGCACCTGCTGATATCCTTCATTACATTATAAGATGCTTGAAGGCAGGAACTGTCTTTTCTGTGTACTCTTCCTAGCCACTTAGAAGAGTGCTCAATAAAAGACACTTTTATGGTATTTGTTAAACGCTTATTATGTGCTACGCACTGTACTAATTGCTGGGGTAGAAACTAATTTGGACATGGTCCATGTGGGACAGGGACTGTATCTCATCTCTTTATATTTTATTTCCCCAAAACAGTACAGTATGCATTTAAGAATACTATTATTATTACTATTATTAGGTATTATTCGTAATGTGTCATTTGTTTTCCTCTCCACAGTTATGTGTGCTTGAAATGATGTATATCTGTAGCCTTGCTTTTTTTTTTTTTTTTTTGCTAGGTGCACTTCACTTTATCCTTCATTTTCAGAGCACAAACAGTTAAAGTTAAATCCCAAACCTGTTTCCCACCGAACTGTGGGGTTGGGTTTTTTTTTGTAATTCCAAATCTTTTCACTAAATGTGATTTCCAAAAACTCTGCGTTCTGCATATTTTAAAAATAACTCTTGAATCATCTAGTCATTTTCTGTCATTTTTTCTGATTTCCCAGATGTTCATGGTAAACACGAAATATTTTTCCGGCCAATTCAAAACAGGCATCCTGGTTAGTGAAGAGAACCCTGGCCTCGTTCTTTAGTGATGGAGTTTCTCACTCTGCTATTGACTAGCTGGGTGATCTCTAATGAATGGTTTCATCTCTCTGTACCTTGTTTCCTGCACTGGTCACCAGGGCTGTTGCTCCATCTCACAGAGATGCTGAGAGACTTCACTAAATGTTGTATTATACTCTCCCAAGCCCTTACTACAGTATATTCCCTGTGCATACACATTCCCTGAAGCAGCATGGCTCAGTGGAAAGAGCACGGGCTTTGGAGTCAGAGGTCAGGGGTTCAAATCCCGGCTCGGCCACTTGTCAGCTGTGTGACTGGGCAAGTCACTTAACTTCTCTGTGCCTCAGTTACCTCATCTGGAAAATGGGAATTAAGACTGTGAACCCCCGTGGGCCAACCTGATCACCTTGTAACCTCCCCAGTGCTTAGAACAGTGCTTTGCACATAGTAAGCACTTAATAAATGCCATTATTATTATTATTATATCAAGCTTACAGCTTAGAGGGAGACTGTACAATACAATTCTGTTGTACCTTCCCAAGCACTCGGTACAGTGCTCTACACGTAGGAAGAGCGAGGGTAAAGAAAAAAGGAGACAGACACCAAGGAAGACAAAGGGAAACAGTAAAAAAGCAGATGGAGCAAGATAGTGGAAAAAAAGATCAGGATCCACAAGAGGAAGGAATTGAAGCAATTAATCAGAAACAGTCGGGAGAGACATCCAGGGTGAGGAGAGGTTATAAGGCAAAGGTAAAGGACCCTGATTGATAGGGCTCCCTCCTTAAGGCCTAATAACCGAAGATAAACTAGGCCAGCAGGCTTTGGTAGGTCACTGGCTGGTGAGATGAAAGGAGAAGGGAGAGCTACCATGTCTTGTCGGGACTCAGCGTTTGGATCCTTCCAGCTGAAGAGAAACCTTGGGTTGGAATCGTGCCCAAGGGACTTTAGATAAGCAATCTGAGTCCTGAGAATCAACCAATTAAAACCATCAGCATGCTGAAAGTAACTAGGAAAAAAACAAAAAAAAGCTGTAATAGCCGAAAGCGTAGAAATGAGCCTTTTGCAAATTGGGCTTCCTAGGTTGGAGAAGCAAACTTTTGAGACAATTTACTCATTCCTTTGTTTTGAACCGCTCTCCCCTTGCCTCGTTGGTGTTGAGGTTTTGCAGCTGGCTTGACTAATAAGCCCAAGTATCTCCAGGAGAGGAGACAGACCTCCATAGAAAGATGTGAAATCTGAAGCACGTTGTTTGCCAACTCCTACCATAGCTAGCCACCCAGCACCGAAGCATGATGAGGGAGGGGGTAACAACATCAGTAGTTAAGGCAGTCTAAGATGCCACCCACAAATTCCATCAGAAACAAAAGAGAGAGGAGCAAATCTGTGGGCTTCGCCAAGGAGTCCGATTTGAGAGAGACAACTTCTTATTTTGGCTGAATTGCCATGGGATAATAGGCTAGAGAATGCTCTGGTCCATGTTCAGTCACACACCCTTGTGTATTTTGGCATGGGGTTGTTCAGGGTGGAATAGAGAAGCTCCCGCTTCTATCCCATTTCCCACCTAGCTTATTGTTGGAGATGGGAGAAAGCTTACCACTGCCTCCTTGATTCCCCCGCACCTGCCAATCAATCAACAGTTATTAGGGAGCCCCCCCCCCCCCCCCATAGAACAGCACTCACTGCAATAAATCAATCAATTCAGGGTAGTCAATCAATCAGTTCAGTGCAGAGCCTGAACCGGCTCTGTGCAGAGTGAAAGGAATGAAAAAGACATGATTCCAAGCTCTTTTTTTCCAGTGCTTTTCGTTAAGCTCTTACTCTGTGCCAGGCACTGTCCTAAGCGCTGGGGCAGATACATGCTAATCAGGTTGGACAAAGTCCATGTCCCATGTGGGGCTCACGGTCTTTTAGCCCCATTTTACAGATAAGCTAACTGAGAAGCAGTGAAGTGACTTGCCCAAGGTCACCCAGAAGACGTCATTCATTTCATTCATTGTCGTATTTATTGAGCACTTAGTGCAGAGCACTGTACTAAGCACTTGGAAAGTACAATTCGGCAACAGATGGAGACAATCCCTACCCAACAAGGGGTTCACAGTCTAGAAGGGGGGGAGACAGACAACAAAATGAAACAGACAGGCATCAATAGCATCAAAATAAATAAATGGAATTATAGATATGTGCACAAGTGACAGAACGAGGACTAGAACCCAGGTCCTCTGACTTCCAGGACTGTGCTCTATCCAGTAGGACATGCTGCTTCTCAAGCTTCTTGAGGGCCTTGCAATCTGAGGAGGAGGTCAGGACAGGGGCAAATTAGAAAACTTAGAGGGAGCACAACACCTAGTGACTGAGGTGGTCCGGGAGACAAACTGTTTGAAAGACAGAGGCTGCATGCCAGCGTGGCCTCAGTGGAAAGAGCCCAGGCCTTGGAGTCAGAGGTCATGGGTTCAAATCCCTGCTCCACCACTTAGCTTGGTGACTTTGGGCCCACTGTTGGGTAGGGACCGTCTCTATATGTTGCCAACTTGTACTTCCCAAGCGCTTAGTACAGTGCTCTGCACACAGTAAGTGCTCAATAAATACGATTGATTGATTCTCTGGGCCTCAGTTACCTCATCTGTAAAATGGGGATTAAGACTGTGAGCCCCCCATGGGACAACCTGATCACCTTGTAACCTCCCCAGCACTTAGAACAGTGCTTTGCACATAGTAAGCACTTGATAAATGCCTAAAAATAAAAATAAATAAATAAAATGCCATTTTAATGTCTCTCTCCCCCCTCCAAATTGCAAGCTACTTGTGGGCAGGGATCGCATCTACCAACTCTGTTGTCCTTTCCCAAGTGCTTTGAATAGTGCTGTGCACACGATGAGTGTTTAGTAAATACCATAGTTTGCTTGCCCAGATGACTTGTTCCAGGTAATCCAGTGGGCCAGAGGCAGGGCTAAGATTAAAACCCAGGTTTCCTGACCCTGAAGCCCATGCTCTTTCCACTAGGTCATGCTGCCTTCCACATGTTTATGGACTTGGGTTACTGAACTCCTAGTCCCAGGACTGTTTGTTTTTTATAGTGTTTGCTAAGCGCTTACTTCTTTGTGGTATTTCTTATGCTCTTACTATGTGTCTATAACACCGTTCTAATGGCTGGGGGCAGATACAAAATAATTAGGTTGGACACAGTCCCTGCCCTGTGTGGGAATCCCCATCTAAGCAGAAGGGAGAACAGAGAACCGAAGCTCAGAGAAATTAAGTTACCCGAAAGGTCACACAGCAAGCGATTGGCAGAGCTGGGATTAGAACCCACTTCCTCAGGCCCCCAGGCCCATTCTCTTTCCACAAGGCCAAGCTGTTTCTCTACTATGTATTGAACAGTGTTCTAAGCTCTGGCATAAATACAGTTTAATCAGGTCAGATACAGTCCCTGTCCCTCATGGGGCTCACGCTCTTTATCATTCATTCAATCGTACTTATTGAGCACTTACTGTGTGCAGAGCACTGTACTAAGTGATTGGGAAGTACAAGTCAGCAACATATTGAGATGGTCCCTACTCAACAATGGGCTCACAGTCTAGAAGGGGGAAACAGACAACAGAAC
This sequence comes from Tachyglossus aculeatus, assembly GCF_015852505.1. Taxonomy (NCBI): domain Eukaryota; kingdom Metazoa; phylum Chordata; class Mammalia; order Monotremata; family Tachyglossidae; genus Tachyglossus; species Tachyglossus aculeatus. The sequence continues at coordinate 6,777,546 of NC_052081.1, forward strand.
AAAACATGTAGACAGGTGTCAAAATCGTCGGAACACATAGAATTATAGCTATATGCACATCATTAACCAAGAGTGCTCAACTGAGTGCAGAGCACCATAACTGAGCGCTTGGAAGAAAATGAAGAAGCTGCTTAAGAAGCGGGGAGCCAAACTACATCGTCCGATATAGTGGCCAAACTAGGCCAGTACTTCTGTGTCCTGGCAATACAGCCAAGATCGGACATGGAAGGTTTCAAGGCCGAGGGATATGGAAGAAGGGCTTGAGCCGTCAATCAGCCGTCAAGCAGTGTGGCTCAGTGGAGACGAGCAAGGGCTTTGGAGTCAGAGGACATGGGTTCGAATCCTGTCTCTGCCACATATCTGCTGTGCGACTTTGGGCAACTCACTTAACTTCTCTAAGCCTCCATTACCTCATCTGTAAAATGGGGATTAAGGCTGTGAGCCCCATGTGGGGCAACTTGATCACCTTGTATCCAGCGCTTAGAACAGTGCTCTGCACATAGTAAGCGCTTAACAAATCCATTATTCCCCCCCTTTTAGACTGTGAGCCCACTGTTGGGTAGGGACTGTCTCTATATGTTGCCAATTTGTACTTCCCAAGTGCTTAGTACAGTGCTCTGCACACAGTAAGCGCTCAATAAATAATTGATGATGATGATGATGATGGTATTTCTTGAGTACTCTGTGCTCTGCACTCAGTAACCTAAGTGTGGTTATATATGTGCTAGTGGGTGCTCATTTTTTCTCACACTTTCTCTAATGTCAAGTATTTCACATCTGGAAACTCAATTTAGCCCCAAATACAGAAAATAATTCCTCTTAGTTCACGTGAGGCTTAATTTCTCCGCTTGCTCCTCTCAATGTATATTCTTGCCCTCCTTGTCTCCCATTTTAATGGCCATGATTCCTGATGAATCTCAAATGCCATTCCTTGCCCTTCTTTTTCCGAGAGTGAATAATACTCCGTAATCAGGGAGCAGAAACAAAATTGACTAGGGAGGTGATTAATGCTGCGTTAATATTTTCTGTATCACAGATCTTTATCCCATAAATCATGGGTTAGCTCCTCAGTCTTAAAAAAAGGAGTCAAGAATGCTTTGCAGTGTAATCAGAGAATTTTGCAATTCCTGGGTAGAAATAGCTACATAGAGTAAATTTCTAGTGTTGAGTGTGTGCCTACTAAACTGGGAAAAAAAAAAATCTGCTTTGGTTCAAAAACATATTTTTATGTTCTCAGGAAACGGGGTGTTTTGTGACTCAACACAGCAAATACAGATGGTTAAAAAGAAAACAGAAAACTGCAACGTTACGTATTGAGAAGAATGGTGAAAGTAGTCATCGCCAGAGAGGTAGCCCCAAAGCGTCACCTCACTCGTGGTGGCCGCACTGTGATCTTCGGTGCACAAGTTAGCCGGGTTTCACCTCTCTTTGGTGGAGAAAACTGGGCTAGGCATCTTGAGTCCTGGATTCTAGTTGCGGGTCAGTCCCTGACGTACTCTGTGCTCTGGATAACTTATGCTATTTTGCCTCTGGGTATCCTCTACTGTAAATATTTACCACGAGACTGCTATGTTCTTTGTAGTAGTTCTCGAGTGTAGGAATGTGTCCATGGATGCCATAGGATCTGGCATAGTGTAGACTGTTCATTCATTCATTCATTCATTCAGTCGTATTTATTGAGCGCTTACTGTGTGCAGAGCACTGTACTAAGCGCTTGGGAAGTCCAAGTTGGCAACATATAGAGATGGTCCCTACCCAACAGTCTAGAATAAAAGTCCTCCCCTCCGCCCTCCCACCCGTGTGGCTCCTGAACGATTTCCCGCCGTGGTGAGGGGGGTGGGAGATGGACAGGGGCCAACAGAGAAGCAGCGTGGCTCAGTGGAAAGAGCACGGGCTTTGGAGTCAGAGGTCAGGGGTTCGAATCCCGGCTCCGCCAAATGGCTGCTGTGTGACCTTGGGCAAGTCACTTAACTTCTCTGAGCCTCAGTTACCTCATCTGTAAAATGGGGATTGACTGTGAGCCCCACGTCGGACAATCTGATCACCTTGTAACCTCCCCAGCGCTTAGAACAGTGCTTTGCACATAGTAAGCGCTTAACAAATGCCATTATTATTAACATGACCGCAGCGGGGGGTCTTCGTTTTTATTTCTTCTTCCCGGTTGTTCCTGATTGAGGTAGCAGGGCCTAGTGGAAAAATGCCCGGCCCTGAGAGACAGAGGACCTGCTGTGTGAACTTGGTCAAGTCATTTAACTTCTCTGTGGCTCAGCTTCCTCATTTGTCAAATAGGGATTAAATCCTACTCCCTCTTACTTAGATCGCGAACCCCATGTGGGACAAGGACTGTGTCCAATGTGATTATCTTGTATCTTTCCCAGCTTTCAGCATAGTGCTTGGCACATGATGATCAATCAATCAGTCACATTTATTGAGCACTTGCTATGTGCAGAGGACTGCACTAAGCACTGGGGAGAATACAATACAGCAGAATTAGCAGACAAGTTCCCTGTCCATAATGAACTTGCAGTCTAGAGGGGGAGACAGACATTAATATGAATCACTATTATGATTATTATTTTTATTTTTGTGAATAACCAGAATTCTGGGGTTTTTGGGTGCCCCAGCTACTTGCGGACTATGTTGCCAATTTGTACTTCCCAAGCGCTTAATACAGTGCTCTGCACATAGTAAGCGCTCAATAAATACGATTGATGGTGATGATGATGTAGAAGGCTAGCTGCTTGATCAGACAACCATATGGAGGTATTGGCCTGAGGGGGAAGAGGATGCCGCTGTTGACACAGAATCTGGTTCTGGAAATGGAGGCTGGGGCTCCGGGGAGGGTACTGGATCAATCAATCAATCGTATTGAGCGCTTACTGTGTGCAGAGCACTGTACTAAGCGCTTGGGAAGTACAAGTTGGCAACATATAGAGACAGTCCCTACCCAACAGTGGGCTCACAGTCTAAAAGGGGGAGAGTCTAAAAGGGGGAGGTCCCTTAATTCTGTAGACGGGTCCAACCTTTCTGTGCCCGCAGCCTCGTCACTCCTTCTGCCCCCTCCTTCAGAGGAGAGTAAGATAAGTGTGGGGTGCTCCCTCCACCCTGTATATATGTATATATGTTTGTACATATATTTTTTACTCTATTTATTTAATTTATTTGTACATATCTATTCTATTTATTTTATTTTGTTAGTATGTTTGGTTTTGTTCTCTGTCTCCCCCTTTTAGACTGTGAGCCCACTGTTGGGTAGGGACTGTCTCTATATGTTGCCAATTTGTACTTCCCAAGCGCTTAGTACAGTGCTCTGCACATAGTAAGCGCTCAATAAATACGATTGATGATGATGATGACCTACTTTGACTATGTCTGCAGCTGTTCCAGCTCTATGGCTCCACTCAAATACCTCCAATTATTATTAACGGAGAATGAGGGAGGGAGGGGGAAGGAATGGGCAGAAGAATCTTAAAGAAGAAGAATTCCGAGGAGGGGGATTTTGTATCCCATTCTCCGCACTGCTCAGTACAGTACAGAAGCAGCTTGGCGTGGTGCCTGGAGCACAGGCCTGAGAGTTACGGGTCACGGGTTCCAATCCCCGCTCTTCCACATGTCTGCTTTGTGGCCTTGGGTGAGTCACTTCACTTCTCTGGGCCTCAGTTCCCTCATCTGTAAAATGGGGATTAAGACTGTGAGCCCCACCTGGGACAGGGATTGGGTCCAACCTGACGACCTGTATCCACCGCAGTGCTTAGAACAGTGCTTGGCACATAGCACTTACTAAAATACCATAATTCATTCATTCACCCGTAAAATGGGGAGTAAGAGTGTGAGCCCTCCGGGGGACAGGGACTGTGTCCAGCCTGACGACCCTGTATCCACCCCAGCGCTTAGAACAGTGCTTGGAAACATAGTAAGTGCTTACTAAGTACCATCATTCATTCATTCATTCATCTGTAAAATGGGGAGTAAGAGTGTAAGCCCTCTGTGGGACAGGGACTGTGTCCAACCTGATTACGTCGAATCCACCCCAGAGCTTGGAACAGTGCTTGAAAACATAGAAAGCGCTTAACAAGTACCATAATTAATTAATTAATCTGTAAAATGGGGATTAACAGCGTAAACCCTATCTGGGACAGGGATTGTGTCCAACCTGACTACCTTGAAATAAGAATGATAATGACGATGGTTTTTGTTAAGCCCTATGTGCCAAGCACTGTTCTAAGCACTGGTTATACACAAGTTAATCAGGTTGTTTTACGTGGGGCTCACAGTCTGACAGATAAGGGGACTGAGGCACAGAGAAGCTAAGTGTCTTGCCCAAAGTCACACAGCAGACAAGTGGTGGAGTCGGGATTAGAACCCACGACCTCTGACTCCCAAGCCCGGGCTCTTGCCACTGAGCCACGCTGCTTCTCTAATGATGGAATTTGTTAAGCGCTTACTCTGTGCCAAGCACTGTTCTAAGCGCTGGGGAGGATACAAGGTGATCAGGTTGTCCCACGAGGGGCTCACAGTCTCCATCCCTATTTTACAGAGGAGGGAACTGAGGCACGGAGGAGTGAAGTGACTGGCCCAAAGTCACACAGCTGACAAGTGGTGGAGTCGGGATTAGAACACATGACCTCTGACTCCAAAACCACGCTGCTTCTCTAATGATGGAATTTGTTAGAGAAGCAGCGTGGCTCAGTGGAAAGAGCACAGGCTTTGGAGTCAGAGGTCATGAGTTCAAATACCTGCTCCGCCACTTGTCAGCTGTGTGACTTTGGGCCAGTCCCTTCACTTCTCTGTGCCTCAGTTACCTCCTCTGTAAAATGGGGATTAAGACTGTGAGCCCCCCGTGGGACAACCTGATCACCTTGTAACCTCCCCGGTGCTTAGAACAGTGCTTGGCACGAAGTAATCACTTAATAAATGCCATTGTGTTATTATTAAGCGCTTACTCTGTGCCAAGCACTGTTCTAAGAGCTGGGTAGGATACAAGGTGATCAGGTTGCCCCACGCGGGGCTCACAGTCTCCATCCCCATTTTACAGAGGGGGGAACTGAGGCACGGAGGAGTGAAGTGACTGGCCCAAAGTCACACAGCAGAGGCGGGATTAGAAGCCACGACTTCTGAGTCCCACACCCGGGCTCCTTCCACGGAGCCACGCTGCTCCACCCCGGCGCTTAGAGCAGTGCTCGGCACATAGTAAGTGTTTAACAAGCCGCCTGATTTCATCCCACATCTGCCAAGCTAGCTCTCTACCTCCCTTCAAGGCCCTAGTGAGAGCCTCACCTCCTCCAGGAGGCCTTCCCACACTGAGCCCCCTCCTTCCGCTCCCCCTCGTCCCCCTTTCCACTCCCCCGTCTTACCTCCTTCCCTTCCCCACAGCACCTGTATATATGTTTGTACATATTTATTACTCTATTTATTTTACTTGTACATATCTATTCTATTTATTTTATTTTGTTAATATGTTTGGTTTTGTTCTCTGTCCCCCCTCTTCTAGACTGTGAGCCCACTGTTGGGTAGGGACTGTCTCTAGATGTTGCCAACTTGTACTTTCCAAGCACTTAGGGAAGCAGCGTGGCTCAGTGGAAAGAGCCCGGGCTTTGGAGTCAGAGGTCATGGGTTCGAGTCCCGGCTCCGCCACATGTCTGCTGTGTGACCTTGGGCAAGTCCCTTAATTTCTCGGAGCCTCCGTTACCTCATCTGTAAAATGGGGATGACGGCTGTGAGCCCCACGTGGGACAACCCGATCACCTTGTATCCCTCCCCCAGTGCTTAGAACAGTGCTTTGCACATAGTAAGCGCTTAACAAATGCCATCATCATTATTATTAGTAGTACAGTGGTCTGCACACAGTAAGCGCTCTACTTCCCAAGCGCTTAGTACAGTGCTCTGCACACAGTAAGCGCTCAATAAATACGATTGATGATGATGGCTTAGTACAGTGCTGTGCGCACAGTAAGCGCTCAATAAATACCTTGGAATGGATATATACCTGTATATATGTATATATACCTGTATACATGTATATATACCTGTATACATGTATATATGTTTGTACATATTTATTACTCTATTTATCTATTTATTTATTTTACTTGTACATATCTGTTCTATTTATTTTATTTTGTTAGTATGTTTGGTTTTGTTCTCTGTCTCCCCCTTTTAGACTGTGAGCCCGCTGTTGGGTAGGGATTGTCTCTATATGTTGCCAACTTGGACTTCCCAAGCGCTTAGTACAGTGCTCTGCACACAGTAAGCGCTCAATAAATACGATTGATGATGATGATATAGAGACAGTCCCTAGCCAACAGTGTTATTTGTAGTGATTGAGCACTTACCACTACTACTACTAGTAATAATGATGGCATTTGTTAAGCGCTTACTACGTGCAGAACACTGTTCTAAGCGCTGGGGAGGATACAAGGTGATTAAGTTGTCCCACAGTGAATCCCCATTTTACAGACGAGGTCATTGAGGCTTAGAGAAGTGAATCAATCAATCAATCAATCAATCAATCAATCATATTTATTGAGCACTTACTGTGTGCAGAGCACTTAGTCCACTGCTCTGCACACAGTAAGCGCTCAATAAATACGATTGATTGATTGATTAACAAATGCCATCATCATTATTATTATTAGTCCAGTGGTCTGCACCCAGTAAGCGCTCAATAAATACGATGGAATGAACGAATGAATGTGAGCCCGCCGTTGGGTAGGGACCGTCTCCAGATGTTGCCAACTTGGACTTCCCAAGCGCTTAGTCCAGTGCTCCGCACACAGTAAGCGCTCAATAAATACGATTGATTGATTAACAAATGCCATCGTCATTATTATTATTAGTCCAGTGGTCTGCACCCAGTAAGCGCTCAATAAATACGATGGAATGAACGAATGAATGTGAGCCTGCTGTTGGGTAGGGACCGTCTCCAGACGTTGCCGACTTGGACTTCCGAAGCGTTTAGTCCAGTGCTGTGCACACAGTCAGCGCTCAATAAATACCTTGGAATGGATATATACCTGTATATATGTATATATGTTTGTACATATTTATTACTCTATTTATTTATTTTACTTGTACATATCTATTCTATTTTATTTTGTTAGTATGTTTGGTTTTGTTGTCTGTCTCCCCCTTCTAGACCGTGAGCCCACTGTTGGGTAGGGCCCGTCTCTAGATGGTGCCAACTTGGACTTCCCAAGCGCTTAGTCCGGTGCTCCGCACACAGTAAGCGTTCAATAAATACGATTGACTGATTGATTAGTCCAGTGCTGTGCACCCAATAAGCGCTCAATAAATACGATGGAATGAACGAATGAATGTGAGCCCGCTGTTGGGTAGGGACCGTCTCTAGATGTGGCCAACTTGGACTTCCGAAGCGCTTAGTCCAGTGCTCCGCACACAGTAAGCGTTCAATAAATACGATTGATTGATTGATTAGTCCAGTGCTGTGCACCCAGTAAGCGCTCAATAAATACGATGGAATGAACGAATGAATGTGAGCCCGCCGTTGGGTAGGGACCGTCTCCAGACGGTGCCAACTTGGACTTCCCAAGCGCTTAGTCCAGTGCTCCGCACACAGTAAGCGTTCAATAAATACGATTGATTGATTGATTAGTCCAGTGCTGTGCACCCAGTAAGCGCTCAATAAATACGATGGAATGAACGAATGAATGTGAGCCTGCTGTTGGGTAGGGACCATCTCTAGACGGTGCCAACTTGGACTTCCGAAGCGCTTAGTCCAGTGCTCCGCACACAGTAAGCGCTCAATAAATACGATTGATTGATTGATTAACAAATGCCATCATCATTATTATTATTAGTCCAGTGGTCTGCACCCAGTAAGCGCTCAATAAATACGATGGAATGAATGAATGAATGTGAGCCCGCTGTTGGGTAGGGACCGTCTCCAGATGTTGCCAACTTGTACTTCCGAAGCGCTTAGTACAGCGCTCTGCACACAGTCAGTGCTCAATAAATACCTTGGAATGGATATATACCTGTATATATGTATATATACCTGTATATATGTATATATGTTTGTACATATTTATTACTCTATTTTACTTGTACCTATCTATTCTATTTATTTTATTTTGTTAGTATGTTTGGTTTTGTTCTCTGTCTCCCCCTTTTAGACCGTGAGCCCACTGTTGGGTAGGGCCCGTCTCTAGATGGTGCCAACTTGGACTTCCCAAGCGCTTAGTCCAGTGCTCTGCACACAGTAAGTGCTCAATAAATGCGATTGATTGATTAACAAATGCCATCATCATTATTATTATTAGTCCAGTGGTCTGCACCCAGTAAGCGCTCAGTAAATACGATGGAATGAACGAATGAATGTGAGCCCGCTGTTGGGTAGGGACCGTCTCTAGATGGTGCCGACTTGGACTTCCCAAGCGCTTAGTACAGTGCTGTGCACACAGTCAGCGCTCAATAAATACCTTGGAATGGATATATACCTGTATATATGTATATATACCTGTATATATGTATATATAATGTTTGTACATATTTATTACTTTATTTTACTTGTACATATCTATTCTATTTATTTTATTTTGTTAGTGTGTCTGGTTTTGTTGTCTGTCTCCCCCTTTTAGACTGTGAGCCCACTGTTGGGTAGGGCCCGTCTCTAGATGGTGCCAACTTGGACTTCCCAAGCGCTTAGTCCAGTGCTCTGCACACAGTAAGTGCTCAATAAATGCGATTGATTGATTAACAAATGCCATCATCATTATTATTATTAGTCCAGTGGTCTGCACCCAGTAAGCGCTCAGTAAATACGATGGAATGAACGAATGAATGTGAGCCCGCTGTTGGGTAGGGACCGTCTCTAGATGGTGCCGACTTGGACTTCCCAAGCGCTTAGTCCAGTGCTCCGCACACAGTCAGCGCTCAATAAATACCTTGGAGTGGATATATACCTGTATATACGTGTATATACCTGTATATATGTATATATGTTTGTACATATTTATTACTCTATTTTACTTGTACCTATCTATTCTATTTATTTTATTTTGTTAGTATGTTTGGTTTTGTTCTCTGTCTCCCCCTTTTAGACTGTGAGCCCACTGTTGGGTAGGGCCCGTCTCCAGATGGTGCCAACTTGGACTTCCCAAGCGCTTAGTCCAGTGCTCCGCACACAGTCAGCGCTCAATAAATACCTTGGAGTGGATATATACCTGTATATACGTATATATACCTGTATATATGTATATGCGTTTGTACATATTTATCACTCTATTTATTTTACTCGTACCTATCTATTCTATTTATTTTATTTTGTTAGTATGTTTGGTTTTCTTCTCTGTCTCCCCCTTTTAGACTGTGAGCCCGCTGTTGGGTAGGGCCCGTCTCCAGATGGTGCCAACTTGGACTTCCCAAGCGCTTAGTCCAGTGCTCCGCACACAGTCAGCGCTCAATAAATACCTTGGAGTGGATATATACCTGTATATATGTATATATACCTGTATATATGTCTATGCGTTTGTACATATTTATCACTCTATTTATTTTACTTGTACCTATCTATTCTATTTATTTTATTTTGTTAGTATGTTTGGTTTTGTGGTCCGTCTCCCCCTTGTAGGCTGTGAGCCCCCCGTTGGGTAGGGACCGTCTCTAGATGTTGCCAACTCGGACTTCCCAAGCGCTTAGTGCAGTGCTCCGCACACGGTCAGCGCTCAATAAATACCTGGGAGTGGATGAATGAATGACTGCTCCGCGGGCGGTGGGCGGGGCTTGGAGCGCGGCCACGCCCCCTCCCCCCGTGGTGGGCCCCCCCCCCCCCCCCCGCCGGGCCCGGGCGGTGGTTGTGCGCAGGCGCGCGGCGGGTCCGTTAGCTGTCAGGAGGCGCCGGGGGAGGTGGCCCCGGGCCCTCGAGGGGGCGGCCGCGCTCGGCTCGGCTCGGCTCGGCTCGGCTCGGCTCGGCTCGGCTCCTCCGCGCTGCTCCTCGGCTCTGCTCGGCTCCTCCGCTCGGCTCGGCCATGGGGAACCGGGAGATGGAGGAGCTGATCCCGCTGGTGAACCGGCTCCAGGACGCCTTCTCGGCGCTGGGCCAGAGCTGCCTGCTGGACCTGCCGCAGATCGCCGTGGTGGGCGGGCAGAGCGCCGGCAAGAGCTCCGTCCTCGAGAACTTCGTCGGCAGGTGCGGGGGGGGGGGGAAGGTCACGTGTCCCCACTGGAGGCGCGAGGCCCGGGGGGGGGAAAGGTCACGTGTCCCCACTGGAGGCGCGAGGCCCGGGGGGGGGGGGAGATAAGGGAGGGGTGCACCCCGGGGGGGGGGGAGGTCACGTGTCCCCACTGGAGGCGCGAGGCCCGGCCGGGGGGGGGGGGGGGTTGGAGGAATCAATCAATCAATCAATCGTATTTATTGAGCGCTTACTGTGCGCGGAGCACTGGACTGAGCGCTTGGGAAGTACAATCCATCAATCATCCATCAATCGTATTTATTGAGCGCTTACTGGGGGCGGAGCACTGGACTGAGCGCTTGGGAAGTGCAATCAATCAATCATCCATCAATCGTATTTATTGAGCGCTTACTGGGGGAAGAGCACTGGGCTAAGCGCTTGGGAAGTACAATCAATCAATCGTATTTATTGAGCGCTTACTGTGCGCGGAGCACTGGACTGAGCGCTTGGGAAGTACAATCCATCAATCATCCATCAATCGTATTTATTGAGCGCTTACTGGGGGCAGAGCACTGGACTAAGCGCTTGGGAAGTACAATCAATCAATCGTATTTATTGAGCGCTTACTGTGCGCAGAGCACTGGACTGAGCGCTTGGGAAGTACAATCAATCAATCATCAATCAATCTATTGAGCGCTTACTGGGGGCAGAGCACTGGACTAAGCGCTTGGGAAGTACAATCAATCAATCGTATTTATTGAGCGCTTACTGGGGGCAGAGCACTGGACTAAGCGCTTGGGAAGTACAATCAATCAATCGTATTTATTGAGCGCTTACTGTGCGCGGAGCACTGGACTGAGCGCTTGGGAAGTACAATCAATCAATCATCAATCAATCGTATTTATTGAGCGCTTACTGTGGGCGGAGCACTGGACTAAGCGCTTGGGAAGTACAATCAATCATCCATCAATCGTATTTATTGAGCGCTTACTGGGGGCAGAGCACTGGACTGAGCGCTTGGGAAGTACAATCAATCAATCGTATTTATTGAGCGCTTACTGTGCGCGGAGCACTGGACTGAGCGCTTGGGAAGTACAATCCATCAATCATCAATCAATCGTATTGATTGAGCGCTTACTGGGGGCAGAGCACTGGACTAAGCGCTTGGGAAGTACAATCAATCAATCGTATTTATTGAGCGCTTACTGGGGGCAGAGCACTGGACTAAGCGCTTGGGAAGTACAATCAATCAATCGTATTTATTGAGCGCTTACTGTGCGCGGAGCACTGGACTGAGCGCTTGGGAAGTACAATCCATCAATCATCCATCAATCGTATTTATTGAGCGCTTACTGGGGGCAGAGCACTGGGCTAAGCGCTTGGGAAGTACAATCAATCAATCGTATTTATTGAGCGCTTACTGGGGGCAGAACACTGGACTAAGCGCTTGGGAAGTACAATCAATCAATCGTATTTATTGAGCGCTTACTGTGGGCAGAGCACTGGACTAAGCGCTTGGGAAGTACAATCAATCATCAATCAATCGTATTTATTGAGCACTTACTGTGGGCAGAGCACTGGATTGAGCACTTGGGAAGTGCAATCAATCATCAATCAATCGTATTTATTGAGCGCTTACTGTGGGCAGAGCACTGGGCTAAGCGCTTGGGAGGTACAGGTTGGCAACACATAGAGACGGTCCCTACCCAATAGTGGGCTCACAGTCTAGAAGGGGGAGACGGAGAACAAAACCAAACGTACTAACAAAACAAAATAAATAGAATAGATAGGTACGAGTAAAATAAATAGAGTAATCAATCTGTACAAACATCTATACAGGTGCTGTGGGGAAGGGAAGGAGGTAAGATGGGGGGGATGGAGAGGGAGATGAGGGGGAGAGGAAGGAAGGGGCTCAGTGTGGGAAGGCCTCCTGGAGGAGGTGAGCTCTCAGTAGGGCCTTGAGGGGAGGGAGAGAGCTAGCTTGGCGGATGGGCAGAGGGATTGGGGGCATTCCAGGCCCGGGGGAGGACGGGGGCCGGGGGGCGATGGCGGGAGAGATAAGGGAGGGGGGCACGAGGCCTGACCGGGGGCGGGGGGAGATGAGGGAGGGGGGCACCCCTGCTGGGGGGGGGGGAGGTCACGTGTCCCGACGGGAGGCGCGAGGCCCGGGGGGGGGATGAGGAAGAGGGCACGAGGCCCCCGGGGAGGGGGGGGGAGAGATGAGGGAGGGGTGCACGAGGCCCCTGGGGGGGGGGGGGCAAGGTCACGTGTCCCCACGGGAGGCGCGAGGCCCGGGTGGGGGGGGGGGAGGAAGAGGGCACGAGGCCCCCGGGGAGGGGGGAGAAGGTCACGTGTCCTGGGGGGGCACGAGGCCCCGGGGGGGGAGATGAGGAAGAGGGCACGAGGCCCCCGGGGAGGGGGGAGAAGGTCACGTGCCCTGGGGGGGCACGAGGCCCCGGGGGGGGGAGATGAGGAAGAGGGCACGAGGGGTCCCCCCACCCCGTCCCCATCCCCCTCCCCAAGAGCCGATCGCCAGCTACCTGGCTACCCAGTCTCTTTCCCGCCCGCTTCCCCGCAGCGCCTACCACAGCGCTTGGCACGTAGTAAGCGCTTAACAGAAGCCGTGATTATCATTGTACCCCAGGAGGAGGTTATCCTCAGCTCGGGATCTGGGTTATGGGGCTGCCCCCCACCCTGAGCCGATCGCCAGCCCCGTTGGCTCCCCCCGGACATGCCCCTGGCTACCCAGCCTCTTTCCCAGCACCTACGACAGCGCTTGGCACCTAGTAAGCGCTTAACAGGAGCCATGATTATTGTTGTATCCCAGGAGGAGGTTATTCAGCAGCAGGTAGGGGGCTTTTTTCCCTTTTCCCATGTGGCCTCTCCGGCCGCTGAGCGTTTGAGACATCGGCTGGACGGCCGCCTCTTCCCTCCGACCCCCCCTCTCCCTTTCCCTCTCGGTGGGCAGAGAATGAAATCATCTGGCAGGGGGAGGCCTAGCGAGAGACGCGCCCGACCATCCTGCCCGGAGGACTTGGCGCATAAAAGGTGGTGTGTTCGCCCGGCCATCTGTTCCCAGGCGTGGGCCTGGATCCGAGAAGCCAGGAGGGGAGCCCGGCCTTGTTTGTGTGCGTGGACTTGTGTCGCTTCGGAGGGGAGGGGAGGAGGCCTGTGCCAAGCATCAATCAATCAATCAATCAATCGTATTTAGTGAGCGCTTACTGTGTGCAGAGCACTGTACTAAACACTTGAGAAGTGCAAGTTGAAGCCTGAACGGTCGAAGCCTGAAAAATGGCTAGCGTGCGTCTTCTTCCGCCTCCTCCATCTTCACTGCTTGAGTCAGGTGCCCCATGGCGGAACCCAAAGATGGCACGCCGCCCGGTGCACTTGGAACTGGACAACCGGGTACGACTTCGGAGGGGGAGGGAGAGCTCGAGGATCATCCCCCAAATAGGAACTTGGACGACCAAAAAGTGGAATTCAAGAGAAGGGCCGCTTACCTCCGTAGTCTGGTCTGCACAATAACGTGCGGAGCAGCGCCTTATGAGGATGGAGTAGTGTCCATCTGTCATCAGGTAGGAGGGCACACTTAATAATAATAATGATGATGGCATTTGTTAAGCGCTTAGTATGTTCCAAGCACTGTTCTAAGCTCTGGGGCGGTTACAATGTGATCAAGTTGTCCCACGTGGGGCTCACAGTCTTAATCCCCATTTTTACAGATGAGGGAACTGAGGCTCAGAGAAGTTAAGTGGTTTGCCCAAGGTCACACAGCAGACTTGTGGCGGAGCCGGAATTCAAACCCACAACCTCTGACTCCAAAGCCCGTGCTCTTTCCACTGAGCCACGCTGCTTGTGCGTGGACTTGTGTCGCTTTGGAGGGGCGGGGAGGGAAGGGGGCCTGTGCCAAGCATCAGAACGGTTGAAGCCTGAAAAATGGCTAGCGTCTTCTTCCGCCTTCTCCATCTTCACTGCTTGAGCCAGGGATTTGGAACTGGACAGCAGGCTATGACTTCGGAGGGGGAGGGGGAGCTCGAGGATCATCCCCCAAATAGGAACTTGGACGACCAAAAAGTGGAATTCAAGAGAAGGGCCGTTTACCTCCGTAGTCTGGTCTGCACAATAACATGCGGAGCAGCACCTTATGAAGATGGAATAGTGTCCATCTGTCATCGGGTAGGAGGGCATACTTAATAATGATAATAATAATAATGATGATAATGGCATTTGTTAAGCGCTTATTATGTGCCATTTTACCTCCTTCCCTTCCCCACAGCACCTGTATATATGTATATATGGTTGTACATATTTATTACTCTATTTATTTATTTTACTTGTACATATCTATCCTATTTATTTTATTTTGTTAGTATGTTTGGTTTTGTTCTCTGTCTCCCCCCTTTTAGACTGTGAGCCCACTGTTGGGTAGGGACTGTCTCTATATGTTGCCAATTTGTACTTCCCAAGCGCTTAGTACAGTGCTCTGCACATAGTAAGCGCTCAATAAATACAATTGATGATGATGATGATGTGCAAAGCACTGTTCTAATCTCTGGGGGGGATACAGTGTTATCAAGTTGTCCCACGCGGGGCTCACAGTCTTAATCCCCATTTTTACAGATGAGGGAACTGAGGTTCAGAGAAGTTAAGTGACTTGCCCAAGGTCACACAGTAGACTTGTGGCGGAGCCGGGATTCGAACCCACGACCTCTGACTCCAAAACCCGTGCTCTTTCCACTGAGCCACGCTGCTTCTCTGTGAGCCCACCAGCGGGCTTTACTTCTAGAGGAACAGGGATCTAGTGGTTTCATCAAGGGAATTTTTGGATTCCTTTCACTTTTTAGCCACATTTATGATCCACGTGTTTGGTTCATTCCTTGTCTTTACAGTTCATTCCTCTGCAAAATGGGCAGGAGTAGGGGATGATGTGTGTGTGTGTGTGTGTGTGTGTCAGAGCTATGCCAATCTGTTTGGTTAGCACTAATGTTTTAGGTGGTTTTAGTATCTTCAGAAAGGAGATCTCAGTCCAAGGTGTTGCTGTCATAGTTAATGGGTATTTCCTGAGAAGGTAGAGAGATAGCAGGTGAAACCAAAGATGAAAAATTCCAAGTGATCTGCTACAAATTCACCGTGTGACCTTAGTCAAGTCATGTAATCCGGCTGTCTGTTTCCTCCCTTGTTTTGAGGAATACAAAAACGAATGATGATAAAGGATTCTTTAGCTCGAGAAAGTAAACATCTCCAAATGCAACTAATTATTTTAACACCTTTCAAAAATGTAATTTCTCCATTCTGTAACTAATGGAATGAACCAAGCCCATTAATATGTGTCATATTCTTGAATTTGCCTCTTTGAAAACTTGTTGCAAAAAGGGCACTAATTTCCCTTGGTGGCATTTTGAAGATTTTAGTGTTCCAGCCCATAATGTACTTTAACAGTAATTTGAGTAGCTGCTTTAAAATGAACAATTAAGGATTAGTGTTTATATTTTGAAAATAAAAGCACTATATCTGGTGGGGAGGGGGGCCGCTTTGGGATAGCCCCAGTGCATGAGTATTTTTAGAGGGGAGAACCTACTTTGACCATATAAATGCCAGTTGCAAGCATTTTCAATTGACCTCTCCAGAAAGCCTGCTGTTCCTTTCAGTAACATGGTTTTATCGTTCTTCCTCTCTCTGTGTTTCTAGTCTTGATTTTTTTGCTTTTTCTAAACAGTATTTATTCTTAATCACGAGACAAAAATAATCTACTGCTGTTCTTGACTTTGCTCTTTGATAACCATTTATTTATCCTTGGTCAGAAGAGAAATAAAATTTCAATATTTTGTTGTATAAAATATAGCAACCACAATCTTTTGGTGTGCATCTGTAATTCATTCCTAATTAGTGATTTTTTTTGCTAATTAAACAATACTAGAATGTCCAAAGCCAAGGAAAAAAGCAATTACCAAAAAATTCCTTCATTTAACACGTCAGAAACAACATTTATCTGCAGAAATGATACCTACCTAGTAGAAATCAAGTGTTAGGAAGAAACCTAATTAAAATTAGTGTGGTCATTTGTCTTTATTAAAGGTTTCTGTTGGAGGCTGAACCATCAGAGTCAATTTTTTTTAATAATCACCCAAAGCAGAAGGGGCTAAGGGGTAGCTCTGTTTTGACCGCCGATTTAGACCAGAAGAATAAGTGTATTAATTTTAAAGTACAGCATTTCAGCTTTTGTTTGACCTTGGTTTTATTTCAGTGAGTGAAAGTAGAAATAAGCTCCTCTTTCCCAAACATGTCATTTCCCTCTTTTGTGTCCGTCTGTCTATTCATTTGAGTCATTGAACAGTTAAGAGCGACCTTAGCGTAGTCATCAAAGGAAGGGGAATTGCTGTTGATCGTAAATTGCTTAATAGAGTTTTCAGAGGGGCTAGATCCATTCCATTGAAAACAACGATTTAATTTCCCTCCTTAATGGTTGATGGAGGTCAACGGACCCTTATTCATTGAAACAGTTAAATCTCTTTTCTCAAATTGCTTTGCTTGGAATTAATTTTTGCCACCCTCTGGATAAACTTGCATGTCGATTTGTTTACCTCTTTCAGTTGTAACTTTAAAGACAAGTGGTCCAGAGTGATGGGGTTTGCGATTCTTGTGAAGGGGATATTTGTGATTTTTTTTTTTAATTGCTGAAACAATGACTCCTGCTTATCGTTAACAGCATTCATTGTGTGCCTTCTGTGCAGTGGGTGTTTGGGAATACATAATAATAATAATGGCATTTGTTAAGCACTTACTATGTTCAAATCACTGTTCTAAGTGCTGGGGAGGCTACAAGGTGATCAGGTTGTCCCTCAGGGGGCTCACAGTTTTAATCCCCATTTTCCAGTTGAGGTAACTGAGGCACAGGGAAGTTAAGTGACTTGCCCAAAGTCACACAGCTGACAATTGGCGGAGCCGAGGTAGTATTCGTACAGCGTAAGTAGACCGGGTAGTTTAAAAAGGTGAGCTCTAGAGCTTCAATGGATGAACAGTGAATCCTAAGTCCGAGTTCTGTACCTGTTTCTGATAATTGGAGAAATCACTTGGCTTGTCCAGTCTCCCATTTCTCTTCATTAAATTGTAAACTCCTTGGAGGCAAGGAGGATGATTTATGCCTCCCCCTCTTGATTGTAAGCTCCTGGTGGGCAGGGAATGTGCCTGCCGACTCTGTTGAAATATACTCTCCCAAATGCTCAGTACAGTGTTCTTTGCCAGTAAGCACTCAGTAAATATCATTGATTTCTAAATATTTCCTAAGCGCCTAGTGCAGTGATCTGCCCCGGTAAATGCTGTTGATGAAATAAAATGGTAATGCTAACACTATTTGGCATTTACTAACTCATAACAGTTTTGGGAAAATGAATACTTATAAATCATCTTTGTTCTCTTGAATAAGTAGCTCTATATAAATACAGAGTAGAATTTCAGTATTAATATTAATATGAAGCCATTTTAGGTTAAAAAAATGCTTTTTCCCTACTGGCTTAGGACTTATTAGAAAGGAAATATAAGTGAAACTTGACATATGACGCTCAAAGAAGTTGCACTTGCCTGTTTGTAGATTGTTTATGGAAGTGTTAAGTCAAAGCTAATGTGCAAATGATTTTAATGATATACTTGTTAGAAGCATTAGCTTCCTCATGCTAATTGTTTAGGTGGATTGTGCCACATAACTTGATTCTAGTCTTTTAATTTTGGATAATTCAGCAATTGTGAAATTGCTCTTGTGAACAGGAAAATGTTATTTTAAAAAAATGGCTTTCTAGGGAAGAGAATATTAGTAGGTCAGTGAGATTTATTTAAAGCGTTAGTTCAAGCCTTGACTTTAGTTTTGAATCTTTCCAGCATGGGTCAGTTGATTAGTGCAAGACCTATTTCCTGAGGAGGAGGAGGATCTTCAGCATTAGTCTTTTGATGCTAATGTCGATAGATCAATCATTCGATTTCATATTTATTGGGGCTTTTTCTGGGTGCTGAGCACTGTACTAAGTGCTTGGGAAACCGCAGTAGAGTGAGTGAACAAACCTAGTCCCTGCTGTCAATGGTATTCCAATCTAGTGGGACCAGAAGAATAAATTTTTTAAAGACTTTGGAGACGGGTGTTTTTTCCCTACTGATTTGTGCCCTTAGTCAACTGCAAAGTCAAATATTCTAATAATGGGCCATGAAATGCTTGGCTTTACCCTCTAACTGGCACCTGGGGAGTACTCAGTTCTGCCATACTGTGTGTTTTTATTAAACATTTTGGTCAGTACGGTGTTAGGAAATTAGAGAAGTGTTCACCCAACGAAACGAGCCTGTTCGGAAACAGCTCACTGCCGTGTTGGGAGAAACGGTTTGTGCACATCTATGCATCATTGTACCTTGTTAATACTTCAATGCAAGTTTTCCTTAACCTGTGGTTTGCAAGAATGCGCCCCCACCCCCATGCATTCTTATGGGATTACTAAATGTATTGATCTTAGATCTTCAAGCTTAATATTTTTAGAACTATTTGAGTAACAGTATGGATAAAAACAGAATAATCATGGGCCCTGTCCAATGGGCTTACAATCCAAACATTAGATACTCAAAAAGGTTTTTTTTTTTTCTTCTTCTTCTTCTTTGGGAACCAAGTTGGATGGGCAGCCAGCCAACATAGGAAGTGGAGGAGTGAGATCTTTGTAGTTAATTCTATTCAACAAGTAGCTGATGCATTCTGTGCCAGGCGTAACTTCTCATAGCCTTCTGGGCCATTCCTAGATGGAATTCTTCATGTAACAAATGTATGGGCCTCTATTCTATCTTTAATCCATGGAGGAGATACAGGCTGGCTGCCAGAAATGAGCATTTCTGTTTGCTGAAAAGACTGGGGAGTCCAGTACCAGTGTTGAATTCAGATTGCTTCAAAGATGTGCAACACAGAGGTGCTGTTTGTTGGCCTGGTCACTTCTACAGTATATTCTGTAACTGCTGATTCCCACCCTTTTCATTACCAACTGGCTGGCTTTTTTGTATATTTTAACACTAGGCATTAATTTCTAGAAAGGTTGTTTGAAAGATGAGGAGGATTTTGGGTTGGTGTCATGACAGTTGTCAAGGGCTCCAATTTATTCTGCCCTAGGCTTTTCAGATGGCACGATGGAACCCTCCAAATTTGGGACTGCCCCATTCAAGTGGGACATCTGGTTCCATTCGAAGAGGCAAGGTAATCCTTAGTGTGCCAGTATATTGTAACCTAGTGGAAAGAGCACGAGCCTGGGTTTCCAGTCCCAGCTCTGCCACTTCCTGCTGTGTGACCTTGGGCAAGTCACTTAACGGCTCTGTGCCTCAGTTTTCTAAATTGCAAAATGAGGATTGAGCACTTGTTCTCCCTCCTACTTCACTGTGAACCCCACGAGTGATGGAGACTATGTCTCACCTGATTAACTTGTATCTACCCCAGCGCTTAGTAAAATGCTTGGCACAAGTTAAGTGCTTAACAAATACCACCTTTACTAGTTGACTGTGAAGAAAGAAGGAAGATTGCAGTGCTGGACCGAGAGCAATATAAGGTTCTTCAGGGCCATTTGGCTGGCGGTCACTATCATCTGTTCGGATTAGTGCAGAACCACTAGGTAGTTATGAAAAAGCAGGGATGTAGTGATGTCAGGGAAAAGATACTGTACATTTTATGGTTAGAACAATAACAACAATTAAAAGGGACTGGAGAGATTAAAAGTAGTGCAAGGAGGATTAATGTGCTAATGGCACAAGTGGGATTAATGGTTTTAGAAGTACCTTCAAGGAGTAAATATTTAAAGGAAGAAGGAGATATTCCACCTGATACAAGCAGCTCAGTAACAGTCGTGGGTTGAAACTAAGGTAATAAAAAATAGAGCCTAATAATAATAATAATGGCATTTATTAAGCGCTTACTATGTGCAAAGCACTGTTCTAAGCGCTGGGGAGGTTACAAGGTGATCAGGTTGTCCCACGGGGGGACCCCAGTCTTAATCCCCATTTTACAGATGAGGTAACTGAGGCACAGAGAAGTTAAGGGACTTGCCCAAAGTCACACAGCTGACAAGTGGCAGAGCCGGGATTTGAACCCATGACCTCTGACTCCAAAGCCCGGGCTCTTTCCACTGAGCCATGCTGCTTCCCTAAATGTCAGGGAACATTTCCTGACCCTAAGACTTAGACAAGAAAATGGTTTCCTGTAGACAGTGGAAGGAGTACTATGATCTTAACATCCTTTTTAATTATTCAGACAAGCCTCCTTTGGTGGGGGGTAAAATTTTTTATAAGCTGATTTTCTTTGTCACCAAGATGGTCTTGATTTTTGCTTTCTTGCCCCACTTCAATATAATTCCTGTTTCAGTTTGAATTTGCACAGCAATTGGCAATAATAGAAATCATCTTTAAAACATCCCCAAAAGATCAAGGCCATATCGTTCTCCTTTCTGCTACAGTATAGACTCAGAGATGCCAAGAAAGTTGTCCAAGGTCAGATGGGGAGGCAGAGTTGAGATTAGAATTCACAGTTACTAATCCAAACCACTATTTCTCTTTTCCTCCTCTTACTGTTTCTAGGTTGCCTCCTTTTCTTTCCCAGTGTCTCTCCCTCAGAAGCTATCCTTCCTCTGGAAACAGGGAACTTGACAATAAATTAAAAAAAAAAAATCACTTGCTTGTCAAATTGAGTATAGGAAGAGGCAGGAGCAAAGACTCTTTATGTACCAGAGAAAAGAAATTGTTTGAAGATTATCTATCCCTGAATCTAAAAGTGGATTGCAGGGAACAATTTTGAGCTGACGTAGGGATGAACTGAGTGAGGTAATGGGTATTTTTCCATTTCATTCAATTTTGTCTTATGAGCATTAGCGAAAAGCTTGGGAACAGTTGGTTTGGAGAAATAACTCTGAGCCAAAAATTGGATAGCATTAACCTTCAGTGATGACTTGATAAGGAAAATAGCTTGACTATAATACTTGATAAAGAGGAATATTTTTTTCCAAAAACTCAGTGC
Organism: Tachyglossus aculeatus; assembly: GCF_015852505.1. Taxonomy (NCBI): domain Eukaryota; kingdom Metazoa; phylum Chordata; class Mammalia; order Monotremata; family Tachyglossidae; genus Tachyglossus; species Tachyglossus aculeatus. Next base: position 6,798,693 of record NC_052081.1, read on the forward strand.
CCCGCATTATGACAAATGTAATATTCCACTTAAACTCCCGGTACCTTGTGATTATTTACTGGCTGTTCTAAATCAAATTGATCCAGCAGTTTTACATGTAGGATAATGCTCCTTTGTGACTCTATTGTCAGAGCCGCACTGCTTCTTGGAAGGCGGGTTTCTCACAAGCTAACATCCTGGAAATGAATATGACTTCCTCAGAGTTGCATTGTCCATTGTGTCAGTAGTCTAAGGGAGTTAGGTTTGCATATTTAAATGAATTCTTCTTTGAATTTTGATTGTGGATTTAGAGCTAATCTGTGTGCTTGTGTATACTTCCCTAGGCATTTACAAAGCAGGACTTGGGGGTGGAGGGGGAAAAGTTAAGCCCCAGTAGTTTATCTAGGCTGGTCATTTCCTGGTTGTAGCTAAAAATGAAATGAAATCTAGAGGAGAAAAAAAAATTTGGTAAGATGTTCTTGAGAATTCTGTTCAGGGTAAAGTGGAAAACTGTCCATGTATTGAGCCTTATCTAAGTCCCTTTAAATAGGAACCAAACCTGCCTATTTTCTTTTCTTTCAAGTAATTATCCACTTACTTAGGATGGCTAATCTTTGAGCCTTAGCAATGATTTAATTAGTGTTGCTCAAGTAATAAGCCCTTATACAAAGCATTACAATAACAGTGCACTTTTTATTTCAAGGAGCTCTAAACACTTTTCGTGTGTGTGTGTGTGTGTGTGTGTGTGTGTGTGTGTGTATAGAGAGAGAGAGAGAGAGAAGCAGTGTGGCTCAATGGAAAGAGCACGGGCTTTGGAGTCAGAGGTCATGGATTCAAATCCCTGCTCTGACAATTGTCAGCTGTGTGACTTTAGGCAAGTCACTTAACTTCTCTGGGCCTCAGTTACCTCATCTGTAAAATGGGGATTGACTATGAGCCCCCCGTGGGACAACCTGGTCACCTTGTAACCTCCCCAATGCTTAGAACAGTGCTTTGCACATAGTAAGCACTTAATAAATGCCATTATATATATATACACACACATATATGGATATATGTGTGTATGTATGTATCCATAATATACCTACAAATACATACAATATATACATTCATATACTCAGGACACCATGAGTCTGGAGGATTCCTCCAGGAGGCCTTCCTTGATTGTTTTATTTTCCTTCCATCTAGCACTTCTGCACCAACACACTTGTATACTCCCAATCACTTATAACCCCTCTGTAAATGTCGACTTATGTGCCCTACTATTTAAGCACTTACTCATAAAAATACCCACTTGCCCTTTTTTCCTGAACATTATTTCAGCATTTCCCTCTCTGAATTGTAAACTCCTCTAGAGCAGAAAGCAGGTCTACGAACTGTACTGTACTCTCCCGAGTGCTCCATACAGCTAGATGGTCGATAAATGCTATTGCAGTTGGAGAAGAGGAAATAGAGAGTAAACCAATATTAACTCATCAGTTTTTGAAGAAATAGATTTTTCCTTAGAGTGGAAGATTGGAGAAGCAGAACTTCTTGGCAAGGAGGGTAATGAAGGCAAGGGATGTTAAAGATGGTTGACAAGAAAAGCTATATTTTATGTTTTTTAAGACATACTGAGCATTCAGGGAGGGGAGAAAGAAAATGGTTTAGGTCTGTAAAGAAGTACAAAAATTCTAAGAGCAGCTGTTGTCATGGTAATACCCTACCCTTCTATTACTTTTAGTGGAAAGGCATTGCATTTTTCCTCCCCCATGCTTTGCCAGCCTGACTAGCATTTCCATCACTCAGTCAATGGTATTTATTGAGTGCTTACTGGGTGCAGAACTCTGTACTAAGTGCTTAGGAGCATACAACACTAAAGGAGCCCTGCCCACCAGGAGATTTGAGTCGAGAGGATTGCTTGACTAATCGGTAGCTCCTAGCTCTATTTCATATATCCGTGGCTACCGAGACAAAGTCCTGAACATTATCTGTGAGCAGTCTAGAATCTTAAAAGATAAACTTAAGGTTCAAGGGCTTAGTACAATGCTTTGCACACAGTAAGCGCTCAATAAATAAGACTGAATGAATGGAAGCACAAAGAGTCTTGTTCTTTTTGCTGGAACTGAAGCCCTTTTAGGGAAGCCACATGCCTGAACAACGGGCAAACATTGTGGGCTGCTCCTCCTCTTTGTCTTTGCTGAGCATGAATGTGCAATCAGTGGCCCGCACTGTGGGGCAAAGAGCTTGGTCGATGAAAATCCTATCAATAACCGAGCAGATACCTCCACCTCTCCACCAGCACCACCCAAGAAAAATGATAGAAAAAGAGTTCTAGTCTCAAGAGTGAGGAATGGTGTCCTATGAGAAATGAGACCTGCTTTGGTGGATGAAGAACATAACATAAGCAACTCCATTTCAATACTGGCTCAGAGCAGCGGTCCGTCCAGCCCAGGATTCTCCCTCCAACAGAGGCAGTAGGATGCCTGGAAGAACAGTGGGATGGTTGCTCTCTTTGGCATCCGTCCTAATGCTCTGCCATGTTGATGAAAATGAAAATTAGCATGTGTTGTCTTTTCCAAATCTCAAAAAATATGGCTTTTTGTTGGTGCTGTATTTTTGGACCTAGCAATAGCATAGTGAAAAAGAATGGAGTGTTATCATTGGGCTGTTCTTTGCAGCTCAATCAGTCTATTCTGCCGGAGATAGATTTAAGCCTTTAGAGTAGCTCTGATGAGAACAAGGTAAAGATTGTGGGGACGCAGCCCAACCCAGCCTGGGCCCCTCCTGACCTGTGTCTGGCAGACGTGAAATAATTTGAGGTCTGGCATGTCTGAACCCCCAAATTTTAGAAGATTGCCAAGTTAAAAAGGATTGCTATGTTAAAGGGGCTTTAGCCCTTTTCGAGGACCATGGTGGATTTGGTTGTCCAGGCAACCTAGCTCTGACTCTTCTGGAGTGGCAGCATTAACAACTAGGGGAAGCATCAGGTAAATACTCATTTATACACTTTCAAAAGGAGAGAAATCATCATCATCATCATCAATCGTATTTATTGAGCGCTTACTATGTGCAGAGCACTGTACTAAGCGCTTGGGGAGTACAAATTGGCAACATATAGAGACAGTCCCTACCCAACAGTGGGCTCACAGTCTAAAAGGGGGAAACAGAGAACAAAACCAAACATACTAACAAAATAAAATAAATAGAATAGATATGTACAAATAAAATAAATAAATAAATAAATAGAGTAAAAAAAATATGTACAAACATATATACATATATACAGGTGCTGTGGGGAAGGGAAGGAGGTAAGATGGGGGGGATGGAGAGGGGGACGAGGGGGAGAGGAAGGAAGGGGCTCAGTCTGGGAAGGCCTCCTGGAGGATAATCATATAAATCATATCATATAAATCATATATATCATATCATATATCATATCATATATCATATCATATAAATCATATAAAGAGAAGATCATTTCTAGCCCCATGTGGGACCTCATTATTTTGTATCTACCCCAGTACTCGACACATAGTTAGCGCTTAACAAATACTGCAGTTATTATTATTACTTTTGATAATAATAAAATAATAGTAAAATTATTGTTTGTAAAAATGGAGCTTCCCTATTTTCCAGGTCATGGGGTTTTGTGAGTTAGAAGGATTGTAAATTAATATGTAAAGCAATTTGCAAATGTTTACTTCTACCTGTGCAGTTCTGCAGAGGTCAACTGGATACCTTCAAAATAGGAGAGAATTGAACTATTAGGTTGGTATAAATTGGCAGAAGAGAAAAATTATTCAGTGTCTGGAGCACTGCAGGTTGGAAACTGGGTTCTTATTTGCTGACTCACTGAATGATTCTGGGCAAGTCATTTAGCTTCCCTGTACTGGTTCTCTAACTGCCAAAAAAGACTATTTTAGAATGTGAGTTTCTAGCCTAGAAGTCAGAGGCAATGTCTTCTAAGTTTTCTGAACAGGACCTAAGACAAGTGAAAATTCATTGAGTGGCAAATGAATAATTCAAGAGATTACTGCTCTTCAGCAAAAAATCCCCACATAAAACAACTTAGAAAATATTTTGAGACTGACTGACAAATGCTAAGGTAGAAATAATGTTAATATTATTGTTCTTGACTTTTCTTAACAAAACTACAGTATTTTTTCAATACTTCCAAACACTTTTTCCTTTTATAATAATAATAATTATAATAATAATAATGGCATTTATTAAGCACTTACTATGTGCAGAGCACTGTTTTAAGCACTGGGGAGGTTACAAGGTGAACAAGTTGTCCCACGGGGGGCTCACAGTCTTAATCCCCCATTTTACAGATGAGGTAACTGAGGCACAGAGAAGTTAAGTTACTTGGCCGAAGTCACACAACTGACAATTGGCAGAGCCGGGATTTGAACTCCAAAGCCCTGGCTCTTTCCACTGAGCCAGGCTGCTTCTCTTTTATTCCAAAATACTTTCACATTTGTTAAATAATATTAATAACTATGGGATTTGTTAAGCACCTACTGTGTGCCAGGCCCTGTACTAAGCACTGGGATGGGGACACAAGCAAATTGGGTTGGACACAGTCCCCATCCCAGGTGGGGCTCCCAGCCTCAATCTTAACTTTAAAGATGAGGTAACTGAGGCCCAGAGAAGTGAAATGACTTGCCCAAGGTCACACAGCAGACAAGTGGAGGAGCTGGGATTAAAACCCACGACCTTCTGACTCCCGGGGCCTGTGCTCTATCCACTACGCCATGCTTCTTCAGGCATGTTCTCACTGTATCTTTATAGCATTTATATTTTTACAGCATTTATAGCATTCCTGTGGGTTGCGGGAAGATGAAATTATTATTACCATTTTACAGATGAGGAGACTGGGGCACAGAAATTGTCACTGGCCCAGAGAAACAAAGCAGGCTAGCCTTAAAGCTGGAATTGTAAAATTAGCCATAGAACCATCATCACTATCACCAAAATGCATTTATTAACACAATAATCTCTGCATTTTACTGTTCTAAGCATGGGGGAAGTTACAAGGAAGTATTTTGAGACAAATCCTGCCCACGAGAAGCTCGCAGCTAATGTAGCGAACTAATACAGAGAAAGTTTAGTTCATAAATAACAGATAGAACAGTTCAGGTGAGCAAGAGAGGCTCTTAAGATGAAACAGGAGCCCATCCTGGCTGAGGGATCTCAGTTAACTGTTTTTATAGCGTATTGATTAAACATGTATTAAGATAGCTCACTTTGCCCTGCCTCACTGCCTGGAAGGCTAGGTTTTTGGGGGGTTTTTTGATACCTTTTTGTGCGCAGGACGAGTAGTAATGGTCGTCAGTTCAAACACCGTGATTCCACAGGAACTGAAGTGGGGGAAACTCACAGGGAGCGCTTTCACCAAGTTTTTTGTCAGATATGGGGAATTCTTATTTTTAGGCTGTTTGAGGTTATGATCAAAAAACAACGCAGGGGTGAAAATGTTTTCTCATAAACGTTGGATGTTAAAAACGTTCAGCCACTGCAGACTGTGAACAAGTTATTCAATAACTTGTAGACTGGGGATGAATCCTGTCCTTAGGCCTTAGTGAAGGAAACTAAACACTTGGATCGTTAGCTAATAATAACACACAAAAACAGAGTCTTTCCTTTTCTTGTGCCTCTTTACGCAGACATGGCTCAAAAGTGGGGTGATTTGCCAGGTATTTTTGAACTGAGAATCCTGTGGCCTAGGGGAAAGAGCATGGACCTGGGTTTCAGAAGGTTGTGGGTTCTAATCCTGGCTCTTTCAGTTGTCTGCTGTGTGACCTTGGGAAAGTCACTTAACTTCTCTGTGCCTGTTACCTCATCTGTGAAATAGGAATGAAGACTATGAGCCCTCTGTGGGACAGGGTAATCTTTTATCTACCCCAGTGCTTATTACAGTGCCTGGCACATAGTAAAGTGCTTAACAAATTCCATTTAAAAAAAGACAAAAAAACTGCGCTAGGGTTGTAAGCCCTCTAGCCTATGAGAGCCAAAGTGTGTCAACTTTGTTATATTGTTCTCTCCGAAGCACACAGTACACACTCAAGAAATATGATCGACTGACCGCCTGACTGACACGCAATAGATACCATTGATGAAGGGGACTAGGGTAGGCCTGGGTGAGAGAATATGGCGCTCACAGCAAAGATGGCATTGGCAGGGTAGCGGAAAGAGGAAGGTGCTGAGGGTCAGGAGATCGTCTCTATATGTTGCCAACTTGTACTTCCCAAGCGCTTAGTACAGTGCTCTGCACACTGTAAGCACTCAATAAATACGATTGAATGACTCTGGGTTCTAGCCCCAGCTCTGCCTCCTCTGTGACCTTGAGAAAGTCACTTAAACACTCTGGTCCTCCATTTCCTCAGCTGAAAAATGGGGATGATAGTACTTCTTCCTATCAAGGGGATGTTATAAAATGCAATAATGTGAAAGAGATTTGGACAAATAAAATCGCTATATAAATACAAGATATTGCTACTGATTGATTGACGTGGTTCCAGGCTCTTCCAAGGGTGTTCTTTTCCTCTTCCCTTCTGACAGTACCCTGGAAGCAGGCAGGAGCTGGAGGATTGGTGTTTTATTGTTGCCTCCTTTTCTGGTTTTGAACTTGAGCATGCTTTGGATTATTGAATCGATTCGCTTGTCTCAGCAGTAGTTCTAAAACTGTGAAACACCTATGCACCTTTTATGGGCTGTTGGAAGACTCTTTAGTTCCAAGAGTTGGGTTGAAAATTTTGGGTTTGATTTTCCTTTCAATGGCAGTATAAGGTCAATGCAGTGAAAATGTGGTTTGGTGGCCTAATTGTTTGAAATGCTTTTGTGGTTTGCGAAGAGGCCCATCTCATTTTGTGGTGTTATTCTGACTGTGTTGTTAGCTAAGAGTTAATTTACTGAATTGCCCCACCTCTCGGGGTGGATTAGCAGCTTGCTGTAATGCCTCATCGGTCAACACCAAATTCCAAGTCCGGGGGTCTCTGAAGGAAGAATTCCATGCTACTCTCTTGTTGGGTGTCAGGCTTTTAGGTGGGGCACTGGGGCTAGGCCAGTCCTCCTGGCTCAAAGACGTCCTCATTGGCTTATATCAGAGAAGCAGCATGGCGTAGTGGCTAGGGTTTGGGCTTGGGAGTCAGAGGTCATGAGTTCTAATCCCGGCTCTGCCACCGGGTGACCTTGGCCAAGTCACTTCACTTCTCTGGGCCTCAGTTACCTCATCTGTAAATGAGGCATACAAGTGGCAGAAGCAGACTCCCAAGCCTCTTTCCACTGAGCCACTGTGGGCTCTACATGGGACAGGGACTGTGTCCAACCCGATTTGCTTGTATCTACCCTAGTGCTTAGTACAGTGCCTGGCACATCGTAAGCGCTTAACAAATACAAAAGCAGCATGGCCAAAAGGAAAGAGCATGGGCCTGGGAGTGAGAGGACCTGCATTCTAATGCTGGTGCTGGGGCACTTGTCTGTGTTTTGAACTTGGGCAAGGCACTTATTCATTCATTCATTCAATCGTATTTATTGAGCACTTATTGTGTGCAGAGCACTGTACTAAGCGCTTGGGAAGTACAAGTCGGCAACATATAGAGACAGTCCCTACCCAACAGCAGGCTCACAGTCTAGAAGGGGGAGACAGACAAGAAAATAAAACATGTAGACCGATGTCAAAATCGTCAGAACAAGTAGAATTAAAGCTATATGCACATCATTAACAAAAGAAATAGAATGGTAAATATGGACAAGTAAAATAAATAGAGTAATAAATCTGTACAAATATACACAAGTGCCATGTGGGGGGGGGGGGGAGGAGGTAGGGCCGGGGGGATTGGGAGGAGGAGAGGAAAAAAAGGGGTTCAGTCTGGGAAGGCCTCCTGGAGGAGGTGAGCTCTCAGTAGGGCTTTGAAGGGAGGAAGAGAGCTAGCTTGGCGGATGTATGGAGGGAGGGCATTCCAGGCCAGGGGAAGGACGTGGGCCGGGGGTTGACGGCAGGACAGGCAAGAACGATGTACAGTGAGAAGGTTAGCGACAGAGGAGCGGAGGGTGCGGGCCGGGCTGTAGAAGGAGAGAAGGGAGGTGAGGTAGGAGGGGGCAAGGTGATGGACAGCCTTGAAGCCGACAGTGAGGAGTTTTTGCTTGATTCGTAGGTTGACAGCTGCTTTGTGCCTCAGTTTTCTCATCTGTCAAATAGGGATCAAATCCTACTCCCTCCTACTTCAGTTGTGAACCCCATATGGGATAGGGACTGCCCCCGCCCTGATAATCTTGTATCTACTGCAGCGCTTAATACAGTGCTTGGCATAAAGTAAGCATTTAACAAGGACCATTTATGTATGCTAACCTATTCGTCCATGGGTGTCCTGGAAATATTAGCCTGCCCTCACACTCAGTCATGCACATACAGTCTCTAGACTGTAAGCTCTTTGTGGGCAGGGAAGTGTCTGTTTTATTGTTGCATTGTACTCTCCCAAGTACAGTGCTCTGCACACAGTAAGTGCTCAGTAAATACTATTGAATTGAAACCACCTGATGTTGGACAAAAACCAACCAAACGTAGCTGGAGGAGAGCCGTTTACCTGAGGTTGTCAAGATATGTGTCATTTCTTGTTGGTTACCACTATAGAAGGCAGGGTCAGGAATAGACATTCCCTTTCCATCTTAGAGTGGTAGGGACTGGGGAACCAAGGAGCAGCATTCTGGCCCATTTTTCTTTCTGGAACATGTTTGTTCTAGGCCTCATCTGGCTGACTTTCAACCCCATGACTCCGTTTTTTCTGGTGGGAGGATTGCAGTTGTCCGTTTTACCTGGGATAGGGAATTATAGCAGAGATGTTCAAATGTGGAAGTATTTCCCGACATTACAAGAGGTGAATTACTAAAATGATCTAACAGGGAAGTTGGACTCTCTGCCAGTGAAAGCCATTAATATCATCATGTATTTATTCCCCTCGTCCCCCTCTCCATCCCCCCATCTTACCTCCCTCCCTTCCCCACAGCACCTGTATATATGTATATATGTTTGTACATATTTATTACTCTATTTATTTATTTATTTATTTTACTTATACCTATCTATTCTATTTATTTTATTTTGTTAGTATGTTTGGTTTTGTTCTCTGTCTCCCCCTTCTAGACTGTGAGCCCACTGTTGGGTAGGGACTGTCTCTATATGTTGCCAGCTTGTACTTCCCAAGCACTTAGTACAGTGCTCTGCACACAGTAAGCGCTCAATAAATACGATTGATTGATTGATTATTACGTGACCCTTTGCACTCTTCACTGGATGCCGTACCAAGAAAGTCAAGAATTCGTTTGGGATGGGTGCAGTCCGTGGAGTTTGCAAAGTCCGCTATTCATGGGCTTCTATGATCCTTCAATGTGTGTGTCCACCAAAAGTATGTGATGTATTTGCTTTCCATTACGCGATCAACTTCTGCGCTCCCAAACTATTGGAAATCCTATTATGTGGATAATTATATAGTGTGTTTCCCCTTTTGTTCTGTAGTAAAGAAGGAAATTCCATTTTCTAATTATCGTTTCAAGTGATTATTTGGTTGTATTATCAAATCTCCCTGAAAGCCATTTCCTCCGTGCTAATGGGCTTGGGCCTTATGGAAATCAATGAGTCTGTTAGACTGGGTTCTTTTATGTTTAAGTTTCCTTTTATAGTATGTAGAATTTTGTTTCCAGGTAGGAACATTTTTCATTTTCTTCCAAGTATTACTTCACTGCAGGAAAGGAATGTAAGAAGCATTTAGACTTTGTTCTACTAAGGCAGTAGAATGCCCCATTGAAACTTACATTCTCAGCAAATGGAGACTGGTTCTGTACCTGATAATAATTGATGCATATGGGGACACCATTTCTGCTAGGTATTAATGAGAAAGCAGGATGCCATTTCTATTTATTATATACAGACTTGGTATGAACTTCTATCTCTATGTCAAACAAAAACTCCTAATCAATTTCAAGGCTCTACACCATCTGACCCCTCCTTACCTATCGGTTCTCTCCCAGATCATTGCCTTTACTTCTCCCAAATCAACCTTCTAGGTCTACCTTGCTCCCAATTCTCCCACAACTATCCTCTTGATTATGCTTTTCCCTCAGCTTAGAACTCCCTCCCCATAATTTCAGTGGGAGTTGTGGGGGGTGAGGGGGGCATAAGATGGGGAGATAGAAATTAATCAGGGAAGGCTTCCTGGAGGGGATGAGCTTTGGAGATAAGGTATCCTCTGCGGTCTGTCAGATACAAAAGGGTTTGGAGTTGCAGGGTGGGAGGGAAGGTGTGGGTTTAGGGGTTGGCAGGAAGAAGCACAGTATATAGATTTGCTTGAGAGGAATGAGTTAAGGATGCAGGGGTGGAGAGAGTGGATAAGTAAGAGGAAGATTGCTGATTGAGTACTTATTTTGTAATTGTGAGGAGTTTCTGTTTGATGCAAACTGGAGTGGGCAACCATTGGAAACTCATGAGGAGAGGGGAGATTTGTGCTGAATGTTGTTTTAGAAAACTGATCTGTGCAGCAGAGGGAAGTATGGACTGGAATGGGGAGAGACTGGAGACGGGGATATCAGCAAGGAGGCCAAAGCAGTCGTCAAGTCAGGTGGTGGCAAATGCCTGTCCGAGAATGGTGGCCATTTGGGTGGAGAGGTGCACCACTTCCCCCCAGTTAGGCAACCGATGAGAAATACCTAGCCATGGTCCTGGGCTGAGACTACTGAATTACAGCCTTTAGACTGGAAGCACATTGTGGTCAGGGAATGTGACTGTATCTGTTTATTGTATTGTACTCTCCCAAGTGCTTAGTACAGTGCTCTGCACACAGTAAGCACTCAATAAATACGATTGAATACCTAATTACTGTATGTTTCTCCAGGGCAGTTTACGACACTTTTTTTTCTATATTTACTCTTCTCAGTTTCGGTGACAGGACTATGTACTCATTTATCCACTTTCTTGACCTTTCACTGTTGCCCTGAATTATTCAAATTCACAGGACGAGAATTGACTCATCCAGATCCCTTCAGAGCAAGACCAGAATATTGGTTAAATTTTAGATGGGGTTGTGTCTGTAAGGTCCAATTGATCAGATCAGCAGCTGGTTTTTAAAAAAGGCTAAAAGATAAAGATAGGTTCCTCTTTTGTGAATATAGGATTTCCAGGTTGCATTCCAAAGATTAGCTATGCACTATATTAAGTATAAAGGGGAAATATCATTTGGTTGCCTTTTTTTTAATTTGATGGTGTTTAAGTGCTTATTATGTGCCAGGCCTGGTACTAAGTGCTGTGGAAGATGTAGAAGCAGCATGGTATAGTGGATAGACCGCAGCCTGGCAGTCAGAAGGTCATGGATTCTAACCTAGCTCTGCCACTTGTCTGCTGTGTGACCTTGGGCAAGTCACTTCACGTCTCGGTGCCTCAGTTACCTCACCTGTTAAATGGGGATTGAGACTGTGAGCCCAAGTGGAGCGGGGACTGTGTCCAACTTGATTAGCTTGTATCTACCCCAGCACTTAGTAAGTGCCTGGCAAATAGCAAGCGCTTAATCAAATACCTTAAAAAAACTCTCAAAAAACTATACTTGGTTTGTATATGAAATTTGTGTATAACTGTAGATTCTGTTATTAAATTGGTTGGGATTGTAGTTACAGCTGTTGCCTCTCGAAATTGAAGCATCTTTGGGGTGGAGAACCTTTCCTGTTGTTGAGAGTGCATATTTACTGTGGTTTATGTTTGCTAGCATGAGCAATAGATAGAGCAACTATTGTGTGGTGAATATGTAGAATTAATGGTTTTAACATCTCTTTTTAAATGCCATATCTATATAGGTGGGGTAGTGAATTTGTCGATAATTTTTTGAGCTTTGAAGTTCATAAAGTACAACATTAGATCCTGGGAAGACTCGGAAGACAAGGCATATGTCATGCTTGTAAGGCGCATACCATCCAACTGATTTGCCTTGCTTTGATGGATAGCTCTGTGGTGTAAGCTTCTGTCAATCAGTCATTTGTTGAGTGCTCACTGTGTGCACAGCACTGTACTGAGTGCTTAGGAGAGTACTATATTAACAGAATTAGTAGATAGGTTCCCTTCAGAACCCAGGTCCTCTGACTCCCAGCCCCATGCTCTTTGCACTAGGCTATACCACTCTAAACATAAAGATTATTCTTTGCTGAATAATTGCATTTGCTGTTTGCAGTGCCTGGTGTGGTTTTCCATTATTCCTCTTAGTATTGCTATTTAACTGAAGCTTACGCTTAAGAAGAGCCTTTCCTTTTCTGATTGCTGCAAATCACCCAAGGCCGCCTACTGCAGTTGCCGCTGCTGTGCCACATTATTTGAGGTTGAGTGGGTCTATAAAATGTTCTTTCTGCCCTCCCTGCTTATATATGTCCTATTTTGCCTTACAGCAATGGCTTGGGTATCCTGCTGTCCAATATAAACCCAATTGCGGTAGAGCCCTGGATGAACCTAGTTGACTTCACTGTGGGTTGGAACACTTTGTGCCTTAATTTCAGGTTGATGTGTGTTTATTGAATACCTTTTGGGAAATAGCATCGGATTATTGGACTTTAATGTCAGCCAATATAACTGAACAAACCTAACTTCTTTTCCAATTCTGTAATACATTTACAAGAGGGTGCTTCTAGGAAGAGCAGTGCGGTCTAGTGGAGAGATCATGGGCCTGGGAATCAGAAGGACCTGGGTTCTAATACTGGCTCTGCCACTTGTCTACTGTGTGACCTTGGGCCAGTCATTTAAGTTCTTTGTGCCTCAGTTACCTCATATGTAAAGTGGGGATTAAGACTGTGAGCCTAGGTGGGACAGGGACTGTGTCCAACCTGAATAATTTGTATCTACCTTGATGCTTAGTACAGTGCCTGACGCACAGTAAGTGCTTACGAAATACCATTAAAAAAAAAATGCTCTGGAGAGCATATTTAAACAGAAGAATCAATCCAAGATGCAGGACGTAATAAAATTGATTTCATTTTTGTGGGTCTTGAACTGATGGGTTTAGGTATCTGGTACAGACTAGAGATTTCGGTGGGTGTCTGGACTAAATTTTCTCTCTTTTGAACTCAGTCCACTTTTGGGGTTACTCACAAATATCTCCAAATGGTTTGCAGGATTGGGGGCTTGAAGAAGAGGGTTAGTAGAAGAGAAACCTACCAACTTCCCCGTTAGGAGACTGTACAAACTCCGGAATCTAGGAGTTTAAGTTTAAGTTGATCTGTTTTTATTACTGTGGGATGAGGCTGCAGCAGTTCCTGAATTTCGTGGTGACAGGATGTCAGATCGCAGGATATTTACTGAGTGATATTATAGATGAAATTTTAAATCGGTGACAGATGCAACCTGAATTACATTTTATGAAATAAACGCATCCGATTCTCCCCGTGCCAAAGTTATTCCATTATGGCAGATTAGGCACTGTGGGGGTGGAGGAACATTCTCTTTGGACCGCAGGGGAATGGCTTATTGTGAGGTGATATTTATTGTTCAGAGATTGCTGCAGTTTACTCAATTTTCCCCAACTGGGCTGAAGGGGTAAATGTTCTCCATAAAGTGCCTGTCTTGTTACTGCAGAGTAACTTTTGATTCTGGGAGAACTGGCCTCAATATGTTTATCAGATGAAATCAGGTCCATGTAAGATAGTGGGTTTTATTGAGGTTTGTTTTTTTTTTTTTGGTGTGATGTCATTACAACCTCCTTTTGTTGAAAATGAGAAGACCACATTCTCCATACAAATATATAGAATGTCATAGTTGCATAATGACCTTTGATTTGTTGGAAAACATGAACTTTTGCTGTCATTGATTTTTGAGGAGGAAATTCCAGTTATAGTTAAAAGAATAGGTTAAGAGGAAAACCTCACGCATTTACATACTAATTGTTGTGGTATTTAACTGCTTTCTTTGTGCCAAGTCTTTAATAAGCATTGGGGTAGATACAAGATAATCAGGTCCCACATGGAGCTCCCAGTCTAAGTAGGAGGGAGAAAAGGAATTGGATCCCCATTTTGCAGATGAGGGAGCTGAGAACAGAGAAGTAAAGTGACTTACCCAGGATCACACAGCAGGCAAGCAGTGAAGTCCAGATTAGAACTCAGGTCCTCTGACTCCAGACCCATTCTGTTTCCACTAGGTCACTTGGTTTGTCATATTAACTGTGCTTCCCTTATCTCTTTGCCTGGAGAAAATTTTGGTGCTAAAAGGTATGAAAACATTATATAACACTTGGAAATACATTATCCGCAGAACTTATCCTGGAAAACAAACAAGTTAAAAATAAAATTATTTTAGGTTGGCATGATTTTATTCCAAGTAAATTATCAGTACCCCAGAGTGCCTTTAACTTGTGGACTGTCCATTTTTTGTAGCATAGCAAACCCTTAAACATTTAAGAAACCACAGAAATCCTTTTACCCTAATGATTTCTGGTGTTTATAAAGAGACAAACTTATGGAAGTTGAGGAGGTTGGTTAATGTGATTTCTCTTATTCTAACTAGGTGAAGGACCCTCTATTTCTGCTCTCCATAGATTCTCACACCAGCTTATGTGATAGAGTGGCAGTACCTGGCTAATTGTATTGACTCTGGAAGGAAGCACCGCAGACTCTGACCTCCGTTGGCACTGCCAGCTGTGGGTGAATGCTAGGGATTTCCTTCTCGTTTGGAAGTGAGGCCAAATTTCCAGCCAGATTGGATGGCCGTAGTTTTGCTAATGATGGATTCAAATCGGGTCATTTTTACAATGATTGTGTCTTTGCCTAAGAAACTTTGAGTTCTTTGGAGAGATCTAATTCAGAGGGCAAAAATCGAAGCAGGGTTTTAATTTTCCTAGAGGTTCATACTTGGAACATATTGGGAAAACCAAGGAAACCCAGATATTTTCACAGATTACTGGTGGTTTTCTGACTCTAATTGGACTGGAAACTTAATCGCAAATAGGTACATCTAGGTTTGTTGTCTGGAACTTCCAATTAAAATAAGAACAAATGAGTATTGTTCTCTCCTCTAAAGTTACCCAGTTACAGACTGATGTTGGCAATTCTGCTGCTTTTATACAGGGAAGTTTTCTCAACCTGTTTATGGTAAAAAAAATCCTTCTTTGCTTCTATGTGATTCAATAAAATATTTTCTCTTCCAAAAACAAATATCTAAGGACAGGAAAGGTCTGTTTAATCAAACAATTGGATTACTGGCAATATTATTTCTTGGGAAGCAAACTCATTGTACATGTGTTTTCATGAGAAGAAGCCTCCTATTTCCTGACTCAGTTTCAGCACATTATTAAATCTAGTCCATCAGAATACTACCTGTGGTACTGGGCACAGAGACAGTTATTTTGTTCATTTTCAAGTAATTTGGGCTACACAGAGGGACATTTTTGAGGGAGAGGAGCTTAAAAAATGTTTAGCAGTATTTTGAACACTCAATCAGTGGTATTTATTGGGTGCAGAGCACTGAACTAAGCACTTAGAAGAGTACAATTCAGTTGGAACATTCAAGGGCCTACCAGAACGTTCTTAGTTACAGAAAACAAATCTACTTTTAAATGGATGTAGAACCATTTTTGAGTGGTTGACAGGCATGACCATTTGCTTGGGTTTTTACCTTGATACACCAGGAGAGAAGAACCATTGCTCATAGGAGCAGACTTGAAATCAACCCAGGGAAGCATCATGATCTGTTGGAAGGGAACACAGGCCAGGGACTCAGAGAGCCTGGGTTCTAATTCTGGCTCTACCACTTGTCCACTGTGTGACCTTGGGCAACTCACTAAACTTCCTCTAAACTAAACTATCTGCCAGGTACTGTTCTAAGCATTGGGGTATATAAGAGATAATCAGACTGGACACAGTCCATGTCCCATGGTCTTAATCCCCATTTTACAGATGAGGTAAGAATCTTAGAATTGGAGAAGCAACATGGCCTAATGAGAAGAGGATGGACCTGTTAGGTGACCTGGATTTTAATCCCAGCTCCGCCACTTTTTCTTTTTTTAATGGTGTTTAAGTGCTCTCTGTGTGCCAGGCACTCTACGGCTGGGGTAGATACAAGGTAATCAGTTTGGACACAGTCCATGTCCCACATGGGGCTCACAGTCTTAATCCCCATTTTACAGATGAGGTAACTGAGGTACAGAGAATAACAATAATAATAATAATTATGGTATTTTTTGAGCACTTACTATGTGCCAGGCACTGTACTAAGCACTGGAAGCAAATTGGGTTTGACACAGTCCCTGTCCAGGTGGGGCTCACAGTATTAATCCCCGTTTCACAGATGAGGTAACTTAGGCCCAGAGAAGTGAAGTGACTTGCCCAGGGTCACACAGCGGACAAGTGGTGGAGCCGGGATTAGAACCCAGGTCCTTCTGACTCCCAGGTTCATGCTTTCTTCTTTAGGCCATGCTGTCACTTGTCTGTTCTATGTGACCTTGGTCATGTCTCTTAACTTCTTTGTACCTCAGTTTCCTTGTTTGTAAAGTGAAGATAAGATATCTGTTCCCCTGCTCCGTTGGACCATGAGCTCCGTGCAGGAAAGAGATTCTTTCTGTCTGATCTCCATAAACTGTGTCTATCTCAGTGCTCAATACAGGGTAGGCACCTAGTAAATACTTCACAAATACAATTACGTTTACTATTAAACTTAGTGGACTTTTCAGGACAGTCATCTATTAAACAGTTTCCAAAGTATTGCTTTAGTGATGGGGTTAGATGCTTATAAGCCCATGAAAACGGTATAGCATTGTTGGTGCTGTGGGCAGGGAATGTGTCTATTATTATATCCTCCTCTTCCAAGTGCTTAGTGCAGTGCTTTGCACACAATAAGTGCTCAGTAAATATGATTGAAAGAATAAATGAATGGTGCTGCTCCTGTCACGTCTCCTCCTGTGTCCAGCATGCCATAAGGATCATGTACCCTGTGGCCCATTGAGGTATAAATTCACGTTGTGTTTCTGAGAGTGTAGAGCCAATGATGTTCTTCAGTATCCACTTCCCTACCCATTTCCAAGGCCAGAGTAGAGCAGGGACTTGGGACTGAAGCCTGGGGGCATCAGAATACCCCTCAGTGTGGCCTCCAACTGTGGCCACCCCTGCCTCCACTCAAAGCTACCCTCAAGGATGACTGGAAAGAGCACTCTTTCCCCCCCAGTCTGTGCTCCTCTTGCGTTGGGACGTCCCCCTCCCTGCAGCTCTGGTCTGTTGCCAGGACAATGAGCAAGGAGGCCTAGGGGAGCCCCAGCCAACCCAGCTCAGAAGACCCCAGTTCAGCTCTGGTAAGTTGGGAAGGGAAAGAGAGCCCCTCCACCCACACCTGTAGGGAGAGAAGCAGGGGTGGACGGGGCCCCCACTCCCTTAGCCTCCCCTTTCTTCACCCCCAAAGCACTTGGTAGAATGGGCACCTACCTGGGTGGAACCACAGCAGCTGCACCCCTTGAAAAAGCACCCTCCCCCCCCATCTCTAACATGATAATGTCCTGAACATGTGCTAATTGATGGGAGATTCAAGATTGTAATTGAGAGTGATTTCTGGGGCCAGGCAAGCAAGCATTCTGTCTGTGCTGGGCTGGGAGAATGGCATGGAGTTCCTTGGGTGGAAAGGACTTAGGGGCTAGAACCCATATGGATGAGAATCTATTCTGTGTCTTTAATATTGCTGAAGAAAGAAGTAACACAACAGCCTGTAAGGTTGTTGTGGGCAGGGAATGTGTCTGTTTATTGTTATAATTTATTCCCCCAAGCACTGAAGTACAGTGCTCTGCACACAGTAAGTGCTCAATAACTACGACTGAGTGACTGACAGTTGCTTCCTTGTATAAAGCCTCTATAAAGTTAAAGGCCACCTTTTAGCCATTTTCTCAAGTTCTA
The DNA here is from genome assembly GCF_015852505.1 of Tachyglossus aculeatus. Classification (NCBI taxonomy): domain Eukaryota; kingdom Metazoa; phylum Chordata; class Mammalia; order Monotremata; family Tachyglossidae; genus Tachyglossus; species Tachyglossus aculeatus. Next base: position 6,816,549 of record NC_052081.1, read on the forward strand.
TCTTCAGCAGAGATGGAGAATAGCTGTTCTGTTGGATTTTAGGAGGAAATTAGTGGTGGTAATGCAGTAATAATAGCATATATTCAGGCCCCTCTGGATACAGTGCATGGTACTAATCAATTGATCATATTTATTAAGCACTTCCTGTGTGCAGAGCACTGTACTAAGCATTTGGGAGAGCACAGTATAACAGAGTTGTTAGACACATTCCTTGCCCACAACAAGCTCGCAGTCTAGAGCTGGAGACAGGCGTTATAAAGAAATAAATTACAGACATGTTCATAAGTGCTGTGGGGCAGAGGGAGGGGCGAATATAGGAAGCCAAGGTGATGCAGAAGGGAGTGGGAGAAAAGGAAATAAGGCTTTGAAGATTGGGGGAGTGACTGTCTGTAGGACATGAAGGGGGGAGGGACCGTTCCAGGCCTGAGGCAGACCGTGGATGGGAGGTAACTGGCGAGATAGATGAGTTCAGGGTACGGTGAGTAAGTTGGCATTAGAGGAGCCAAGTATGTAAGAAAGCAGCTAGTTAAGGTAGGAGAGGGCAAGGTGATTGAGTGCTTCAAGACTGATGGTAAGCAATTCCTGTTTGAAGCTCTTTGAAAGTGTGAAACAAAGAAGTGGCAGGTTCCCTGCCCTTGAGGAGCTTACACACTAATGGAGTGACAGGCATCAAAATATCGGCAAATCAACGTTGGTATTTTCTGAGAGCCTGCTGAGTGCACTGTACTTGTCCCCCTTTTTTTTTGTTTGTTAAATGGAATGAAGCTTGGGTTATTGTGAGACCCAAGATAAGGAGTGCTATATGTAATTTTACAGAAGTGAAGCAGAGCCCCAAGGTTCCACAGTGAAACAGTATTAGAACAGTAAGTCTAGATCCAAGGTCAGAAACTCATTCCAATTTTCCCACAAAACTGGATTGTGGCTCACTGAATGAGGACAGTTTTCCCCCATAGAGCACTGTGACCCTGGAAACCTTCACTGAGTCCTTGAAAAGGACAGGGTGGGGCTTTTGTAAATGCCGTGTCCTGGGAAAGTCTAGATGCCTTGCAATTTCTGCAGGGATACGATTAATATGAATTAGGTTTTGAATATGCTGAGCCTCGGAACAGTAGAAATGCCGTGCTGGATCAAATTGGTAGTCTGTTGGACTCAGAATTCTTATCCCAATGTTGTTGATGATCATGATGGATAGGGTTGAACTTTCTTACAGCCCTGTTTTTCTCCTTCAGTGACCTATTTTGGACTCATTCCTCATGAATCTGAACACTTCTTGGGCCTATTAACCGACTTCAATGGTTTCCGTTCTAGAAACCCATTACAGGCTTATCTTTCCTAAATTTATCCAGACCTTTCTTGGACCTGCTGCTATTTTCTGCCTCCACAACTTCCTGTAGTAATAAATTCCGTTTGTTTACTACCCTCTGGGTGAAGAAGTACTTCCTTAGAAACAGCAAATGCCACCAGAAGTGACCATCACCATTTGCTTTGAATCAGTGAATCTGAACTTAAATTTACAGTGGACCAGTTTCCAGGAAAATCGAATTAAGGCAATTTGGTCTTAACTGATTAGGGGAGCCTTGAGAAAGAAAAAGGAAGTTTATTGTTGGCCGTGGAATTCTAACAATAGCCCTGATTGCATAATTGGTGTGGAGTGCCAACAGCCCTGGTTCTATAGATGTGTGGGGCTCATTAGAAGGATTATAATGGTTATACATTCTAATTTTTAAGACGAGTTTTTTATGGTATTTGTTAAGCACTTATTTTGTGCCAGGCTCTGTTCTAAGCGCTGGATTAGATACCAGGTAATCACGTTGGACACAGTCCAAGTCCCACATGGGGCTCACAGTCTTAATCCCCGTTTTACAAGATGAGGTAATTGAGAACCAGAGAAGGGAAGTGACTTAATTCTAGTATTCTTCATATGCTGAAGCTATAGCGAGGCACAGATTCAAGCAAGATGATAGCAATGTTGGGAGAATGTGGCCTGGATGTATCAGGCCATGGGGAGCAATCAGGAGATGGGGTGCTTCAGAACGATTGCCCTACCCAAGATACAAATATTAAATGCTAGGGGCAGTCTGAAAAAGAACAGCAGATCCCGCACACAGCAGAAACATAAGTGCGGCAAGGAGCGCTTTGTGTGCATACAAAATGGAATGAATTGTGGTCACGCATTTGTCTTTTCAGTCACACCTGGAGAGGATCACACAGCTGACAAGATTATCTTTGAATAATAATAATAATGATGGTATTTGTTAAGCACTTACTATGTGCAAAGCACTGTTCTAAGCACCGAAGCGCTATTCTAAGCGCTGAAAGCAGGCGATTGTTAAATCTATCTCTTGGTGTCACTGGTACACCAAGCTACCTGATCTGCTGTATAGTTCCATGATGCACAAATAGACAAAGAGATAGAAGATAAGATAAAAGAAGTCCAGCATGGCTATCTTTGGACTTCAGAATAGAATGTAGTACCTTAGGGCATCAAAATCCATCTAGTTAATAAGTCTGCAAGGTTGAAGGTGTTTAAGGGGTTGCAGTGTTGGCCTAGTGGAAAGAGTACAGGCCTAGGAGACATAAGACCTGGGTTCTGATCCTGCCTCTATCACATGTCTGGTGTGTGACCTCAGTAAAGTCTCCTAACTTGTCTATGCCTCAGTCACCTCATCTGTAAAATGGGGACTAAGAGACTGTGTCCAACTTGATTAGCTTGTATCTACCCCAGTGCTTAGTACAGTGCCTGACACATAATTAGCCCTTAACAAGAATCATTTAAAAAAAAGATTTAAAGCCTAAGAAACTGGTATGGTGTCAAATCATAGTGCTGTGAGACCTGGTCCTATTCTAGAAAACAAGCTCCTGGAGCAGCGCCCGTCTGAGCCTCATTCACCATTGAATCAATCAAACCATCTTATTTATTGAGCACTTACTGTGTGCAGAGCACTGTACTAAGCGCTTGTGAAGTACAAGCTGGCAACATATAGAGACAGTCCCTACCCAACAGCGGGCTCACAGTCTAGAAGGGCGAGACAGAGAACAAAACCAAATATACCAACAAAATAAAATAAATAGAATAGATATGTACAAGTTAAATAAATAAATAAATAGAGTAATAAATATGTACAAACATATATACATATATACAGGTGTTGTGGGGAATGGCAGGACAAGATTATCCTGGAATGCAATCACTTCACCAGCAATTAAACAATGCCTGCAGCAAACAGCTCCACTGGCCGGGACATGAGAGCAGGGTGGATGACAGCAGAATACCTAAGCAGTTCAATCAATCAATCAACCGTATTTATTGAGCTCTTACTGTGTACTGGGCACTATACTAAGTGCTTGGCAGACTACAAACAACAGTATAGCAGACACATTCCTACATGGTAAACTGAAAGGGAGCACACCTAAAACAGAAGGGCAGAATGCATAATTTAAAGACACCGTGAAACCCGATCGGAAACACAAGCAAATGGAATGGTGGGAGACTCCTGCAGTAGACACACCATCCTGGCGGACAGCAAGCAAAAAAGGATTTTCTGTCATTGATCAGAGACTTTACGAAGATTGGGTTACCAAGAGGCTGGCTAGGAAACAGCCCAGCCGGGAGTCGAAGGACTTGGGTTCGGGTCCCCTCTCCACCACTTGTGTGCTGTGTCACCTTGGATAAGTCACTTCATTTCTCTGTGCCTCAGTTCCTTCATCTGTGAAATGAGGACTAAGTCTCCTCCTTCCGACTTCAACTATGAGCCATATGTGGGACAGGGACCATGCCCAACCTGATTAGGTTGTATCTACCCCAGCGCTTAGTACAGTGCTTGGCATATAGTAAGCACTTAATGAATACCTTAAAAAACAAACATCACCCTGCCGCCCAAAGAAACAGACTTGCCCAGTATGAGTCAAATCCATCAGCACAGCAAAGTTCTAGCTGCAACAGTGAGGCAGAGAGTGTTGGTTTTTCATCAGATTTTTCAATTATGCAAACATAGCAAGCATACACTTTCTGTAGCAATTGTGTGTGCGTGTGCATGTGCGTGCACCTGCATGTTCACTTTATTCCGACCACTCTGGTTGTAAATAATTTTATGTATATCCCACCCATTAGAATGTAAGCTCCTTGGGCGCAGGGAATGGATCATTTCATTATTTTGTTTCCCAAGCACCTAGTAGAGTACACTGCCCTAAGTGGGTGCTGAATAAATACTACTAGTCCTATGTATTTATGTGGAAGCTTAAGTTCTAGCCACATATAATCCATGATTATATCTGCTGATTTTCCTAGAAAATTTGCCATACTATCTCCTCTGAGGAGAAACACAATGAGTTATTTTAAGTCAAGGTAATGCCTTTCCTGTTCCAAAGTTTGTTTCCAAACAGGCAGCCGTTCTAAATCTGACAAGATACAGGCCATTTTCAAATTCTCCGGTCCAAAGAGAAAATACCTATGCACGTAGAGTCATTTCTCTTTGAGTGCATGTTCTCACTACTTGTTTTGGATACAATGCTATTAGAGGTTCACAGAACATTCTTCTGGCAGGGTACATCTGTCTGGGTGGAATGTGATGAGATGGAAGAAGTAGTTGTACACATGGTTGTGGTATCACTCAAGCATTTCTACTATTTTCTTTAATTTGGGGTTAGTCGGGAATGTAATCCCTTGTATTTAATATTTGTACCCTTCACAGAACCCTGTTGCTTTTTAAATTTTATTTTTGTATTTATCTCTTCCTTCGGCTTTCCTGTTGTTTTTGTGTCCTTTTTGTAGTACCTTTCCTTATGTGTACGTTGCCGGTCCCATTTCCCCCTTTATTCTTGGCTAGTGAGTCCCCTTGAGGATCAGGGACCGTGTATAATTCTCACGCATGTATTCTTTCTCAGCATTTACTGCAGAGCTTTGCACACACCAAGTGCTTCAAAAATACTCTTACTACTACTACTACCAACGGTGGTCTTTTTTAAGCACTTTACTATGAGCCAACCCTCTCCTAAGTGCTGGGGTAGATACAAGTTAATCAGGTAGGACACAGTCCCTGACCCACAGTCCAAAAGGGAGGGGGAACAGGGATGGGATTCCCATTTACAGGTGAGGAAATTGGGGCACGATGTTAAGGGATTTGCCCGAGGTCACGCAATGGAAAAATGGCAGAGCTGAGATGAGAACCCAGGTGCCCTGACTCCCAGGGCCCAGTTTTACTATTACTACTTCACAGTCATGGACAACAGACGAAACAAGGAAGAATGTATTTCAGTGTGATTGACTCTTAAGTCATAAAAATGAACTTATCCCCAGGCTTCATATTGTGGTCTATAGGAAACTAAGCCAACATGCATGTAGGACATTTAAATGAAAAGATAATTTGACATATTAAGTCTGACAACCCCTGCTAGCAGCACAACAATTTTCATGACAGGTTGAAGTATAGTAAAGTCCTACTTTTTGGAGATAACGTGGTATTAAGCTTGTATTTTATTTGCCTCTAAACTACAGATTTCTGTAGAGGAAGGCTCACTGAACTGAGGGAGGATGCACAAGTGACATCCTAACAGAGTACAGTACTACGCTTCATTAAAATTCAGCAACATCTCACAATAGGATCTTTTGAAAGGAGACTAGATACTGTTTATAGTGCTTCCCAGTAGCATCACATGGTAATGTTGAAAACACACCCGTCCACAACGCTGAGACAAAGAACCAAATTGAAACATTGTTCTGTTTATGCTGACTGTACTCCCTCTGGAGCGCTTTTTCCTGAACTGACAAATCAGGATGTTGCCAATATGGAGTGGACCAAGGCAACTACAGTATGTACCACATTCCCACTTGGTTTTTGCATGACCTCTGAAGGCATAATTGTATCACCATCACGCTACTTTTCTACAACTCATTGCATCCTTGCAATTTAACATTGTAGCCTTCAGCTGAGCTAACTCTAACCAAAGGTGAGGTTCTGCATCTTTAAACTCTTGCCGTACCTAAATATCCTAAGACTCGACATGTTCTCCACCCCCTGGATTGCTTAGCTATTAAAACAAGAAACTGCAGAGCCATCTGGCTTAGGGGAAAGTTCAACCTTTCACCCTCCCCAGATCATTTGCACCCATAGGTCAATGGTTACCAAGGCGTTTTTTGGAGAAGAGTGGTCGTGGAATGGGAGTGTAGGATGCTTTTTGATCGACATCCTCAGCAGTGTGCTGAGCACTGCAGCGTGATTCCTGATTCCTGCAGCGGGTCCTAGATGAAGCTAACCCTCGTTAATTGCAATTGTCCAGTTAACCTGTTTGTTAGTCCTTCGGTCTTAGAGGAGATGTTTTTTGTCGCTGTTAGATATCAAGTTGGGATGTGTCCTCCATAATAACTCTCTGGGACGCTTGCCTGAAAAATTGAACTTAAATGTCTGCAGTATCTGTGGATGATCTGATTTCATGTTCAAAGCAACCTAGTAGAGAGAGCACTGGATTGGGAGTCAGGAGATGTGGGTTCTGGCTACCAAATGAGATGGGCCATTCTTCTTCTCTGTTCCTCAATTTTTCCTTCTGTAAAACAGAACTTTTGATAGTTTTTTTAGTTCTCTATTAGAGCTTAGTCTCCACATGTCCAATGAGGACATATTTCTTGACTCTTTCCTCTGTGCCCACCAGAAAAACCCCCTGGATAAACAACTAGCTCCGTATCTGCTGATAGCCAGGAAAATGAAGCATTTCAGGAGAGAAATATTGATATAAAGATAAAGGAATTGACTCCACCTAGCTTCATGGGATGTATAGTTAAAGACTGCCTAGACCTCAAGCTTCAGGTTATGAGGAGTTGGTATTGACTGCATATTGAATATAAGGAGAGTTACACAGGAACTACAAAATATGGTCTTTGTCCTCAAAAAGCATAGGGATATTGGCCATTTCACGGTAATTGTGCCCAGGCAAATGGCATAGATGCTTATATGGAAATAAGTGGCTGGGACAGAACACCCAGAAAAAAAACCCAGAAGGGCTCAGTCCAATTCAGTGGGGAGTGAAAGATGGGAGGAGATTAGAGAGAGCATAGAGGAATGTTTAAGAAGAATTTCTGCACTTGGCAAGTAAACGTTAAACCTCCTATCACCCCAAACTACACCCAAAACAATCCAGGCCCTGCATTGGGCAAGGGGAGCTATTTTCATAATCTACTCAGCAAACACAGAAGTGTGAGACAGAGAAGTCCATTGTAAAATAATTTGAAATTTACAATTCGCAAACTTTTACAACAGTATTCAAGACCCAAAACTAATCTTATTCAGAAAGCCAGACCAGGGAGTAATACAATAAAATATAAATGACACATAATATTTCTCAAGAATGCCCAGAAACAACACATTAGAGTTAATTTAGAGGTCTTACCTCCAGAGAAGCTGAATTAAGAAGCAATGGTAGAAAGATGTCTACTCTTTATTTGTAAAATCCCTGCCAGATGATGCGCTCAGCTTGATAGCTGGCCAAAAGTAGAATCACCACAGCTGTTGATGGTAAGAAATGGTAGCTGTGGGGAAAAAATTGTGGTGGAATAAATGAAGGAACCTATTACAATCGCATGGATAATAAGAATCTCTGGGCAAATATGAAACAAATATATAAACATAGTTATTGTGAGGCCTCCTGAGAAATCATCACCACTTCCAAATTCATGGTTGAGGAGTGTTTCTCACACTTCAATTACAGGTATCTGAAGGTTAGCCAATGTAAGCTTCCATTTCCAAAAAGGAAAATATTTACTAATGGAAAGGACTATTCTCTCCCCTTAATAAAAACGTTGGAGACAGAGCGGCTCAGGAACTCTCCCCTACTATCAGGAGCTAACAAGACCAGTTATCACCTTTTCTCAGGCTCTAGCCATGGACTTGAGGAAAAAAAAATTGTTTGAAAACTAGTATTTCCAAAAACCTCTGGCCTGAGTAAGTTCACTAGGTCTGAACTATTTTAAGCATCTACCTCCACTGTTGGTATATTTTATTACTGATATCTGAGAAAATTTTCAGGAGCAAAAGTGTACACCTATTCCCTCAGCCTTCTGAGATGGTTTCAAAAATAGAGTCCATTTTAATTTGTTTATCACTTTTTGTCCTGGCAAGAGACCAGTTTATATTTGGGCAAACTGCTAACTTGAAGATTGACCACTCTTACGTACCCCAGTGATCTGCCTCACGGCACCTGCTCTTCACTCATCCTCCACTGTTGCCACTTCTGCATTGCCATTTCCATTCAACGGCAACCTGAGGGTGCAGAGAGGGGAGGTCTTGTATGGAGCTAATGAGGGCCATGCATTTTGGGTGGACAGAGAAGTCCTGAGGGGGACCCTAGATCCTGTCACCTAGGGCCCCCACCTAATTTCAAAGTGGTTTTGGCTTGGGTCCTTAGAAAGCATTCAGCATGAGCTTGCAAAGGACATTTTATTCATTGAAAATAATCAAGTGGTATAAGAAGCTTTCCTGGAAAACAGAGGAAAACATTTATGAAAGCTTCCCTCTAGTCAATACGCTCATTCTAGTCAGGGAACGTTTCTACTAATTTTGTTGTATTGTACTCTCCAAGTACTTAGTACAGTGCTTTGCAGCAAGTAAGAGCTCAATAAATACCATAGATGAAATAGACTGTTTCTCTTTCCTGACAACTGCTCAGGAGAGTGGCAACAACAGTAGTGTTGTTCTTCATGGACTATTCACCTGGCAATTGAAGCTACAGTCCACTTGTGGTATTTAGTGAACTCACCTGCTATCATCATCATCATCATCAATCATATTTATTGAGCGCTTACTGTGTGCAGAGTACTGCACTAAGCGCTTGGGAAGTACAAGTTGGCAACGTATACAGTCCCTACCCAACAGTGGGCTCACAGTCTAAAAGGGGGAGACAGAGAACAAAACAGTGTCCTGCTATGTGCAGGACACTAGACTAAAGCCTTGGGAGAGTACAATAGGATTAGGAGACATGATCCTTGCCCTCAAGAAGCTTACAGTCTAACTTCTCCTGGGGAGATGGCTGCTAAATAAATTTCAGATGGGAAGATATGAGTATATAAGTGCCATGGGAGGGTGTGAGTATTTTAGTGCTTTCAGTCAACCGATCAGTTTGTATATATTGAGAACTTGCTGTGTGCAGAGCACTGTTCTAAGTGCTTGGAAAAATACAACACATCAGAGTTGGTAGACATGTGCCCTGACCACAGAGCTTGCAGTCTAGAAGGAGGAGACAGATACTAATATAAAATGCATTACAGATATGTTCCTATGTGCTGTGGGGTAGAGGGTGGGACGAATACCAAACATCCAAAGTGCTTAAGTGGTGCAGAAGTGTTGAAGTGGCAACTGAGGGATGTAAACTGGAGAGATTAGAAATAAGACTATGAAGGGCCTCCTGGAGAAGATGTGACTTCAGAAAAACTCTGAAGACTGGAGATCAGTGGACAGCTGGATTTGAGGGGGGAGAGACGAGAGCAAGTGGTTGGTGATGGGAGAAATGAGAATGAGACAAAGCGAGTAGGTTATCTTGAGAGGAATTAAGACTGTGAGCTGGGGTGTAGTGAGAGAGCTGATTCATCAAAGCCAATAGTGGGGAATTTATGCTTGATGCAGAGAGGAACGGGCAACCATCAAAGGGGACGTGTGAGCAGCAGATTGTTTTAGGAAAGTGTCCCAAGCAGCGGAGTGAAGTATAGATTGGAGAGGGAAAGACACTGAAGTCAGGAAGATCAGTGAGGAGCCCAATGTAGTAGTTAAGCTGGGATATGACAAATGCTGCCTGGACCATTGTGCTGACCTCTTGAGAGATGGAGAGGATGGTGGTGTGATGGAAAAGTAAGGTGGAGTAGAGGATTTGGGAGAAAATAATTCAGTACTATTAGAAAACACATGATTCATCCTTTCTTCTAGAAATAGAAAAACAGCAAGACAATGAAAAAACAAGAGTTTAGCCAATGGATTAAGTTAATGGAAATAATAATGACTTAAAAGCAGTGCTATCAGGGATTGGCAATGAACCAAAATAAAGCCGATTTCAAATAGTTCAGTGAGATGGAAGTCGATCAGATTGTGTTTCAAGTTAATTGAACTGCAATTCATTCAATGTAGAAAATTAAAATAGGATTTTCTTTGGATTTTTTGTTGCCCTCGCCTCTCCGTACCTCCTTCACCTCACTCTGTACCTCACCCGATCCACCCCTGCTTGATTCTTTAACAGCATTAATCGTTTATAAAATGTTTCCTTTAATGAGTAAAATGGCATATTTAAAATAAATCTCTTTTAATGAAGTTGGGTTAAGTAGGGCCCAGTTAAAATTGCTGTCTTTGTGGACAGAGTGCCAGAGTCATCTTCCTAGTCTGCAGCAAGATGCTGTATTTCTTTTTCCTCTTGTTGCACTAAACACCCTAAATACTTTTTCCCTGTTGAGGTCCATGAGCTTAATGAACTTCCAGTGACAGTAAATAGTTCACTGTTCAGTCTGCTGGGAGAAAGTCACACCTTTTCACTGACACATTTCAATGAAGGTCATTGCAAACACTATTCAAGGCTGATTTTGGAAACCAGAGGCAGAGCTATTGACAATCCATTAGTGGTTGTTTAAAGGCAAAACGATAGGCTAGGGAAATTTATACTGAATCGATGTCTCCATTTCTAGTAATGGTATCCAACGTTAAAAGTCAGTTCCTTCAGATTGTGTGCTAAATTGTAATGACTGTGATTTTATTTGAAGTTTAAACTTTCTTTTTTAGAGGTAAAGAATGAAGCCATTAGATGGATACGGGGGTGGTGGGTGGTACTGGGAGGATATTGGACATTCCATAAGATCGATAAAAGGTCATTATCTAAGGAGTGACATTTTTCCCCTTGGGCCTTTAGGGTCTTAAGGTTGTGTTTTGGGAATTTATATACATCTGTTTTTAGCCCTCTCAATTGGGAAGCAGTGATAAGTTGACTTGTCTGCTTGTTAAGTATTAGTGATGACAGTACAGTACTGCTGTTGCCTAATATAGAGCACTATATTGTGAGCTTTGAGAACTGGAATTTACGTTACGACTCTCACACTTGCCACCATATTGGTCTAGTAGGGGCTGGAGCTTAGCAGAGTGGTGTGGACCCACCGTGAGTTTAGAAAATGTTGTAGTGGGTGGTGGGGGAAATAGTTGAGGAAGAACTCTGCTTGAATGAAATAAAGTTCCTTGTTTGGCTAATATCATCAGATTATTTAAAATATGGTTCTGAACACGGGGTTGAAAATGGCCAGTATTGTTTCCGTATCTCCAAAATGACTTTGTTCTAAAATCTAAGCTTGGATTTGCTCTTAGGTCTTTGAATGTCTTATAGAATTAAGCATTTTACTTTTTAGTCTGTGTTCAGAGATGAACACAGACATGAGGGAAAATCAGTTCACACAATGTAGGAAAATACAATGAATACGCTGTGCATAATTTATTGGACCTGATTATTCTGCACCTCCCCAATGCTTAATACAGTGTTTGGCACATAGTGACCACTTAGCAATTGCCACAGTTATTATAGTTACTTTTTCTATGTTCCAAACAATTATCCGAGTTTGGAAACTGGAAATTTATTCCAATAGATATCCCTCACTGAAGAGGTGTGAGTGGAGATTAAAATATCTAGAAAAATAAAATAAAACACCTATGAAAATTGTGTCCAGAGAACACACATTTTTATTTAAAACATTTTGGTTTTAAAAGGAAAGAGACAATATGTGCCTTGCACATTGAAGCTGGGTTGAAATAATTCACTTTTAGTCTATACAAATAGAATCCCAGCCTAAGTCTACCAGGCAGCTGTTGGGAGAGACAATTCCATTTTGTGATATGCACGTGCTGGTGGAGGGAGCTGCCATCATCATTTCCCAAGAGGCAGCTGTCAGCAGAAGCTAATGAGTGCTTCTAGACTGTGAGCCCGCTGTTGGGTAGGGACCGTCTCAATATGTTGCCAACTTGTACTTCCCAAGCGCTTAGTACAGTGCTCTGCACATAGTAAGCGCTCAATAAATGCGATTAAATGAATGAATGAATGAAGGGGTAGGGTTGTATGAGTGTATGGGACTGTATGTTTTGTGATTGGAGGGGCAAGTGATGCCTGGGACGGGGGTGAGGGGAGGAGGATGAGCCTGGATCAAGAATGATTGGGAAAAGGATGGCGAGGTTAATAGCGATTGGAAGAAGAGGAGTAGGGAGAAAGAGGATAAAGGGTCCTCGACCTGGGAGATTTGGGGAGTGGTAAGTGGCTGCCTATGGAGAGGGGATGGGATGTCAGGGTTAGAAGAACTGGGGTGAAGGAGTTTGGTCTGAGAGGGTGAGTGAAATGGGAAAGGAAGGTTATGGAGCCTGGAAGGATGGGGAAGTGAGGGGTAACCCTGACAAAGGGATGAGTGGGATTGGAGGGCGTTAGCTAGGAGGATTATGTAAGAGTATTCTGTATTATGATCAGTTTGTATGAGAGCTGTGTGTGTTTAAAACATTCACAGACACTGCTGAGGGTTGGCGAGAGAATTGCAGAGAAGGAAAGGAGAAACAACATTTTTGTAGAAAGCAAAGGGGCTGACCAGTTATCTTTTGGAAGCACACTGAGGGCTGGTCCTGAATGAAACCAACCTGTCTGAGTTCTCTTGGGAGGGGTAGAGAAAGAACATTCAATCAGTCAATCAATCATATTTGTTGAGCACTTACTGTGTGCAGAGCACTCTACTAAGTGCTTGGGGAAGATGGACTTCTCTGTCCTAATGCTGGTCCAGGGAGGAGATGCTCTATCAACCAATCAATCAATCAATCATATTGAGTGCTTATTGTGTGCAGAACACTGAAGTAAGCACTTGGAGAGTATAACAGTTGGTAAACATGGTTCCTGCCCACAATGAGGTTACAATCTAGAGAAACCCAAGCTTTGTGGAACTGGCTTTATGCGGGTATCAAGCCCCTGTTTCCTAGTTAAACTGTTGGGAAGGTAGCCCAGGGAAGTGGGGGTTTCGGAGTACTGAAGTTTCCATTTGTTTGTGGTTTTGAGCCTCTATTTGAATTCAACTTTCTTGCATTCTTTTTAATTGTATCTCTGATTAAAATCTTAATGTTAGCAGATGTGTAATCAGAGTTTAATAGTTCTTCAAAGTACTCAGGCAGCATTCTCTTTTGGTTTCTGGCCAGATTCCCTCTCAAAAGGAGCAATAGATGGAAGAAAGGGGTGTGAAAGGAAAAATCAAGGAAGAAAAAACTAGAGGAAAAAAAGGGATACAGAGAAGAAAAGCAATAGTTCAGAGAAAATGCTAGATACGGGAAGGGGTGAGGGATTAGATTAAATATGAGAGGCAAAAGGTTAGGAGAAGAATTAGAACAGATTAACGGAGGACCTTCTTCTCTCCAACCAAACTACTACCATGCTAGTCCAAGCATTTGTCATATCCCATTTCAACCCTGCACCATCCTTCTTGCTGACCCTCCAGCCTCTCACTTCTCCAGTCCATACGTCACTTTGCTGCTTGTACCATTTTCGTTCTGTGCAAACCTCACTCCTCAGAAGCCTCCAATATCAATCAATCAATCAATCGTATTTATTGAGCGCTTACTATGTGCAGAGCACTGTACTAAGTGCTTGGGAAGTACAAATTGGCAACACATAGAGACAGTCCCTACCCAACAGTGGGCTCACAGTCTAAAAGGGGGAATAGTTACCTACCAATAGTTACCTACCCATCTCTACATCGAGTAGAAACTCCTCACCATCACCTTTAAAGCACTGAATTAGCTCGCTCAACTGAATAGTTGTGCCAGGTCAATATTATGTAGAAGGATGACATTTGCATCTTTGTGTTTCGTGATTTCGTTTTTGCGGTGGAATAGATTTTATCATTAATAACAATTCCTAAATTCTAGATTATAGTATATATGCATACAATGCATATGATATTCAAGTGAACAAATGTTCCTGTAATAGCAAATTGAACTCTTCTTCTGGTTTCCCCTCTTTCTAATGGTATTTGTTAAACGTTACTACGCGCTAGGCAGTGTAATGCACCCTGGGAGAGATACAAGGTTGGACAGTCCATGGCCCACTTGGGGCTCTCACAGTCTTAATCCCCATTTTACAGATAAGGGAACTGAGGCACAAAGAAGTGAAATGACTTGCCCAAGATAATAGAGTAGACAAGTGGCAGCCTCAGGATTAGAACCCGGGTCCTTCTGACTTCCAAGCCCATGCTCTGTCCATTAGGCCATGCTGCAGAAGCCCTGTTGCTAAAGCGGTTATATGAGGGATGCTTCAGTGAGGGTCACTTGGGTCTGAATATCTTCATACAGGGATATAGTGGTATCCATTTGATTTCTTTTTCTTGCATTTTCACCATCATCTCTTTCAGTTTTCCAGTTTCTTCTGCTTTCATTTAGAAATTTATCATTTACCATTACACCACATCTGTGTGCAGCTGGGTATTAAAATATTGCTTCTATAGTCTGTTTTGTGAATGCTCTTTTTATAACTGAATTCCTGTGTTTAGCTTACATTGTTAATCTTGCATCTGGGAATAAGAAGCTGATTTTACTCTGAATCGCTTTGGTTTTCCTTACCACTCAGTCTTTTCCTCTTTATCACTTGAATTGGTAACCCACGTATTCAATCACTGGGTTTTTGCCTCTTTGGAGACTTTTCCTTAGAGATGGCTTATATTCAACCGTAAACTAGGCATTTTATGTGTTAACTGGCTAAGTCTTTGGAAAATCCCCAATAGAATGATGCCTCTTATTTGTTCTTTCTAAGGAGTTTGTCCAACTCTGGATTTATTTTCTTTTCATAGAATTTATATTCCATGGCACTGAATGAAATACTCAATTGTATTTTTTCATTAATTTTCCAGATTTTCATGATTAATAGCAATCATTCATACTGAACACTTTCTGTGTACAGAGCACTGTACTAAGTGCTTGGGAGAGTCCAATAAAAAGAAAGTACAGTACTAGATCCTGGCCAATAAAGGTGCATTTCCCAGTTCTTTTCCTCTGAATTGCTTGACTCTCCTGTCAAGAATGCAGAACAAGTTTCAGTCTTTAGGCTTTTCTTGCACTTGCCCCTGAGATGCTAGATCTGGTATACTGTGTGATGTCCTATTTCATTGTTTATGGAGATTAAGTTCTGCGCCTTATGTGCAGTCCTGTCAACTGCTATTTTAAGTTTTTGAAAGGTAAATTATTGACCACAGGCATCTTGACATGGAACGCTTTTAATTTTCAATCTCACTTGATTTATTAATTTATGTTCTAAAATGTATGTGCCTAAATAGTTTTTCAGGAATGCTTATCACGGTTTTTGCCCAATTCTCCTGCTCCTCTTCCTCCATCAGAGTTTCCTTTCAGTATTTTGTAACATAATTCAAACCAGCCTCTTCCCTCTGCCTGATTTTGTTGGCTTTTCTTAATTTTTTTTTTGTTAAGTACTTACTATGTGCTGTACTAAGCTCTGGGGTAGACACAAGATAATTGGTTGGACACGGTCCCTGTCCCCTATAGGGCTCTCGGGCTTAATCCTTATTTTACAGATGAGGTAACTGAGGCACAGAGAAGTGAAGTGACTTGCCCAGGTGGGCAGACAAGTGGCAGAGCTGGGATTTTAACCCTTGACCTCCTGACTCTCTGGCCTATGCTCTATCCACTATGCCATGCTGCTATTGCACTCTCCCAAGTGCTTAGTACAGTGCTGTATCCTGCTATTGCACTCTCCTAAGCGCTTAGTAAGTGCTCAATAAATGTGATTAAATGAAGGAATGAGTTAGTTCTGTCTGCCCTGAGCAGTTTTCTCTAAAGTTAACCCAACCCTCATCATTAGCTTGCTCCAGGCAGACTCAGATTAAATGAGGAATTTTCCACTGGAACATTTTTTTTCCCCAAGATCCACTGGCCTGTGCACACCCACCCAATGAACTAGATTCTTACAACCTCCTCTCTTCCACTTCAGGTCCCGTGCAGCTCCTGAGTCAAGTGAACAGTGGAAACTGCAGGCTGCCACCAGCCCACATGACACTGCAGTTGTTATTAATGAGGTGAAGCTCAAAGTCATCTCAAGGAAAGGGGAATATTAAAAACCCGCAGGTAGATTGTGGCAGTGTGGCTCTGTGATGCCTTCAGGAGCAAGCCCAGCACTTGTGTAGTGTTTAAGACTAGTTCATTGAAATCCACTAAAGCCTGGCTCAGAATCTTATGTAACAGGCAATCCAATTCACTTTCTGAACATTTCTTTTAATACCGAACTCGACATGAACCTTTAAAGTTACCTATTTGAAGAAAACGATAAGGCTGGAGTCATCATTTCCTACAGGCACTCTAAAAATTAATTTTCAGGGCCCCTTATGCTGCTATGCTATTGAATTTAAGCTTGTGCGAAATAATCAGGTAAAAAGTATAAGCATGTTTTCCTGCTGAAGTATCAAATTAGATCGTTAAAATATCACAGCATTTAAATAGTTGTAATTAGAAAATTATACAGAATTGAGCAACTTGGTTCCTCTTGGAGGCAGGAAACAAAGCCTGGCTATTTGTCATAATGTAATACAAAGATTAAAGTTCAGAGACCTTGGACATCTGAATACCTGCCTTATGCCTCTGAGATGTTGGCATGTTCATCGTATGAAGAAGTTGCCAACTTACATGTTTAATGCAATTGGCAAGTTTATTCCCTCTGAAAGAAGTGTTAGCCATGTCTTTAAGGGCATGTACATAGCGAAAGCAAGTAAAAATCCTGTACTATGCTTAGCTTAGATTTCAATGCAGTTAAATGTAGTGTTTTGTAGAAAAAGAGCCCTTTTCTTGGAATAGCCTTTCTTAATGAATTTGACCTTCAGGACTCAGTGAACCTCACCTTCCTCTCTAAACTCTCCCTCCTCAAATCCATCCCTCATGGTCCAATTTATATACATTCATTCATTCATTCAATCGTATTTATTGAGTGCTTACTGTGTGCAGAGCACTGTACTAAGCTCTTGGGAAGTACAAGTCGGCAGCATACAGAGATGGTCCCTACCCAACGGGCTCACAGTCTAGGTGATTTTATTGTTTTCAAGTACTGTTCATAGCCAACCTGATCCAGGAAATATTCAGAATGAAAATTTTCATATATTCTACAATGACAGAGCATCATAATGACAAGTGAAACTACAACAACAACAAAAACACTTGAGATATTCCATGCTTTTCTTCTGGGAGCTCAAAGCATTTTCTAAGTAGCTTCTCCGTATTGCTCACGAAGCCCAATATTTATTTCTTGCTTTTGGTCTGAGGATGCTTGTTTCCCTTCTATTGTCTGAGGTTGGATGATGGAGGCACAGGATACTTAAGTGACTTCCACAGATCATTCAAGACAGTGGTGAAGTTGGGATGGGACCCTGAGGATATTCACCAGCCTGTAATGGTTCTCCTCCAATATTATATTTGTATTTGCTATGCACTGTAAAAAGATCTCCTCCTACAATATACATTCTAAAAATACTGAGTCATGCTTTCATTAGTTTTGCTCCTTTATGCCATTACGTGAATGACTACCAAGGAACTATGGAAGAGATGAGGGACCACTGTTTTCTAAGAACTTTATCTCCTATGGGAATGGATTTTTTATTTTTTTCCAAGAGTCCCAGCTTTTCTCAATGTTAAACTTTCAATGACTAGTGATATCACATGTCCCAAGCATGCAGTTTTCTCAGGTTTCAGGAATACGTTAAGATTCTGTATTTCAACCTAGCACCCAGTGGTAAGGAAGACCAAATTGCTTAAATAAGAAAATGAAAGCAAAGCCTGTTGTGGGCAGGGAGTTTGTCTGTTATATCGTTACATTGTTCTCTCCCAAGCGTTTAGTATAGTGCTCTGCACACAGTAAGCACTCAATAAATACGACTAATTAATTGAAGGCAAAGGACACACACTTAATCTGATCTGTGAAAAGCAGGGACTTATGGTATTTATTGAGCACTTACTTTGGGCAGAGCACTGTACTAAGTGCATGGGAGAGTACAGTCCCCCAGAATTAGCAGGAACTTTCCTGGCCCAAAACGAGCCTACAGGCTGGGGGCGGGGGGGAGGGGGGCAGACTTTAATATGAATGAAGTTCCACAGTAATGTACATATTTATGGGCTATTTGAATAGTTATAAAGTCAGGTTTGAAAAATCTCGGTAGCTCCAGAAAAGACTGTTCTAAATAGGGACTGAACAGCAATGTTTACTTTCAATGCGTTACCATCACTCTTTCATTTAAAAAAAGAACAGAGCACCGTGAGTGTTCTGTTTTGTATTATACTTTAAACTTTATTTCACCATGTTGTTGGCTCCTGCAGGACCAGAACTCTGTTTTTATGTATTCTGTCTCTCCAGGACCTACCACACACATTGTTAATCAGGTAATATTCAGGTAATAGAAATGTATTTAATGTTAAGACATGACACACTTGTGACCTTCTAGGTTACATAATAGGGAACAGGGAAGTCTGAGCTCCATACTCTAAGACTCTGTTGCCTTGCAGTATGGCCCCAGGCAGGCCATTGCTGTTTCAGAGCAAAAAAAAAGAGAGAGAGAGATGAGAGAGGAGAAGAGAGAAAGCATCTGTCTCCTTCTTGGATCAGAGGGATCTGAATCTGGGGTGAGAGTTCTAGTAATACCCACCTGAAGTGCCCTATAATAATAGTAATTAGGGTATTCGTTAAGCACTTACTATGTGTCAAGCACTCTTCTAAGCGCTGGATTAGGTACAAGTTAATCACAAGTTGGACAAAGTCCCTCTCTCACATGGGGTTCACAGTCTGAGGAGAGACAACTGGTAGTTAATCCCCATTTTACAGATACAGCAGCCAAGGCCCAAATAAGTGACTTACCCAAGGCCACACGGCAGGCAGGTGGCGGAGCCAGGATTAGAAGCCAGGTCCTCTGTCTCCCAGGCCTGCGCTTGATCCACCTGGGCACGCTGCCCCCTTAGCAGTTAAAGCCTCAGCAGTAGCAAGCAAGCAGTACTAAGCTGTGCTACATATAGGTTCTGATTTGTAAAATGTGGCCAGGTGTGTGTTTGAGAGAAAGAGAGAAAGAAAAAGAAAGAGAGTGTGCACCCACTGATTGGTGGGGGTGGAAGGGGGCTCCAGTCTTGGTTGGAGTTATTTGCAGGTGCGGTGGGAAGCATGGCCCCAGGCGACTGCCGCCTCTGGGTCCGGAGAGAGTGTTTCAGCCCAGAGGTAGCACTGCCCAGGCCAGGGCTGACCCCGGACCACCGCAGTCTGTAGACGGCTCACGTGGAAACCCGTCTTTAGCCCGAGCAACATGGCTTACCCACTCCAGGGCAGCCCTGCCTCCTGGCAGCACCCTGAATCCAAGTTGGGGATGGGGCCTGAGGGGCTACGTCGGTTTGAGTGGCACAGAGCCCCCCGGCAACACTGTTCTGAGCCTGGGTCCAGTCTCCCAGGCCAATGGGGGACTTGGGGCAGTTGTCAGTTTGGGCCCCTTTCCATGGCCACAGGAAAATGTATTTGCCCAAGTCTGGATAAGTGAGCATTTCTTCTAAAGGTAGGCTCAAGCTGCAAAGAACAATGAATAGTGTAGTGGAACAAGTCCAGTTAAATCTGTTGATTTTGGCATAATTACTTCCTTCACCAATTAAAGGGACATTGTGGTAGTTGGCAAATTTCTGGGATTAAGGCGTGCATGCACAGCGCCACTTCAACAGTGTTATTGTGTTCAGTGTGTGGATTCCATGACCTCAGTGCTTCAAAGGAGGGGGAAGGGACATCCCTTGCAATTAAAGGAGTCAGTTTGCCATTTGCTGGTTCGAAAGGTTGTGAGGCAGCGCCACGGGAGCTTTCTTTGTTAAGGGCATTTTAAGTCTTGAAATATTTTTTGTTCACCGGGGGTAGGTTTGGTCTCCGGTGGGTTTTTTGTTGCATTATTATTATGGTATTCTCCCAAGCGCTTAGTACGATACCTTGCACACAGTAAGCACTCAATAAATATGATTGAATTAATGAAGTTCCATGTTTAAGTCGAGTGGAGCAGTTTTATAACCTCTGTGCTGCACACTGTTAGGATATTGGTGCTAAAATAATAATAGAATGTGAGTGTAGGTGCTCAGGACAAACTAATAAACAGTGGTCTTCCGCTACGTTAGAAATGCCGTCTCGGATATAGATTTTGTGGAATGGGAAAGGAAAACACATGCATTTTCTCCCTCCATCAAAATTAGGAAAGCACAGAGAAGTAAAGGGCATGTCAGTGAAGGCCCGGGAAAGGTTCGGATGCTACAGAGAGAGTTATTGATCAGCGAAACGGGGAGGCACTGCAAGGCTAGTCCAGAGCTACAGAGCAGGGGCAGGCAGAGAGGCCACAGAGACCAAACTGCTCCTGGAACCAGTGACTTCAATGGCACGTTCTCGGAGGATAGTAATTCTTTTTGTTTTGTTAGTATGTTTGGTTTTGTTCTCTGTCTCCCCCTTTTAGACTGTGAGCCCACTATTGGGTAGGGACTGTCTCTATATGTTGCCAACTTGTACTTCCCAAGCGCTTAGTACAGTGCTCTGCACACAGTAAGCGCTCAATAAATACGATTGATGATGATGATGATAATTCTCATTTCCATAGGGGTCTGCACTTTCTGGTATTGAAGATTTTGTTTTGGAGGAACTTTTTTTTTCTTAATTCATTCATTCTATCATATTAAGAGAAGCAGTGTGGCGTAGTGGAAAGAGCCCGGACTTGGGAGTCAGGTTACGTGGGTTCTAATCTTGGCTCCACCCCTTGTCTGTTGTGTGGCCTTGTGCAAGTCACTTTACTTCTCTGCACCTCAGTTACCTCATCTGTAAAATGGGGATAAAGACTATGAGCCCCACGTGGGACAACTCGATTACCTTGTATCTACCCCAGTGCTTAGAACAGTGCTTGGCACATAGTAAGTGCTTAACAAATACTATTATTATTATTATTATTATTATTATTATTATATTTGAGTGCTTACTGTGTGCAAAGCACTGTACAAAGTGCTTGGGAGAGTACACTATAATGATAAGTAGACACCTTCCTTGGCCATAATGAGCATGTTAGGCACTTACTGGGTGCCAGGAATTGTTTCAAGGTAGAAGCTAATCAGGTTGAACACCGTCTGTGTCCCACATAGGGCTCACAGTCTTAATCCCCATTTTACATGTGAGGTAACTGAGGCACAGAGAAGTGCAGTGACTTGCCCAGGTGGGCAGACAAGTGGCTGATGGGATTTGAACCCAGATCTTTCTGCCTTCCAGGCCTGTGCTCTATCCACTATGCCATGCGCCTTTTTGAGTATGAGTTTTCAATTTGTGTTTTAACCTGGGTAGGAAATCCATCCATTAGTGGGATTTATTGAGTGCTTCCCATGTGCAGAATCGCTTGGTAGTATCCGCTGTAGATTCTCCAGGCAGCGTGTCAGGGCCTCAGGGCAGTAGATCTTTATCCAGTGATGCTGCTTACAGTCCTGACTCAAGAACAGATTCTGAATAAAACAGATTTCTTCTCCCTTCCTGATATGCATTCCATCCCCAGCCACCTGCCCCTGCCCCCTAAGGCTATGTTGATTGCTCTTCTCAGGTTCAGTTCATTCCCATGCTTCCTCCTGCTTCAACCTTTTCCCAGCCAGGGGATAGGATTACCACAGTACATACTCACAACCTCTGTCATCCTGTTTGAATTAAGGAAGAAAGGAATGCTGTGCTGGTAGGGAAATCCTGCCCATTCTGACGGGATAATCTGGCTGATGAAATGGATCAGGTCCCTGTGGGTTCAGAGGTGACACTGAATTTGGCAGGAAGTAAATCAGATTGTTTGGATACCTTATCAATCAATCAATCGTATTTATTGAGCGCTTACTATGTGCAGAGCACTGTACTAAGCGCTTGGGAAGTACAAATTGGCAACACATAGAGACAGTCCCTACCCAACAGTGGGCTCACAGTCTAAAAGGGGGAGACAGAGTGGATACCTTATTTTGTTTTCCTACTGGAGCTTCCTTACCCTGGGTATAGCACCCCCACTGATCGCTTTTACTCTCTAAAATTGAAGGTCTATAATAAAAGCCTAAGGTGGTAGAAATCCTTATGCACTAAAAAAAAAGTCATTTTTATTTGGTAGAAATCTGAAGTGAAACGTTTATTTTTTTCCCTTAAGAATTTCATGGAGTATGGAAATACCCACCTTCTGCACTGAAATAATTAAGTTCAAATATGATTGCATTCTTTGACTGATGCATTATTTATGATTTTTTTTTTTTACGAGATCTGGTTGCCTGCTTGTCAGGCAATGCCGAGCGCAGCCATAACTTCGTGCACCCGTGCAACCAATTAGTAACAGTTCTGCGGGGGGCTGATGAGTCTGATCGTAAAATGTCACTGCTTGAGCCATCCTACCACTAGATTGAACGGGGTTTATTAGCAATAGGTTGAAGAACAACAAAGAGTCAGGGAGATGTAGTACTGGCGTGCTGATAACAGGGATTGTTTCTGGAATTGACACCCTTAAAGGGAAATTTCAGCAGCATATAATAAACAATTCATCTGTTTTTGAAAAATGAGAATGAGACTCCTTTTATGTGAAATGAAGAGCTCCTAGGAAATTTAGCAGTCAGTTAACAATGGGGCACATGGTTCTCTGCCCACCCCCCTTCCCCTCCCTGGCCTCAGCCAATCTGAAAAGCTTGGCTGGGTTCCAGAGCAGCCCATGAATATGGGCCCCTGCTAGGGGGTTTAATCTGGGGTGATCCCAGACCCCCTGGTCTCCTGAAAGTCACCCAGGCCAAGTCAGTCAGTCAATTGTATTTGAGAGCTTACTGTGGACAGAGCACTTTATTAAGCACTAGGGAGAATCTTCTTCAAATGCCATCGAGTTGTTTCCGACCCATAACAACTCCATGGACCCACCCTCTTCAGAACGTCCCATCTTCTGTACCTCAGTGACCCCATCTGCCAAATGAGGATGAAGACTGTGATGGGGGACGGGCTGTGTCCGACCTGCTGCTCAGTACAGTGCCTGGTACATAGTAAGTGCCGCCAAATACCAAAAAAAATACCTTTCCCATCAGAGGACCCACACCCAGTGATCTTCAGTCCTGTGGTGCTTTAGCAAATGGATTCCTGCTTACTCAAGATGTGATTTTGAGCTTTGGTTGGGGAGTGGCCAGCACTCCGTAAATATGATTGAATGAATGAAGTTCCATGCTGCAGTTGAGTGGAGCAGTTTTATAACCTGTGTGCTGCAGAATGAATTTTATTCATTCTTTTATGGTATTTAAGTGCTTTCTATGTGCCAGGCACTGTACTGAGCTCTGGGGGTAGGTACAAACTAATTAAATGGGATACAGTCCATGTCCCACATTTTCCAGATGAGGTAACTGAGGCACAGAGATGTTAAGTGTCTTGCTCAAGGTCATGCAATAGAGAAGTGGCAATGTTAGGATTAGGACCCAGGACCCGCTGACTCCCAGGTGCATCCAGTAGGCCATGTTGTTTCTCATAGTTTGACCCAAGAAGGGAAGCCATGAGTGCAGTGGGCTGAAGTGGGTTCAAGTTGCTGTTTGCATCTGCTCCATTTTCTCTGATCTAAATATCACACCACCTGGTTGTGGGCATTGTGATACTTTAAAAAAAATGTTGGGTGTCAGAGAGGGAAGAGAAGATTGGGAAGGGAGAGTATGCATGATTGGAATCACTTCCAAAAGTCTTCAGGATGCACAAGCCTAGGCCTAGATTGTGGGGCCTATATTCTACCCTGCGTAGAAATGGCTGACATATGTCCTGGTTTATTTTAATCATGTTCGTCACAAGGCTGCTGCAAAAGAATGATCATAAATATACAATGAAACGCAGCGAGAGAAACAGGCCCAAATATAACTGTCTCATCTGTAAAAGCTTTAATAAACTCTGTAAGTAACTTTAGTAGTTTACTCAGAGAAACTGTCACTTTCCAAATATTTTTCATAAAAGCACTATATGGAGCAGAATCTGCATTTTTGCCTTTGATTATACCCCTGCTGTTTCTTCTCTTGAGGTTTCTTCCAATTTCAGTTTTCTGAAGGGCTATTTTATTGTTTTAGTCTGTGATCCATGGTTAAAAGGGGAAGTCACAAGCATTAGTAGCAGTGTGGTTCAGTGGAAAGAGCCTGGGCTTTGGAGTCAGAGGTCATGGGTTCAAATCCTGGCTCCACCACTTGTCAGCTGTGTGACTTGGGGCTAGTCACTTGACTTCTCTGGGCCTCAGTTCCCTCATCTGTAAAATGGGGATTAAAACTGTCACCCCCACCATGGGACAACCTGATCACCTTGTAACCTCCCCAGTGCTTAGAACGGTGCTTTGCACATAGTAACACTTAATAAATACCATTATTATTATTATTCAGTAATTTAGTGTTTGGAAAGGATGTTAAAATTCTAAGTATTTTGTGGAGGAAAAGGGATGCATCTTTAGGTTTCTCAGGGCTTAATTCCCCACTATGTATCCAGTGGGAGCAATATGAATCCATCAATCTATTGTTTATTGAGTGTTTACTATTTTCGGAGCACTGTAGTGAGCACCTGGGGCAGTATAGCACAACAGAGTTGGTAGACCCAAGAATTATATTGGTTTGGACTAGATCCTAATGGTCAAGAATACATGGAGTTATTGATCCTTTGTTTCTTCTCTTTTCAGGGATTTTCTTCCCCGGGGGTCAGGCATCGTCACAAGACGGCCCTTGGTCCTCCAGCTTGTCACTTCTAAAGCAGGTAATACCAAATAATCTATTTGGAGATTGCTATAGTGCACATATGATTATGTAATATTCAAAATCACATGATAATTGTAGAAACAAACAAAAAAACGCACGTCACACCCTGAGGAGGGAGAGACTGGTCTCTTCATCAGATAATTCTGAGGTTCTTTACAGATTTCATCCTTGTCAAATTTCCGAAACCATTATGCTAATAAAAAGTCAAACCAATTGGTTAAAAGCGATTGAGTACAATATTTGATCCATGAGTGAAATGCGGCAACTCTTGTGAGAAACATCATTAAAAAGTATGGCTCTTGAAAATTCATGCCGATGTACCTTTGGATTTTGATATGCCCACAAGAAGAAAGTAATTTTCATTGAAAAGATAGGTACCACTAAGCTGTAAGCTCCTTATAGGCAGGGAACTTGTCTACCAACTCTGTTGTATCGTACGTTATACAAGTGCTTTATACAGAAAACTGCACACAGTATCTGCTCAAAGAATACCAGTTATTGATTACCTTTAAAAACTTGGCAAAAACAGCATCAGTAGGTCTTCTTGAAATGGATAGAATGGAATTATCTTTTAGAGAATCTTGCTGCTCTGAAATACTTTGTCTAATATCCCCCAAATCATGACATTGGCTTTTTCATTCTGGTTTTACAGAATATTGTTTTAGTCATTCTGTATCAGCTAGAAATGATGCACTGGAATAAGATATATGAGTCTTGCTAAAATTCCTGTCTGCCACAGCTCTGCCTATTGTTTTTTTTATCAGCTATGCAAAATATTAGTAAAAAAGTATGGATAGCAAATATCTGGAATGTACCTGGCTAATGCATATTCTACTGAAAGCACCATTAAAATCAATTTAGATGCCATGAAATTGATTCACTCTGTTGTTTAGCCTAACGCAGGCTGGGATATTGCATACGGTCCTTTTTTATTATTTTTAGTGGTCAAGCTGAGCTATGTCCTATTACCTTACATTCATGTTCCTTTAATCAAATGTACCAAATTCAGCACCTACATTTTTATACACAATTCTGTAAAACACTTCCTTCTTTCTACTTTTATTTTGATAGCCACCAAAGATTAATGGCACTATTTGCCTTGGTTTAGTTACGAGAGCAAATGGGTCATGTAAATACTTTTATGTATACAGTCCGTGTGAAAGACATTTCAATAGCCCAAGGTGGATAGGATTGATCATCAGTGAGAGGAGATTTAGATTTACCCCTTAGGGCTTACGAGTTTGGGGCTAAATTCACATTTCAGAGAGGTTTGAGCAGTTGCCTCTTTGTGGTCACTTTGTAGCCCAGACTGATAGTTCAAATCCCACACCTACTCGCCAGAACTGCTCCTGTCCATTCTTTCCAGGAAGAGGGAATTTCTTTGGTTGCTTAAAGTCTTTTTTAAGAAAGAAAAGAGTGGGATCCTGCGCCAGGCAAGAAAAGGACACACTAGCTCAATCCTCTATCTGTGTCCAGATAGACATCGTACTTCATGCCTCATACTGAGGGGTAGAGAGCAGATTGATGCATGGAGGGTGCTCACACCCACTACTTTGGTTTTACTCAAATGAGCACATTTTTTGAAGTGTGCGTTTTTACAGGATCGGTCAAGATGGCTGGGCCCTTGGAATGGAAAAATGGGGAACAGAACCTCCTCTGTTAGATCGGAACCTGTGACTGAATTTGAGGGGGATAGAAGTCAATGAAGAAATGGATTTAGCATCTTTCTCTACCTTGATTTCAAGGACTTTCCCTTTAAATGAATCGGAAT
The DNA here is from genome assembly GCF_015852505.1 of Tachyglossus aculeatus. Lineage (NCBI taxonomy): Eukaryota > Metazoa > Chordata > Mammalia > Monotremata > Tachyglossidae > Tachyglossus > Tachyglossus aculeatus. The sequence goes on from NC_052081.1 coordinate 6,843,078, forward strand.
TCACTGTGGTTGTTAATCACCATTACTGTGGATCTTTAATCGCTTAAAGGTATTTCCTGAACACGTAGTATGTGCTGAGCATTCCACTGAAGCGCTTGGGAGAGTACCAACAGAGTTGGTTCCTACATTTCCTGCCTACAATGAGCTTACAGTCTAGAGTATTAACCTCGTCTCGAGTCCTCAGGGCCCTTTCACTAGAGACAAATTCACAGTGCTTGTACAGTAAGGGATTAATAAATACCTTTGATTAATTCTGACTTTTAATTTGATGGACACATTGATGAGAAGCAGTATAATTTGATAGCTAAGCCAAATGTTGGAAACTTAGCCTGTTCCATAGGGAGATCAAAATGACCTTCCTCCAGGACTTCAAAACTGTGCTTTTGAATGAAAAGATGACTTGCTCTGTTTCCATGTCTTTATTTATCATATTTTTGTAATGTGGCACTGTTTGGTTTTCTGGGACTATTTTCTCTCATATTTGCCCAGCTTGAGAAATTCAGGAAATGGATAAAATCTTATTTCAGGTACTGGAGCTCCATTGTGAGTTATGGGTTGCATTCTTTATTAGTGTGTGTGGTTGACTGTAGCCTTAAAATAATATTTTCCAACCATTTTTTGATGCATTTTTCTTGGCTCAAACATCTAACATTGTGTCTTACTGTCCGTTTATCAAGGAATACAGGAATTTAAATAGGTCACATATATCCCTTCTGATGTGAAGCCAAAATTGGTTTTTACCTTGACATTTAGGAATTGGATTTTTTTTTAAGTAAATAAATATTCAAAATCAGCAAGAGCTTTGCTTCCTAAAGTGAAGTGGGAATTTACCTTCAATTTAGACCTTCCCACTTGGGTTGCTAATAGTTAAATCCAAAATCCTATCACCCTACTGCTCTTCCAAAACAGGAAATGTTTAGCTATGAATTAAAACAAAGTTGAACTTGGCTGCATTGCAGTCTTGGAGGTTAATGTGTCTTTCCAATTTACCACAGTGCTGGACTTTTGTCCCTACTGAATTTATCCCAGGTGGAGATGTTAAGGAGGCTAGTAGTTCATCTTTCCTGAAGCCATAAGAAGAAGCTGGTAGAAAGCACATGAGCCTGGCAGTCAGAGGACCTGGGTTCGAATCCTGGCTCTGACAGTTGCTTGCTGTGTAACTTAGGGCAGGTCATTTAATTTCTCTGGGCCTCACTTCCCTGCTGCAACCTAGGGCAAATCACTTATGTGCTCTGTGCCTCCGTTTCTTCATCTGTCAAAATGGTGATAAGATACCCATTTTCCCTCCCTCTTAAACTGGGTGCACGCTCTGGGCTTATGTTGTCTCTAACCCGATCGATCAATCAATCAATCATCATCATCATCAATCGTATTTATTGAGCGCTTACTATGTGCAGAGCACTGTACTAAGTGCTTGGGAAGTACAAATTGGCAACATATAGAGAGAGTCCCTACCCAACAGTGGGCTCACAGTCTAAAAGGGGGAGGCAGAGAACAAGACCAAACATACTAACAAAATAAAATAAATAGAATAGATGTGTACAAACAAAATAAATAAATAAATAAATAGAGTAATAAATATGCACAAACATATATGCATATATACAGGTGCTGTGGGGAAGGGAAGGAGGTAAGATGCGGGGGATGGAGAGGGGGACGAGGGGGAGAGGAAGGAAGGGGCTCAGTCTGGGAAGGCCTCCTGGAGGAGGTGAGCTCTCAGTAGGGCCTTGAAGGGAGGAAGAGAGCTAGCTTGGCAGATGGGCAGAGGGAGGGCATTCCAGGCCCGGGGGATGACGGGAGGTCAATCAATGACCTCCTTCAATCAATCATTCAATGGTATTTATTGAGCTCTTACTATGTGCGGAGGACTGCACTAAGCACTTGGGAGAGGACAGTACAACAGTTTTAGCAGACACGTTCCCTGCCCAGAGCAAGCTACAGCTTAATACAACGCTTACATAGTAAACATGTAATAAATATCGCAATTATTATTATTACTATGATTATTAGTAATCATTGCGGTGAATAGAATTTTGGATTGAAAATATAGTATAGGCACACTCTGATGTAAAGCCACCCACAATGCATACAACCCAAGAATCCAGCCATTATTGTTTGACATTTCAACAATCTAGTACATCATAGCAAATGCCAGAACATGAAGAAGGTATGGTCTTTTGACCACCAGCTAAAATTTGGGAAGAAAAAAAGTCATACCTCAATTTTCAAGAGAGCAGATAGACTTATAAAAATGATTGAAGAAGAGCTGGTGGAGAGAGGAGGTCAAAGGTTTGAAGAGGCATACAGAAGGAACTGGCCAGGTACAAAGTATTTTATGAAGACAAGAAAGCTCCTGTTCAATCTAATTTTATTATGGGTATTTAAGTGCTTACTAGGTGCCAGTCACTGTACTAAGCACTGGGGTAGATTGGGCACAGTTTGTGTCCCACATGGGGATCACAGTCATAATCCCCATTTTACAGATGAGATAACCGAGGCACAGAGAAGTTAAGTGACTTACCCAAGGTCACACAGCAGACTAGTGGCAGAACTGGGATTGGAACTCAGGTTTCCTAGGTCCATGCTCTTTCACCTAGTCCAGGCTGCTTCTCAAGTAGGCCGTACTGCTTTTTCCTTTAAGTTGAAAAGTCGTCATCAGAGGTAGCAACAAAGAACACTATAGCTTCTTGCAAAGATTCATAATCATACTGCAACTTCTAATTTAATTAATATTGTGATCTTTGGATTATTTTAATAAAGATGAAACAGTCGCTTAACAATGCTTAATAAAAGAGAAACTATCATCTAAGGGAATTACCTAATATTCTCCAGAGATTATGGAACAGATCCCAATTTATGACATAAACTATTGGGAAGTATATCCCATGATACAGCCACATTTTCAAGGAACATAATCCTTCTACAAAATAAGGTGCACCTGCATTTTTGAGGCTGCTTTGCTCTAGGTTCATCCTGAAAAAAGTGTTTCCACCATTTGAAAATAGTGTCCAATATAGCAGTTTTTTGGAGATACTCCTAACATGTTTCCTCAATAGGTAAGCCTCCGTTGGGAACAAAACTCCAAAATGGAAATCTGATAAAAGGTACCAAATGATGCTGAATGTTTATTGTCACAGTGGAGTCCAGATAGAGGAAGCCCTGAGGTCAAACAGCTTTCAAACCATGGAATTCATCCCACTTCCCAGTATTCAAACTTCTAAGCATTTTGTAAATTTCACAGCCCTGTGAACTTCCTCACTTTTATGTCCTTTTTTTTAAAGGTAATATTAAAAAGATTTGAAAAGTGGGGCTACCTTTCATGGAAATTCTCCTGCCTTTTCAATCCTGAAAGAGGACCACTCAGACTCACTTAGAACCCCACCATAGCTGGAGTTTTTTCAATTTCCTTTGAAGTGAAAAAATGGCATCTGTCGCTACCTTGTATCTCTGCTCTTTTCACCCATTACTCCCCAGCTCATTCTCTTCATTCTTCCCAAGTTTACCCTGCTCCCCATCATCCTGCCTCCATCCCCTTGCTTACCCGTTTCCCTTTGCCTGGAGCTCCCTTCCACTCCAATTCTGACAGACCAAACCTTTCCTCATATTCAAAGCCCTACTTCCTCCAACTCTCAACAACCAGGTTGTATCATAACCTAGCAGAAAGAGCATAGGCCTACGAGTCAGAGGTCCTGGATTCTAATTCTGGATCTGCCACTTGTCTGCCGTGTGACCTTGGACAAGTCCCTTCACTTCTGTGTGGCTCAGTTTCCTCAGCTGAAAAATGGGGATTAAATGTCTGTTCTCCCTCCTAGTTAGACTGTGAGCCCCATGTGGGACAGGGACTGTGTCTGACCTGATAATATTCTGTCCATCTCAGCTCAGAGTACACTGCTTGGCACAAGTTAGCACCTAAATTCCACTGTTACAATGATCAACCCACCAGCCATCCCTAGCCCTTATGTACTTATTTACTCTCATTCTTAGGACTCGTATACACGTTTATTTTAACTGCACAGTCAGTTATTCTCATTACTTGCAAATATTTTTATTTCTATCTCCTATTAGAGTTGTAAGCTCTTTGTGAGCAGGGAATATACCACTCCATTCTGTTCTGCTTTCTCAAGTGCTTAGTGTGATACAGTTCATTCAGTGGGGTCTCAATACATACTATTATCACTTCATCTCGGATACAGGTAAGGATTAGTGCTGCTTTACCATGCAGTGGGACATGCACAAGATGTTTCCCTTGGGTTACAGCTGTGTTTGCTAGGTATTCTATAAAAATGTAGGTTAGCACAATGGTTGCCCTGTTAGAGAATTAGGGTTATGTTTTTTTGGCAAGGGAGAAACAACTTGATGGCCAGAATTCAGAGTCTCAGAGTTACAACTGGAGATGTATTACCTTAGTGTTGCCAAGTGGTTGCTGGCTGCTCTCAAAACCTAGCCAATCAGCTGTACCGGTAAGTGGGTTTCTGCTGGATCTCATTAGGCCTATAATCATTCCTGATTAGCACCTGCAGATATTGGGCCACTCCAGTGTTTCCTGGGGTTGTCTGGAGTGTGGTGGGTGTGTGTGTGTGTGGAAATCACCAAATAACAGCTGCCCATAGGGTCCAGTTAAGGCCCAATTTCTTCTGGAATGGGGCATTTTAAGTGTGCCAGGGAGTGGAAACTTTCCTTCATCACTCAGTGTTCTTATCAGCAGCTGTTATTTCTTGAACATCCAAACAGGATTAAGGTTGCATAGAGCCTTCTAGAACTAGTATGGGGTGGGAACTCCAAACTGGAAGACCTAGTATGCCAAGTTAGATAATGCCCAACTCCACCTTCACCTAAGGGTTTTTCTGTGCCATTGACCCAGTGAAAGCCCTCATAGAGGGTCAAGGTTCTCTCATGGGGCTTTTATTTTCTGCTCCTTTTTCAGGTGTCCTTGCTTCATTTATTTGAGATAGTGTATCAGTATTATTGATCATCAGCCTAACAGCCTGAGAATGATCCCTTTCTAGGCTAGGTCAGGTATTTGGTGTGAGGGGAGGTGAAAAATCACAATGATGGTATCTGTTTAGCATTCAGATATATTTAATATTAATCACGTTTTCCAAGTAAAAGCAGGGTGAAAGGAATCATATAATAATAATAATAATGGTATTTGTTAAGCGCTTACTATGGGCAAAGCACTGTTCTAAGTTCTGGGGAGGTTACAGGGTGATTGGGTTGTCCCACTGGGGGCTCACAGATTTAATCTCCATTTTACAGTTGAGGTAACAGGCACAGAGAAGTTAAGTGAGTTGCCCAAAGTCACACAGCTGACAGCGGAGCCCGAATTTGAACCCATGACCTCCGACTCCAAAGCCCGTGCTCTTTCCACTGAGCCATGCTGCTTCTCGAGTATAGAACCAGTAAGGTCTAGTGGAAAGAGGGTGAACATGATAGAGGATTTGGGTTTTAATTTTGTCTCTGCCACTGACCTGTGAGACCCTGGGCAAATCACTTATCTGTGCCTCACTTTCCTCATGTATAAAATGGAAATTCCATACCTGTTCTCTCTCCCCCTGAGACTATGAGCCCAATGTGGGATAGGGATGATGCCTGAACTGATTATCTTGTATCTACCCAAGTATTTAGTATAGTCCTTGGCACATAGTAAGTGCTTAACAAACCTTATTATCATCGTAGTACTTAGTACAGTACTCAGAGAAGCAGCGTGGCTCAGTGGAAGGAGTACGGGCTTTGGAGTCAGAGGTCATGGGTTCAAATCCCGGCTCCACCAATTATCAGCTGTGTGACTTTGGGCAAGTCACTTAACTTCTCTGTGCCTCAGTTACCTCATGTGTAAAATGGGGATTAAAACTGTGAGCCCCCCGTGGGACAACCTGATCGCCTTGTAACCTCCCCAGCGCTTAGAACAGTGCTTTGCACATAGTAAGCACTTAATAAATGCCATCATTATTACTATTATTATTACAATGCCTGGCACATAGTAAGCTCACAACAAATACCAGCATTATTATATAAAATGAACCCCATTGTATTTAGTAAAAAAAGGTTAAGTTCAAAATCACTTCCCAAAAAAGGATAGCGAGTGAAAATCCATAGAAGTCATGTAAGGTGAACTCTATTATTATTATTAATAATATTAATAATTATGGTATTAAGCGCTTACCATGTGTCAAGCATTGTTTTTAAGTGCTGCGGTGGATGCGAGTTAATCAGGTCAGTCACAGTCCTTGTTCCACATGGGGCTCACAGTCTAAGTAGTCGGGGGAACAGGTATTGAATCCCCATTTTACGGTTGAGGAAACTGAGGCCTAGAGAAGCTGGGTGATCTGCTCAAAGTCACACAGTAGGCAAGTGGCAGAGCTGGGATTAGAAAGCAGGTCCTCCGACTCCCAGGACCTTGCTCTTTCTACTAGGTCACTTTGCTTCCTAAGTGCTTAGTTTAGTGTTGTGCATGCATGCATTCCATAAATATCATTGGTTGATTGAAGTGAAGACCAATTGCAGAACCACCTCAAGCTAAAATGGGAGCTCTCTTCTGGGGTTTAACATGACTTTTTAGAATGCCTGCTTTTTTTTTTTTTTTTTTTTTTTTTTTTAAATGGCATTTATTAAGCGCTTACTGTGTGCAAAGCACTGTTCTAAGCGCTGGGGAGGTTACAGGGTGACCAGGTTGTCCCACGGGGGGCTCACAGTCTTCATCCCCATTTTCCAGATGAGGGAACTGAGGCACAGGGAAGTGAAGTGACTTGCCCAAAGTCACCCAGCTGACAAGTGGCGGAGCCGGGATTTGAACCCATGTCCTCTGACTCCAAAGCCCGTACTCTTTCCACTGAGCCACGCTGCTTTGGCACTGGGGTTTGGAGAAATGTGTGCAGTTAGTTGCAAGGAGATAAATTATTTGATATTGGGATGTCCAGGGGAGGTCTTAATATGTATTTATTCTTTAGCCAAATAGTTCTGCATAGCAAAGATATAGTGCCAATTTTAAAAGTAGAAGATTAAGCAGATGGAAAATGATTAGTTTCAATCAGTAAGAAAATCCACCTATCATGACTGTCACAAATATTCTAAGTGTATGTAAATGATCTCTTGGGGAATGTTTCATCGGTCAGTGTTTTTTATTGAGCACTTACTTTGTGCCGAGTACTGTACTAAGCACTTAGGAGACTGCAGTACAACAGAGTTGGTAGATACTTTCTCTGCCCCCAAGGAGGTTGATGAAAATTTGTCTCCTCTTTCCTCCAGTATATGTTTGTACATGTGTGGAGCTATTCTTCATTTTTGAAATCTTATCTAAATGTACAGGCATGGATGAAAATGCTGATGTGCAACTGCCAGTTCATTTTATGTTTTATGCACATAAAGATATAGTTTCTAGTTGTACTGGTGAATTTGCTGCAGATGGGGCATATCTGTTTATTTTTTTTAGTCTGTTGTTGTCACCAGCTTCGCAAAACCTCCACTCAGAGAGCAGTCCTTCTCCCATTTCCTACCCACCTCTCCGATCTGTTGCGGTGATCTGTCATCAGCCCATTGTCAAGTCACATCAAGGCTGCAGTCCACTGAGATATATGTTCTGCTCTCTCTGCTTGTAGGTGCCTCTTTTCAGTTTACCTTACAGCAGCTGCTCTTATCCATTCTCCAAGTATGTCCCCAGTAAAAGGGTGTTGCTTTTTGTGTTGGCTCTGTGCTGCTGAGCTGGCTGCTTAGTAAGGCTTTTTTTTTTTTTTGGTTACCTTGTACCGCCACTTGATGCTGAGTATGGGTCTATACGTGACACTGCTGAAATTGCATAAAAGACTGGGTATTGTCTACTGGTCTCACAACCATTAAAAAAAATTTCTACAATTTTATTGTCCTTCAATGGGGTATGAAGCTTGAATGCCTCATTGCCTCCCGTCTCTGACAGTTTTCAAAAGCCAGTCTCGTCTTCTTGATTGGGTTTTCTAATTTTCGATTATCGCAGGTGGTCATTTGGAAACTAAGGTTCAGATAGCTTTCTATTAGGATAGAAATTATTACTCATGGCTGAAAGTGCATTTTTGTGCATGGGGAAAGTTGCACTTGGCTCTTCAATAGACTATAGGGAAAAAATAGGAGTGTTATTTGGAGAAAAATCATTTTGCATTGTGACTCATTAAAGGCAGTATTCAATCGCTTCCTGTTTGCCTTGGAAAGTCACCATGCCTGAAATAAATGGCAAGTTAACGTTTTCAGATTGTGATTTTTTTTTTTTACTTGTTCTAATTACATATTTCTTTCTGTTACCCCTTGCACACATCTTACCTCGGGCCTGGAACTCCCTCCTCTTCATAGCCAACCTTCAATCACTCTCCCCATTTTCAAAGCCTTATTAAAATCACATCTCGTCCAAGAGGCCTTCTCCAACTAATTCCTCATTTCCCTTACTCCTCCCTTCTGAGTAGCCGTTGCACCTTTGGGCCATTGGAAAATTTGGAAAACTGGCCAGGGTTTTAAAGGAATCTTATCTTGATCCTTTTTATTAAATGCTATCACTACAAAATTGAGCGTGTAAGCAAGGCCAACTTAGTCGGAAATGCTGTGTAAACAAGAGAGCAGATAATCCAAAGTAATTTGGCTCAGAGCTAGTTTGGGTGATTGAAAAGGTGGAAAGTGGATTGTGACAGTGGTGGAGAGGTGCTTACCCAATTTGGTTCAGTTAGACAAGCTACTTTTTTGAAGTATCCAATGAACTGATTATCCAAACAAACGTCCATCATCCTGAACAAGGACAAATGACTATCTACCCAAGGTAAGTGAATATTGCCTATTGGAAGCGTTAGCCTCTTTTCGAAGATGACACTGCCAAAGGAGAGCTGCATTCATCAATGTGTCTTTGAGTGAGAATGTCTTGTGCCCACACATAGTCTAGAAGGATGGAAAATTTGTATCTTCCTCTTAATTTGAAGTGCCCAAATTCCCATTTCTTCCCTGTGCAATAGCTTTTACCAACTAAATGTGACTCTTGCTATTAGTTGCAGATTATGGATTTGATATAAATCAATCATATTGAGTGCTTACTATGTGCAGAGCATTGTACTAGATGTGTGGGAGAGTACAATATAGCAGAGTTTTGGTAGACATAGTCCCTGCCCACAATAAGCTTACAGTCTAGAGAGGATATAGAATGTTTACACTTTTTTTCCTTTATGACTGGTCCTTATGAGCTTCATCCTCCATTGTGTTAATCATGATATTAAACATTTAGGTAAATAATCTTAAAATGAAAATGCCATCCAGAGCCTTCTCCATAATCAGCTGTGAACTTTAGGATGTACCTGGGTTCATTTATTTGCCACTTCCATTTTATTTACAGCTTCTCTCCACCTTTTTCCTCATATGTTTAACAGATTTGAGGAGGACTCAGGAACAATCCTTGGGGTGTTGTAGCACAAATCTGTTGATTACTCAGTGGTATTTATTGAGCACTTTGTGTGCTCTTAAACTCTTGGGAGAGTACAAATTGCATTAGAGCTGGTAGTCACCAGTCTCTGCCTTCAAGGAACCTAACAGTCGAGTGACAGAAATTCAATATAATAATAATAATGGTATTTTTTAAGCGCTTACTATGTGCCAAGCACTGTTCTTAAGCTATGGGGTAGACACAAGGTAATCAGGGGCTCACAGTCTTAATCCCCATTTTCCAGATGAGGTAACTGAGGCACAGAGAAGTTAAGTGACTTGCTCAAAGTCACACAGCTGACAAGTGGCAGAGCTGGGATTAGAACCCACGACCTCTGACCCCCAAGCCTGCACTCTTTCAACTGAGCCATGCTAATATCTAAAATGCTGTTTCATTCTACATAAATATAAAACCTTTCTATTTTCAAATTTATTAAAACTTCTTCATTGTCCATCTGCAATGACTTTTGTCTCTCCTTTCTATCCTTTTATCAGTAGTAGCTTGTTGAATTAATACCTTGGTTCTGGATGCAAACTGAGGTCCTCTGAGTCCTAAGCAGATGTCTTCATAATTTTTCACCGATGAAACACAATCCCCCGAGTGTTTGTGGCTAGTGGCTTGCTTCAAGGATTTGTGAATTTTCAAACAAATCCACCTGGTTTACTGTTACTGAAGCAGAAAATTTGCCCTTGATATTAACAAACCAATATAGAGGTTTATTGGAAACACTTTCACTTTTTGGGTATTTGAAGTTGGCGAACTAGAGCTGAGGAAACTGGAGCAACACTTGATTATGCAACTTTTCTTGGGAATATCTGAGAACTATAAATATATCCTCAGCGGAGACCTAGTAAGTTATAATGATTTGATGCTAGGCAGTTTTGTTTTAATTAGAGATTTTCTGCTTCCTAATCTACTGGAATCAAATTGGAAATCTGGAAAAGCTGCATAGCACGGTCTCCTTTATTATTTTGCCCCTAGATTAGTATGCTAAAATATTAATATTTATTATCTGGGTGACAACAGAGGTTGTCTGCAAATTGTTACTCATTTGTCCTCAATGTTGAACTGTTAAGAAAAAAAATCACATGGGCAGATAGTTTTAACTCTATTGCTAGTCCATTTGTCGAACATGGATTTGGAGTGTTAGAGTTGTAGGGAGAAGAGAGGATGTAGTTACCCCCTAAATACCAGGCAAAGCAGAAAGAGAAGCATATGTACTCTTCTTTTATTAGAACCTACTTTAAATGTAGTTTCTGCAGGCTTTTGCACACTGAACTTGCATATTTTGGGCTAACCCAAACTGAAGTTGATTTTTTTTTTAAACACATACTCACCCAATTTGGGCAAATGACTTATGTAACTTTTGCCCTAGGTGACAAAGGGTGTTGGATGGGTTCTAAAATGGTCCTAGATATGGGTCAGATGAGCACAGTCCGCAGAAATGTTTTACCAAGCCCATCAAAATGGGGAGGGGCTAAACAGACATGCTGCAGGTCCCACAGATTCCAAAATGAGCCCAGGCTAGCAGAGCATGGTTTGGAGCAGATTGTGGGCCAGTTGTGCTCAGGACATGTGGATTCAAATTAGCCTAATAGCTCCTTCTGACTTGGAAAATGATGTAGGGTTAGGTAAAGGGGTACATAGACAAGTGTTTTGGTAATTGGAGTCTTTGGAGTTTTTGCTTGAAGATGGAGAGTTCTAATCTTTAGATGTTTCAATCCATTTGCAATTGCGACACTATCCTCTTGTGGGTTATTTGTTAAGTGTTTATTCCATACTAAGCACCCTATTATGTACTGAGGTAGATACAAGATAACCAAATCAGACACGGTCCCTGTTCCACATGGGGCACTCACCTAAATAGGATGGAGAACAGATAATGAATCCCCATTTTACACATGAGGAAACTGAGGCCTAGAGAAGTAAGTGACTTTCCCAAGGCAACACAGGAGACAAGTGACAGAGTTGAGACTCGAACCCAGGTCATCTGACTCCAAGGCCTGTGCTCTTTCCACTAGACCAGGCTGCTTCCTAGCTCCCAAATTCACTAGAATCCATTCACAGATATTCTGAGCCCCCCAAAAAGCATGCATTTACATGAAATCCTTATAAAAGATAACAGTAAGGAAAATGAGTGTTTACTGAGTTGCTTTCAAGATCACTGCCCAATTTCTTTTGGGGCCTGGCTCGACAGATAGTAATTGCCTAGAAAATTCAAATAGAAGTAAACTTTGAAGGTACTGCACATGCAAATAATTGTATTTCCTGGGCATAGAAGTAGCAAATGATGAGGGTGGTCACCCAGACCCCCTGTGCCATTAGAATTAAGCTAGTCATTCTTGTGCTAATATCTGTTTTGCAAAACTGAATCAGGAATGTGCACCCTCATATGCAAAAATATAGTTCTCTGGAGAATACTGTCATAGCATGATTCAAAATAGAATCAGAAGAGAAGCAGCATGGCTCAGTGGATAGAGCACAAGCCTGGATGTTCGAAAGACCTGGATTCTAATCCTGGCTCCAGCGCTTGTCTAGTGTGTAGCTTTGGGCAAGTTACTTAACTTCTCTGGGCCTCAGTTACCTCATCTGTAAAAAGGAGATTAAGACTGTGAGCCCCATGGGTGGAATAAGGACTATGTTCAACCTGATCAGCTTGTAACTACCCCAGTGCTTAGTAAAGTGCCTGGCACCTAGTAAGCACTTAAGTTCCATTAAAAAAGGGCTGGGAGTGGGGGGAGAGATACTTTTATAAAGCAACTTGAGGAAAAATTAAGTGACTCTCTAATCTCTAGACTGTAAGTTTCTTGTGGGCAGGGAACATACCAACCAACTCTGTTACATTGTACTCTCCCAATCGCTTTGTATATTGCTCTGCACACAGAAAGAGGTCAATAAATATGATTGATTGCCGCCTTAGCCTTCTTTAGAAGAAATGCATCCAGTTCTCCCAGGGTCACCAGGGTTGCGTTCTCATGAAATCATTGTGTTCAGGAAAATTTTCAGAGTAGACCTCCCCCAATTTGACTCCACAAGCATAGGCACAAGCAGTTTCTTTAATAACATTGGTACCCAACCGGGCTCATGTTGTTGGAAGAACGTTCCCTAATTCCCTAATGGTGTTTTGGCAGAATCAAGTCCGTGTTAAGTTGAGAGAGTCAGGGCACCGGTTAGAAACAGGGAAGATTCCTCCTTCCAGCTTTGCTTATGCGTGACAATTGAGATCTTTAAGGTCTTCATAACACCAGTACTGTCCTCTTCGTGGCAGGAGCTCTCAGTATCAGTTCATCAACATTTCTTCCCTGAGCATCCTTTGAATGGCTGGGGCTGTACAAAGCACTATGAAGGCAGCTGTCTTGTAGAATCAGGATGTAACTAGTACATTTGATACTGCTTGCTATCCGATTCTGTATTTGAACACAGATCTCCAGTGGTGAAAGGCTAATCAGTCACCCGGCCTCCAAAGTACTTTTTAGAAGAAGAGAAACCGAGTTGTTTTTCATTGGTTTTATTCATAGTGGGTGGAATAGAGACTCATTTGTTGCCGTCTTGTGCACCAGCACATCAGCAAGAGAGTTAATGGTAAATGGAGAAAAAGTAACTCAGTTTTCAGCTCCTGCTGAGTGATGAGACAAATGGTTGTTGTCTCATAGTGGCAAGCTAAATTTGAAATGTCAAATAGGAAAATGTTGGGCTGCTGCTTTATTTCCAAAGCGGTTAAGATTTTAGCTGTCTATAAAGATGTGAGTATGTGATCAAAGGCGAGGGCTGGATTTAATCTGTTATTAATTTTGATGGCTCTATTTAAATGTGATTGGCTTTGAAAGGCGACATTCTACTTCTCGCTTTTTCATAGGCTCGTTCTCTGTGAAACCTATCGTAAGTTTTGAAAGAAAATCATCAAAGGAAATAAATGCCAATCAAAATTTCTCTATTCTTGGGGGAAGTTAGGATAGTGCCGTTTAGGTTTAAGTTTTAATCTGAAGTCTCTTGACACTTTCCTCCAGTCAGGTGGTAAATCACATTCAACAGGCTGGATATTCCCAGATAGATGGAAATGCCAATTAAGGACTCCCGTATTTGTGTCCTCATTGTGTTGTACATCCATTTGTTGTGTATAGCCACTCAGCAGATAGCAAATATCCCACAGCACTGGGTCCTTTGATTTGAAATGTTCTTGTTTCCACTGTGAGTACTTTATCAGAGGATAAAATCAAGTTTTGAAGGGTTTTTTGACCTCTTTTTTTCTCCCTGTCTTCCACCCACCCATCCTCAGAAATGGACACATTTCACGCAAAAGCTAGCCACCAGCATTTCTCACTAGCCATTTATATGACAATAATCTTTGCTTTCATTCTGGTATCTCTGGAGGGAAAATGTTTATTTTCTCTCGTTTGCCTCCATCTTGGGGAGAAGGTGTGGGCACTGTTTTTTCCAAGTATAGAATCCGTTAATGGTATTTATTGAGGGCTTACTTTGGGCAGAGCACTGCTAAGTGCTTGGGAGAGTGAATATAGTCGTGGACAAACCCCGCATTCTCAGGGAGCTTACCATCTAGTTGGGGGAGACAGACAATAAAATAAATTATAGGTAAGGGAAGAACATGAAGGTGTTGGGAAGCTCCTTTATTGTTGGATTTAGGGTTGAGTCTGCACAGGTGGTAGGGAATAATTATAAAGGGGAAGGTGTCAGAGGAGACAAAAATTAAGGGGTTGGAAAATTGAGCCCTTGACAGAGTGATAGAATTGGAAATGTGTACATAAGAATAGAGAAAGCTGTGAAGTGACCAGGAAATGAACTCCAAGATATGACAGGAGGCTGGTGTTCAGTTCTTCTCTACCTCCAATGAACATAAAAAAGAAATGTTTTAAAATTGAAACAGGAGAGATTTTGATTAAAAGTTGGAAGAAAGAATTTCCTATTAACAAGGTTTGAATACTGGAAGTGATTACTGTGGGTGATGGTTGAGTTTCCAGTGGCTTTTCAAAATAAGACATGTGTCAGGTTAGCTGTTACCACAGTCCAGCTGAGCTAAAGGCTTTCCCCAGTTCTCTGAGAGAAATAGCCCTGATTTATTGTTGTTTTTATGAGGCTTCAGGTATTCATTCATATTTATTGAGCACTTACTGTGTGCAGAGCACTGTACTAAGCACTTAGCACTGTACTAAGCGCTTAGCACTGTACTGACGTATGTTTGAGTTGATCCTTAGCCATTTGTTGCATCAAATAGGAATGTTTTACTGAGTTTCTCTGCTTCATTGTCAGTCCTCAAATTCAATGATCATAAATAACCACCCCACAAATAAAACCTCAGACAGAAACCATAAATGCAAAGGTGAGGCCTTAATAATAAACATTGTGGTATTTGTTAAGCACACAGTATGTGCTAAGTACTGTACTACATCCTCTGGACTGTTAGCTCATTGTGGGCAGGGAATGTGTCTGGTGTGTTGTACCCTTCCAAGTGCTCAGTGCAGTGCCTGCACACAATAAGTGTTCAGTGATCAGGACTGATTGCTGTGATAGATACAAGGTGAACAGGTCGGACACAATCTCTGTCCCACTTGGGGCTCACAGTCTTAATTAAGGGAGTGAGAGAAGAGGTATCTAATTCCCATGTTACCGATGAGGAAATCGGGGCACATAGAAGTTAAGTGATTTGCCCGAGGATACACCGCAGGCCAATGGCGGATTAAAACTCAGGTCTCATTCATTCATTCAATCGAATTTATCGAGCACTTCTGTGCAGAACACTGTACTAAGCGCTTGGGAGAGTACAAAATAAGAGTAAACAGACACATTCCCTGCCCACAATGAGTTTACAGTCTGGGGGGTGGGGGAAAGACAGATGTTAATATAAAAAATAAATTACAGATACATACATAAGTGCTGTGGGGCCGGGAGGGGGGAAGAACAGAGGGAGGAAGTCAGGGTGATGTAGAAGAGAGTGGGAAAAGAGGAAAGGGAGGAGCTTAGGGAAGGCCTCTTGGAGAAGATATACCTTCCATAAGGCTTTGAAGCTGGAGAGAGCAATTGTCTGTTGGATTTGAGGAGAGAGGGCATTTCAGGCCAGAGGCAGGACGTGGACAAGTGGTCTGCGGTGAGATAGTTGACATCAAGGTTAGGATTACAGGAGTGAAGTGTGTGGATTGGATTGTAGTAGGAGAGTAGTGAGGTGAGGAAGGAAGGGGCAAGGTGATTGAGGGCTTTAAAGCCAATGGTGAGGAGTTTTTGTTTGATGTGGAGTTGGATGGGCAACCACTGGAGTTTTTTGAGGAGGGGGTGACGTGTCCTGACTCCCAGGCTTGTACTTATTCCGCTAAATCCCACAGGGCTTTCCAGCTCTGTCCCTCTCACTCTCTCTTCAGATTCAGATCCTTTTGGACATCACCACCCTATACATCCAGGTTCCCCACCCTGCCACCTCCTTTCAGGCACTAATGAAAAGATCCCAGAGCTTCCCAAAGATTCCAACCCTATACTCATCCACACCAATCAAACAGTAGCAGTTATTGAGTGCAAAATGGTTGCAAAACCCTTCAATTCCCCTCACCCAAATATGAAGTGAAAATCTCTGATAAAGCAAAATGCCTTGGCATTCCTTTTCTGATTGATTGAATTACCTTTGATTGATTTCCTTTATTAATAAAGATATTTTTCAGTCATGCTAAAGCTGTCACCTCACTTTCTAATGCGGAACTTCGGGACTCCAAATTCTTACATGCATCTGTAGAAGTTCCACACTTTGCGAATGCACTACTGTGGATTATTCTTGTTGAGCCATATGTTGATCAACATTTTATCCAAACATTGTCAGTCATCTTCAGGGTATGCCTACCTTTGCAGGAGAATAAAGAATGGCCTTTTGTCCCATACAAGCTTGGACTCTAAAAATTATTTTTAAGTCCATATCATACAAATAACCAATTGGCCGTCTCTTTAAGACTTCCTTCGTGATTTTAATGCTTCAAGAAGCCTTTTTTGCTAGTTCCGTTCCAATTGGGATCATTGGTTGCCAGCTTAGTTAAACGTCTAATTTGGCATTCAAATTGTAGTGGAAAACTGCAGTGTCTGAATTTCAGATGAGAAATTTGTTCTGTCATTGGGAGTCTACTTAGTTTCTGCCAAGTCAGTTGAATAGGTGACACAGCAGATTGGATTAACTCATTATGGGAATCAATAAATGTCACTTTTTGAAATAAATCACATTTTAGGGGGGAAACCATAGAAAATGTGTGATTACATTTTCTCATTTTATAGTTTCATCCTCTTTATGCTTTGCTTCTAAGTGCCAACTTTACATTTTGAGCCCAGGGTTGGGACTTTTAGTGTGTGTGTGTGGGGGGGGAAGATAAATGGGGGAGCGAGAGAGAGATATCTGGGAAGGCAAGATCAATCAGATAATCAGTAGTATTTATTGAGTACTTGCTGGGTGCAGAGTATGTACTAAGTGCTTGGGAGAGGAAAATAGGGTAGGTAGACACAATCCCTGCCCAGGAGTTTACAATCTAGTGGATGCCAGAGACCCAACTTCTAAAGCATAAACAATAACTTCCTGTCATCACCACTGAACCAAATCCAATTTATAGAAGCAGTATTATTAAAGTTTCAACCCTTTCTAATGGTAGGGTAACATTTTGTTGCAGAGATTGCGTCCGTTGTTGGCCAAGTTAGAGAACAAGGCTTGATATGCACTGAACAAGCTGTAGAACTGAGGTAAAAATAGAAAATCCAAGGCACAATGAGGTGTGTGTGCACAGATGAATCAGTATGCACAGAATGTTTAGGCCAGAGGAGAAAAATCACTTTTGAGCAATGTCATGCTAGCAAATAGGGATACAGACCTTTTATTCTCAAGAAACAGTGGAGAGAAGCAGAATGTCTTAGTGGATAGAGCATGGGCCTGGGTGTCAGAAGGACCTGGGTTCTAATCCTGACTCTGCCTCTTTTCTGCTGTGTAACCTTGGGCAAGTCATTTTACTTCTCAGTTCCTCAGTTACCTCATCTGTAAAATGAGGACTAAGACTGTGAGTCATGGACCAACCTGATTATCTACCTTAGCACAGAGTAAGTGTTTAACAAATACCATAAAAAGGGGGAAAAACTGCTCTAGCTCTTTGTAGAAAATGCCCTTCCATAGTCCCTCTGGGGAATGGATGATGTCCTGAAAAAGCTGTTGGATGGGACCCAGTTGCCTGAAAGCTAGCTACTGAAGCCAATGTAAGTAGATGTCATGTCATACATTCAATTGTATTTATTGAGTGCTTACTGTGTGCAAAGCACTGTACTAAGCACTTGGGAGACTACAATATAAAAGCAAACTGACACTTTCCTGCCCACAAGCAGCTCACAGTCTAGATGATGCCAGTTATGCACATTCATTCATTCATTCATTCAATCGTATTTATTGAGCGCTTACTGTGTGCAGAGCACTGTACTAAGCGCTTGGGAAGTACAAGTTGCAACATCTAGAGATGGTCCCTACCCAACAGCGGGCTCACACATTCTGAGACAATGTGAAAATGATCTGACTAGGTGACTCAGGTCCTAAAAACTCCCAAAACGAGTATCAGATTTTTAGGAAAAAAATTAATTGAGGGATTATTACTGTCATTATTATTATTGTTGTTGTTATTCACTGAGAGGCCATCATCATCATCAATCGTATTTATTGAGCGCTTACTGTGTGCAGAGCACTGTACTAAGCGCTTGGGAAGTACAAATTGGCAACATCTAGAGACAGTCCCTACCCAACAGTGGGCTCACAGTCTAAAAGAAAGAGATTCAGACTCAGAAAAAGTCCAGAGATTCAGGGAGATCAATCCTGATTTATTAATAATTTTTACGCACAAAACTGTTATTTTTGGAAGTGTAGGTGTGGAATTTAAATTAGCGTTGAAGTGGAATTGATTTTATAATGTATGTGGATATTACGATGAGGCCAGGAAGCATCATTAAATGACAAAAAGCAAGCATGTGCCATCTAGTGGTGAAAAAGAAATGAGCATCGGTTAAGGTTTTGTTTATTGGACATTGACAATGTAGAAAACAGTTTTTGCCCCAGGGTATTGCTAATTACATAATAATAATGATAATAATCATAATAATAATAATGTCGGTATTTGTTAAGCGCTTACTATGTGCAAAGCACTGTTCTAAGCGCTGGGGAGGCTACAAGGTGATCAGGCTGTCCCACCGGGGGCTCACAATTTTAATCCCCATTTTACAGATGAGGTAACTGAGGCACAGAGAAGTTAAGTGACTTGCCCAGAGTCACAAAGCTGACAGAGCTGGGATTTGAACCCATGACCTCTGACTCCAAAGCCCAGGCTCTTTCCACTGAGCCACAGTAGCTTCTCCATGGAAATAAATATTTGTTGATGTAGGCGTTAAATTGCCGCAGAGGTTGTTATTGAAAATAACCCCAAGTTTTATGCTTGGGCAAGAACTATCATATAGGATTTATTTTTCAGTATTGCCAGATGTCCCCAAAACGAATATATGACTTCATTCACGTTTTCTGTTTCCTTGGCAAGGTCTTTCAGAAAGGGGGCATATAACTTCTGTTGTTGGAGTGAAAAATAAGCCCTTTATCTGTCTCTGAAGGAGCGGAGGGTGAGTGAAGCCAGACTACAGCCAGTGACCCTTTTCTCAAAGCAGGAATCTGCTAGCCCTGCGTATGAATACATTGCAGAGGTAGGCCCTCTATTAGCAAACAAAAGACATGCAACACCTTCCCTTTTTAAGTCTTAGAATATAAAACAGATAATATCAACATTGCAAGAATTTGTAAGATACAGGCAAACAGAATTGTACCACAAATATTTTGATAATGCAGCAGTAACCAGAAGCTGAATTACCAGTCAACTGATAGTCTTTATTGAGCATTTACTCTGTGAAGAACACTGTATTAAGCACTTGGGAGAGTGCAATAGAGTGGGTAAATATGATCCCAGCCCTCCAAAGGCTTAAAAAATAACTGGGGAGACTCTAACATAAATTATAGGCAGGGGAAGCACCACGTACAAAGATATGTATCTAAGGAGAGGGCGTGGGGTGAATACCTAAAGTGCTTAGGGGGTAAGGACTCAATGCTCCGGTGATGCAATAGGGAGGTAAATAGGGTGAGAAGATGATTGATTACTCAGGGAAGGCTTCCTGGAGATGGAATCGTAGTAGGGCTGAATTTGTTTTGGGGACCTGGACTTGGATCTGCTGGAAATAGATGTTAATTTTTTCTTTAGAAATGCTCTTTACATATAAGAAACAATGTAAATATGAAGGACTTCACCATATGTACCGTGTATGTTTTCAACAGCAGAGAATTATCCTTATTTTCTTTTACATATGGAAAACTCATGATCCAGAAGGGAAGCAACTTCTCCAGGCTCACAGCTAATTGAATAGGGGCAGGAATCAAACTGAAATCTTCCGAGTCCCAGTTGAGTGCTCGGTGTATGATTTCATTTAAGCGTCTCAGCTGTCAACCTTTTTTCTAGAGAATTCCTCAGGGAAATGATGGGTGAGTGTCTGGTCACTTCAGGTGCATTTTGAGGTGCATGTGGAGGCCAAGGAGTGACTGCAGTCAGTGCTGACTGTTCTGAAGCACCTGAAACTGGTGTTTGCCTTGCATGTTTCTTTTTCAAAAGGAAGACCTGAGCCCTCCAAACCTATGCAAGGAACTGACAGTTTGGAGGGTAGTTAGCATAGCAACCTCCCTCCAGCCAGATTCCCACTAAGTCTGTCAGTCAATCGTATTTACTGAGTGTTTACTTTGTTGAGAGCACTGTACTAAGCTCTTGGGGGAGTACAACAGAGCAATGTAACACACACATTCCCTGTCCACAATGAGCTTACAGCCTAGAGATGTGGAGGGCAACAAGTGGGTGAGAGGGCAAGGATGCACTGTACAGCAAAATGCACACAGGAGTTTTACATGCAGGAGACTTTTATGGCCTAAGTGGTTACACCCTAATGCCATTAGCCAATCCAGTGTTTACCTTCAATCTTTGCCAGCCATTTTTCAGGATTCCTGCTGAGCCTGTCCACTCCTCAAGGCACCCTAGGTGGTCTTTGGTTGGACCCTCCCACCACTGTGGCTGAGACTTCCGCTGTGACTGCTGTGATGTTGGAATCTGAAATGCAAAGAGCCTAAGTTTTGCCACAGTGCTCTGTCCCCCCCCACCCCCAGATGTATATATGGAGATCCTGTCTCAGTTTATTTTTTGTGTTGTTATTTCATTTTTCCTTAGGTGCCTGTCGCCTTTGGGATATTTAGTTTCTTATAGTAGGAAAACTGACTTGAAATCACTAAGGAAATTATACGATTTAAGAACCTCTTTCTTTACCTTTTATAGAATATGCTGAGTTCTTACACTGCAAAGGGAAGAAATTCACAGATTTTGAAGAAGTCCGCCATGAGATTGAAGCAGAAACAGATCGAGTGACAGGCATGAATAAAGGAATTTCTTCTATACCTATAAATTTACGTGTTTATTCACCACATGGTAAGTAAAGTCACGTTCTTTAACAGAGGAAAAAAATGGTTCGTTCATTGATTAATGTAATGGGTCTCTGGACTGGACCATGTAATGGAACTCCATAAAAAAGACAAACCTATGTTTTGAAATGTACTAGTGTAACTTATAAAAGTTTATCAACTCAGAGATGCATGTTCTTGAAAAAAATTTGAATTCATCTGTCCCCTTCTCAAATCAATCAATTAGTGTCTTTTGCTGAGCTCTTATCGGGTGTTGAGCACTGTACTAAGTGCTTAGGTGGGCATAATAGAGTAAGTAGACACAATCTCAGCCCTCTAGGAGCTTCCAAGCTGAAATCCCTCTCCCCATTCCAGTATGTTGTTCCTAGCTCTAGGTTTAGTCTAAACTCTCTAAAGTCCTCAGATATATATTAACTGTGTCCTCTTACAGTTCTGGACTTTCACTTATGGCTACTTTGGAGAACTCTGTGGGCAGGGAATGTAAGTGTTTATTGTTGTATTGTACTCTCCCAAGTGCTTAGTACAGTGCTCTGCACACCGCGCTCAATAAATGCAACTGAATGTATGAATGAATTTTGTAATTTCCCTTGAAGCATTTGATTTGTCACTTAATAAAAGGACACTCGATTGTCCTTGCAACTTTCAAGTCCCTTTCATTACACTGCCGAGTGGCAGCAGTGCTCTGATCCATATCATCAGAAGAACCTGGCTGTCAGAAGACTACAGGAAAATTCTGTGTTCTGAAGTACACGGCCACAGTGCAGGCTTTCTCCCTAATCCTCTGTACTGGTTTAAAAACTGTGGCACCATGCTCAATTACAACTTCTCAAGAGTACTTGGTTAGCGTTTGTGCCAACCCGTGTTTTGCACGCCAAAGGGAACAAATGTTTTGGGGTAGATTCCAGCAGCCCGTTGGGTTCAGTTCTCTCAAATGTAAGGTTGATAAACCTTCACCTGTACGGCTCATGAATGCCTAAGAGCTTGCCAGTAGGCTAATTAGCTAAAATGCTGTATGAAATAACATATGGTGTTTGTGAAAGGAAGGACAAGCTTTACTCTGAATGTTTTCTATGTTAAAACATTGATGCCGTATGCAATGATGGCAGATGCCATATGCATTTTCCCTGAAGTGTTTTAATTATACTCCCCCGGATATGAATTTGTTGGCTTAGAGGTGCCAAAGCGTTTCAAAACTAGTCACAAGCAACATTTGGCATAACACAATCATGCCACAACGATTGTGAAAGTTAGCAAAGCTCTCATACTGGTTCTCAGTGTTTCTCTAATCTGTTTAACTTAGTGACATTTTTCGTGGCTCATCTGGGCTACCTCACCACTCCATTTTCCGATGACTTTTGGGATGATTGGCTTTCTCTTTGGTCCATGACAGAGAAGTAAGATTCTTGTGTCTTTTCAATACAGTGTTGAATCTGACCCTTATTGACCTACCTGGAATCACCAAAGTGCCAGTAGGGGATCAGCCACAAGACATTGAGTATCAGATCAGGGAAATGATTCTGCAGTTTATCACTCGGGAGAACTGCCTGATCTTGGCTGTCACACCGGCGAATACAGATCTTGCCAACTCAGATGCCCTTAAGTTGGCTAAGGAAGTTGACCCTCAAGGTAAGTGTATGACCCTCAAGATTAGGTAAACTAAGTGTCAATATTTTAAGGTTGGGCAAATTTTAAGAAAATATAGATTCTCCCAACTTTGTTTCAAGGATACTGGAATTGAACTATGAAGGAGCATGGCCTTGGAGTCAGATAAGCTGAGTTCTGATCCCGGCTTTTCCACTTGCCTGCTGTGTGACCCTGGGCAGGTCACTTCACTTCTTTGGGCCTCAGTTTCCTCTTCTCTAGAATGGGGATCCATTGCCTTTTCTCCCTCTTAGACTGTGAGCCCCATGTGGGACAGAGCTTGGGTCTGACCTGATTAACTTGTATCTATCCCAGTGCTTGGAAAATAGTAAGTGCTTAACAAACACCAGAGTTGTTATTATTTGTGAGCACCATACGAGGCAGGGACTGTCTAATGATCCTGTGTTTACTCCAGTGCTTAGTAAAGTACTTGGCATCTATTGAGTGCTTAACAAATACTAGTATTATTATATTTAAATGTAATAAAGCTAGAAATATACTACCAGAGCAGAATTCCTTCCCTTCCATTCAATATATTAAGCAAAATGAAAAATGGTCAAATTCGTCTTGTTCCAAAGGAGGATCTAATAGATTGACAGAAACAATAGTAATAATAATGGTATGTACAAAGCACTTACTGTGTGCCAAAAACTATGCTAACTAAGCACTGGGGAAGATGCAAGATGATCAGATTGCACACATGTCCTGTCCCACCTGGGACTCAAAGTCTGAGTGGGCCGGATAAGTATTTTATCCTCATTTTAAGGATGAGGAGACTGAGGCACAGAAAAGTTATGTGGCTTGCCTATAGTCATTTAGCAGACAAGAAGTAGATCTGAGACTGGAATCTTGGTCTCATGATTCCAGTCCTGTGCTCCTCCAATTAGGCTATGCTACCTCCCATTTCTTGACTCTTCTTTTATTTCAACAATGAATGGTGTGAATAAGCTCCTTACAATGACAGTTTCTCTGATCCACTCAAAAGAAGCTTCCTGGAATCAAGGTCTACCTGAAGGCCAGTAGCACCTGTCTCTATGATGTTTGTATTTATGAACCCAAACATAGGAAACTGAATAAGGTTCATCCTCTGTGACCTTTAATGATTTTATCATGGCCCATAGTTCCCCTCTCCATCCCCCCCATCTTACCTCCTTCCCTTCCCCACAGCACCTGTATATATGTATATGTGTTTGTACATATTTACTATATTTATTTATTTATTTTACTTGTACATATCTATTCTATTTATTTTATTTTGTTAGTATGTTTGGTTTTGTTCTATGTCTCCCCCTTTTAGACTGTGAGCCCACTGTTGGGTAGGGACTGTCTCTGTATGTTGCCAACTTGTACTTCCCAAGTGCTTAGTACAGTGCTCTGCACACAGTAAGCGCTCAATAAATGCGATTGATGATGATGATGATGATGATGATGTGCCTGACCACCGTGGCTTGGAAGATAGAGCATGGGCCTGGGTGTCAGACGAACCTAGGTTCTAATCCCGTCTCCGCCAATTGTCCGCTGTGTGAGCTTGGCCAAGTCACTTCACTTCTCTGTGCTTCAGTTACCTCATCTGTAAAATGGGCGTTAAGATTGTGAGACCCATGGATCTTATCTGATTATCTTGTATGTACCCCAGCACTTATAACAGTGCCTGGAACATAGGAATTGCTTAACAAATTCCGTTTAAAATGCCCCCCCCCCCAAAAAAAAAAAAAACCCACTGGGCTTGTCTAGCAGGTGGTGGCTCTGACAGCAGCAGCAAGTCTTGGGACCAGTGGTTCATGGTATTGGGAAAGGAGTAAAAGGAAAATTTCAGGAACTTGGGCGTGGGAGGGTAGGGGGAGTTAATATGGTGGGTTGGTGTGACCTGGTGAAAAGTCCTCTATTTTTACTGTTCATCCCCCCCTAGCCTATGTAGTGATTGCTAATGAGAATTAACATCGATCACAGGAGGGTCCTGGTGAATAATAACTTTGTTTTTAATCTGGGATGGCAGCCACAAGTCGTCTTTTGGGCTGGAAGGGGAATAGCCCTGTTGAAACACAAGAATGCCAACCAAGTGCAAAAAATGCTGCCTCAGCTTGGTTCCTGATCAGTGGGGGCCCTTTTCCCTTGACTCTGACAGGGAAGAGCTCCATGGTTTGGTAGCTCTTCCTTCACAAAGTATGTCTTAAGGTGGAAAGGCATGTGAAGGAAGGCTAATCTTTCAGCCTGTGCATGGCATTTGTTTAAAAATTTCAAACAACCAAGGATTTTGAAGCAGAAGTGATTTAGCGGTTTGAAAGAATTCCTTGACTAGCAGGAAATGGTCGTTATTGATGACAGAATTAGGATCCCAATGTTTGTGGAAATGGCTATGATTCACCCAACTGCCAGATCGTAGAGGCCATGCCAAGTAGTTCTTCGACTCCCTTGATGATTCCTGTAAAGTCTAAGTTCATCTGGAAAAGAGTCTCACGAGGGCAGTAAGCAGTTTAGGGCTGGAAACTGTTTTGCCTCCATCTGCTTCAATCCACATCCTGATGGAGACAGAGCTTGGACTGAGGAGTTTAGCAAGCTGTTTGCAACTGGATGGGGCTTTTAAGCATTGAGGATTCTGCAGCGTTGGAATTAGAATTTCTAATTCAAGAGTTTAATCTAGCTCTGTCATTTTATGTGGTATTTCAGTGCTTACGATGTGTCAAACACTGTTCTAAATGCTGGGGTAGGTACAAATTAATAAGGTTCGACACAGTCCCTGTCCTGGGGCTCACAGTTTACGTAGGAGAGAGAACAGGAGGACTGAGGCACACAGAGAAGTTAAATGTGATTTGCCCAAATTCACACAGCAAGCATTTGGCAGAGCTGGGGTTAGAACTCAGGTTCTCTCAGGTGCTCTTTCCAGTAGGCCATGCTGCTTTTTGTAGAGATTCTTGAAAAATTCTCTCCTGGAACTTTTTATGGGGCGAGGGGAGGCAGGGGAAATAAGCAATACCTCTTTCTTCATGCTACTGTTACATGGCTTAACTGGGAGGCAGCCAGTGGTCAGAGATTGATTGCCTGTCATTGGTACCATGGCCCTGGTCTCTGGGAAATGATAATGGTGGCATTTATAAAGCACTGTGCTAAGCGCTGGGGTAGTCAGCTCAAACACAGGCCCTGTCCTACATTGGGCTCAGTCTGAGGGAGGGTGAACAGGTATTTTTCGGATGATTTTACATTGTACAGATGAGGAAATTTGAGGCCTTCTGTACTTGGGTATCCTCTGTCAAGACGCTGGGGCAGCCCATAAAGAGCTTCCCTTTTCTCCCTCCCTTTTCTCCAAGATGCCCCATTTCTCCTTGGAGGCAGTACCCATAGGAAATCAGAGTGGGAGAGAACTTTGAAAGGCAATGTCTTGGAAACCTACAGCCTCGCAGGACCCATGGTGCCCAACAATATCAGAAAAGTATTTTCCAGTGATAGGGGCAACTAAAGAAGAAGACTTGAATAGAAGGGAATGTAGATGGTGAGGGCTGGGGAGAAAAAAGAACGGTGTAGAAAATAAAATAAAAAGAAAAACTTCATTATTTGTGGATGATTTTCCAAATGAAATATAAAGGGACAAGTACACACTTTTAGACCACATTCCCAAGCTATAACTTTTTTTTTCTGTTATCCCAGAGGACCCTGGTCTTCCTTGGTGCAAAGCATCATACTAAGAAAGCAAAATAGAGCTAGTGGACATGGTTGCTTCCCCGAGGAGCTTATAATCAAGCAATCCTTACAGCCAGGAGGAAGGAAAAGTGAATATGTATATGAATTAGTACTGAAGTAACTGGGTGTGTAAGATATGTGACAAAAGTGCTAGGGTGATCGTGAGGACAGAAGTACATAGAATGGCTATATGATTTGAGGAGGGCTTTGAAGATGGGGAGAGCAGTCATTAGGTGAATTTGAAGTAGGGATGGGGGTGAGTTCCAGGCAGAGGGAAAGGTTAGAGGTGGGAGAGAGAAGAACTGAGGACAGGGAGTTATTAGGAAAACACCCCCAAGTTATTAGGAAAACAAGTATCCTATTGGAATGAGGTAATACAAGTGGGATTTCTAGAAATCATGAAGTCATCTCCTAATCAACTCCATGGTGATGAAGTTTGTGTTAGTGCTTTAAGTTTTGCCTCACAGCTCTCTTACAGGCAGAAATTCTCTAGATCATTTTTATTCGCGCAGAAATGTAGAAGTGTACATCTCTGGGAGAGACTGTGAATAACCAAAGACAGATGAGTTCTTTATGTTTTTATGCACAGATATAAATGCATCCTAATTGACCTCCAAAGGCATTTTAATGCCCTGAAATTTGATGTCTGTCTCCTTCTATTGACTTAATAAGGCTATCATTACTGCTCTATCAGCGGAAGTTTTGCTTTGCCTAATTTTTCAACTCCTGTCGAGTCGCCCACACATAATTTATTGCCCCAGTTTTATCCAAATTAGAGATACCATTACTGAAAGGCTGGACATGGAGCAGTCTGGGAGTAGGCTTCCAAATAATTTATTATAATAGAGATATCAGTACAAGGTTATCATATTATTGTAGTCACTGTCCTATGTGGCAATGGGTTTCCAAAGTCTAAAATCCCCATATTTCATAGGTATTATGAATCCCCATGTACCCAGTTCATCTAGATGAGAAGCATACTTTTCAAATGCAAAGCCCAGGAGATGCCGATCATGTTTTGATTTATTTCTTAAGTATGAGTTCATTCCCTTTGGAGCCTGACACTGGATCTTTTATCTCCTAGGCACAGAAGCATTTCAACATTTCCAGAGCAAGCCTACAATAGAAAGCTGTTCTAAAAGGCCTCACTGAGAGGGGCAAATGTCTACCTGTAATTCCTTTCACAGTTGATTCATTTCATACCCAAATGCATTTCATATCTAAACCAAGCATGAGAAGGGGCTGTCTGGAGCAGGAAAAATAAACTTGCAGAACACTGGGCCCCTGATTTAGAAAGAGCAGATCAATTTTTCTTGAGACAAAGCATGTGCTCTGGGCAGGAATGTTGCCACCAAATTGAAGACAGACTTATTTGCTTTCATTTTTTTGAAACATTTTCAGATTTTCTGTTTTTCACAGATACCCGGTCATAACTGCCTGAAGTCCATTAAGGGGCACACTTTTATTTCTGACCCTCCTTTGGCAATGGAAAGAAGGGAGAGAGACTCCAGGTCACATTGCTTATACCCTCCACATACAGGATGTTGGGTTTTTTTGGAAGTAGGGAAGAGATTCCCATTCATATTGGTCATTTAAGGATATTTATTGAGTGCTTAATTTGTGCAGAGCACTATACTAAGTGCTTGTTAGAGCACAATATTTGTTGCTAAATATGATCACTGCCCTCAAGGAGCTTACAATCTAATGGAGGAATTTTACAGTCCAAAGGCATTTCTATTCAGAACAACATGGCACCCTTGTCAAAATATCTAGGCACTTCATGGAAGTTGTTTGAAAGAGTTTAACCACAGGAGGCATTATAGAATATAGAAATCGTAAGTATTATTATCTGTAAAGAAAGCCTTTCCAAAAGGTGCACCACATTCTGCGTTTGTCATTCATTTTCACTGAATGTATTCACATCCTCTTCCACCCACAAGTTGTCTTTGCTTCTGAATTCAGAGAAAAAGGGACTGAGGCTAACGCTGGGCTTAATATATTAAATGTTGTTCATGGTGGAAGTAAACCCTAAATCCTTTCATGCTGAGGTATAGAATGCTTTTTCCTCTCAAAGAAACTACTTAAGTAACAGAAAATGGTCAAACTTGATTTAGGAAAAACCCCTTCTGTAATTTTCAGCAGGATTTCAGTTGTCTCCCAGAAATCTCTAGATAATGCCTTTCCTGTTCTGTGAAAAGGGTTTTGTTTTTTATTTAAGCTTGTTCCATTGGAAGTCTTGAAGGGGAGGAGTCGGGGGGCGGGTGGGATGGTTTAGAGTCGACCTTTGATTCAAAGATGATGCTACTGATGGTGAGGTGGTATCCTTGGATGGGAATATGGTCGCACTGAGGATCTCTTGTATAGTAACACACTGTGCCCATGAAAATACAGTAGTACTCCTTTTCGGGCCCTTGCCATATAGGTTAAGTATTGCTCAGACACCAGTGTATAAGAGGGAACAGATATGTTGAATTACCTGTAGGATATGCCCCTGTGTTGTTTTCACAATAGTGGAGAGAAGCAGCTTTGCCCAGTGAAATGAAGACTGTTTGGGACTCAGAGGGTTCTGCCACATACCTTCTGCCACATGGCTTTGGGCAAGTCACTTAACTTCTTGTGCCTCAGTTATCTAATCTATAAAATGGGGATACCTGTTCTCCCTCCCTCTTAGAATGTGAGCCCCATGTAGGGCCGGGAAAGTGTCCAATCTGCTTATAGTGTATCAATTCCAGCCCTTAGCACAGTAATTGGCATGTAGTGTTTAAGATGCCACAGTTACAATAATAATAACAACATACCACAATTACTACTGTTATTATTATTAGTGGTGGTTTTGTGCTGAGCTGTCCACATTCTCTCACAGGGCCCTGGGACCCAGTGGCCTGTATTACAAGATGGCTGGTACAGAAAATGGGTGTGATCTATGATACCAAACAGAATGTCTCTGAGACCTCAACAGCAGAGGCACCATTGCTTCCTCATCTATTTTGTAAGCCGTCTTTCAGCATGATACTCAGAGTGGTTTAAGTAGGAACTGGGAGAGTTTTTCCGCTTCATTGAAAAAACCAGTTTTGCATAAGCCCCCTGCCCTATTTCCTGGGATAAGGCAATGGTACCAATTCTTTATTCATAGTCATAGTGTTTACCAGTGTAGACCCTTTCCTCTTTCTTTATCAGTTGTGCCCTAGGAGGTTGAAGGAAAAAAGCAACATGAAGAGAGATCCTTGTTTGCTTGCAAGGTCCTTGGTCTTATGAGAAGGTTCCATTTTCTTAAACCATTAGGGACCTGTTTTCTAAAGTTCAGTAGAACCTTCCCTGGATTCACTGGCAGTCCCGTTTTAAAGCTGGAGCATCATAAGTGCATCAGGAGGAATGCTGTTATTTGATTTACTTAATATTCATTTTTATGAGTACACTTTTGCCCCAAAGTACTCACTCAACTTCAGTACATGTTTATCCGCTTTCTGTCTCTCTGCCATTTCTTAATTTTTTCCTGGATCAAACCATATCGGAAAAAGCATTATTTATGAAGTATGTGTTCACTGTAGGCGGCAGACTTTGTCCTGGGGTAATTTCCTTTTTATGTTTTCCCTCTGGTTTTATTGGGCATCAGTAAAAGAGAATGCAAAGCCCATAAAATCAAGGTTCCCCTCTCAAAGAACTTTTATTTCTTGGACCACTGGAGGTCAGTGTAAAGGCGCAGTTTTAGCCGGCCTAGAATTACCCTCGGGGGTTCTTTGTGGAAGATATCAAATTCATAGGAGGAAATTAAATGTTCTTCGTGGAAAGAGTCTAATAAATCAAGTCCATTTTCTCTAAATAGAATAAAAATATATAAATAAATGGAACATTAAAAGAAGAAGAATATTTGTGGTAATTTTTGAAGAGTGGGGAAACACACACAGGATGATTTTTTGGAAAAAATGATCTGATATGATCTGATATGATCTGATATGGACTAGATGGGGGAAAGACCGGAAACAGGGAGGAGAGAGAGGAGGCTAATGGAGTAATCAAGATGGGGTGTGACAAGTGCTTGGACCGGCCCGGGAGCAATTTGGATGGAAAGGAAGAAATGGATGGAAAGGGAGAATTCTAGAGATGCTAGAACCTGGCACCCCTGACTCAGATTCCCAGGCCTGCTATGGGAAAGAAAGAACAGAGATAGGAAAAAAATATATACTCTCAAGTATCACTTATTTACTGAAATTAAGGAACTTTGCTTGATAAAGTTCTGATTTATAGAAGCCCCAAGATATACCACAAAAATGATTCGTTGAAGATCTGGCTTTTAAAAACCCATGAGAGGAAATAGGAACATTCTTAAATTGTTTGAGTGAATCTTCCGCTATTACCAAGCTTTCAATCTCTTCAGATTAAGAATTAATGGTTACCCTTACGAAGAAGTTGACAGAAATATGAGTTGTTTCTACTACAATATGTTCCTCAACAAATAAAAAATTTCAAAGAACCTTCATTTAAACTCCTAAAATTGAAATCCCATTTCAAAGTTTTTTGGCATGAAGAATTTATTTCTAATAGTTTTAATACTTTGTATTCTTCATGCTGAAAGATTCATTTTTAATGATTTTGAATTCCTTTGATCTTATTTTGAGAACAAAATAACCTTTTGATGTGTTCAATTTTTAAAAAAAGTCAAATAGACATTTTTCAATAATTGATTTTTAAGATGGAAACCTTAGAACTTTTTGTCAGCCTTTTAATTTATTAAATTTTTCAATTTTCAAATAGGTGTTTTGATAAAAACAAAAGAACTCAAGTTGGGTGTATTTGTAATGGAATCCTATTACAAAATAATTTGTATTCTTTAATATTATTTAAGAAGGATAAAAGATGCACAAGTCTTAGAGTTAAAGATAAAATGCTATATTCTAAATTATTTCTGAAATGCCCTTACAAATGCTGAGGATAGCTATGCACTTAGCAGCACTGGCTTTAGAATGTATAACAACTTTTATTTGAGGAGTTCAAAAATCCAGTAAATATTGTTGTCATCTATTAAAACTTGCAGGTAAAGGCCAGCATATAAAGTGTATAGGAAAAGTTATGCTACCACTCAGCATCAACTGTCTTCTGAAAATATAATATTTTATGATTTTTGCCAAGCATCTGAAATTGCAAAATCAAAGTATAAATCAAAATTATTTTAAATTCAAAACAAAATTACTTGAGAATAAAATAGTTTTCTTTTTGAATTTTTGGTTTTTTATAATATTGCAGATTATTCTTCTGGCTTATTTTGAGTTGTTTCTTGCTTTGGACATTTGATTTTCACCCCTCCCACAGCCCTAATGCACATATCTTTACACTATATATTATAATTTAATATTATAATGTTATAATATTATGTCCATCTCCCCCTTTAGATTATAAACTCATAATGAGCAAGGAATGTGCCTGCTAATTCTGTTTTATTGTACTCTCCCAAGGGCTTAGCATGGTGTTTTGCACATAGTAACCGCTCAATAAATACCACTGGTTGTTAGCTTTGTCTTGTACCCTAATTAGATGAAATAACACATTGATTTAGCTTTTTGAATTTTTGAAAGAAAAGAATACAGAATATTGCCAGAAGGCCAAGATGCCAGAATGCCATTTTCCTTCAGAAGGATGGGGTTCACATTGTGTCTAATCACAAGCTTAAGCAGTTTTGATGGGCCCCTCTTTCCTTTGGGGCTTTTTCCTGACAAAAGAGGACCTAGATGTGGAGTCTCTGGGTCTAAACCTGGCTATGAGGTCACCGAGGATTGTTAATAAATTCATCAGTTTTGTTGGTCACTGAACTATTATTCGGTGTCTGCTGAAGCAGGGCAACTTTCCCCATTACGGTGTGAACTCCCCTGTAGGCAGGTAATGTGTGACTGTACATATTATTGCAGCAAATGGGATCTCAGTAAATACTATCACTATTTAATTCTGCCTTTTTTCCATTTTAATATTTTGCTCTCCTGAACCTCTCCCTTTGTTGTGGAATTGTGTTTCTTAGCGAGAAGACTTTTACAGACTATTTTGTTTGTGGTGCAGGTCTGAGAACCATTGGGGTCATCACCAAACTGGATCTCATGGACGAAGGAACTGATGCAAGAGATATTTTGGAGAACAAGCTGCTTCCTCTTCGCAGGGGTAATGCTTTAGAAATCTATACACTTGCTTCTTGATCACCCGATTAAAAAAAACTGGGCAACTGATGAAAGGATTAACCTTGGCTTCCGTCCTGGATCGCCCTTCTTTTTCATATCCGACCGGCAAGCCTTATTAAAAGCACACCTCCTCCAAGAGGCCTTCCCGTACTAAGCCCTCATTTCCTCTCTTCCCACTCCTTTCTGCATCACCCTTGCACTTGGATTTGCCCCCTTTTTGCATCCCTCCCTCAGCCCCACTAATTTGATCCTTAATTTACCCATAGGTTAACTGGGCATAACTAGTCCACAAAACTGTCAAGAGACTTCATGTTAGAAATTAATTTTATATTTTGAAAGTCTCCTAGGAGTTAACAGTCCATAACTGCCTTCACAGTGGGATGAAGAACTCCTGATAATAATAGTCTCCATCATAATAAGAATAGAATAATAGTATTTAAGTGTTTACTATGTGCCAAGCACTGTTCTAAGTCTTGGGGGTAGATACAAGAAAGGTCCTGAAAGGGGCTTACAGTCTAATTATGAGGGAGAACAGGTAGTGAATCCCTGTTTTGCAGATGAGGGAACTGAGGCACAGAGGAATTAAGCAAGTTGCCTAAGGTCACGCAGTATACAAGGGATGGAGTGGGATTAGAACCCAGGTCCTCTGACTCCCAGGACCATGCTCTTCTCCACAAGGCCATGCTGCTTCTCTATCCTCTGACTCATGCAAACATTTCTTGTTCTCTGGAACAAATATGTTTCTGAAAATTGTCCTATTTGTCTATGGATCCCTATGGGGCTGCATTCCACAGAAAAAAAGTTGAGAGCCCACATCATAATAAAATCACACTCAACTTCCTCTTCCTTTTCCCCTTGCTGAATTACCCTTTCCTTCAGGGTGGTACCTGGGGTATCTTCTTCCCTAGGCATCACTTCCTCCAGAGATATGGTAAGGCTCCCAGATCAACCACACGGACCCTTCTCTCATGGGGAGTCAAGCCATGCAGCCAATGAAAGCTGCAAATTCCAAGAAATCTCAAAGAGAAGATGGCAGAGCAGAGGCAGTGGTTTCGGCAGAGGGCTACGAGGAATCCAAGCAAAGTAGAGACTTAGCTAAGCACACCTATCTCTGGGAAATGGGGGGAAAGGTGCACTGATACATAGCCCCTTCTCTCAACTTCAGTCCTTAAGGAAGAGATTTAAAAGTCTGTAGTAAATAGTGATGATGACGACGATAGAATCTGCTGTCAAACCATGGATGAGAACCTGATTGAAGGAATTGATTGTAGTGCAACACTTAATGCTAAATTTGTGTCCTACTTTGCTATGTTCTGGTCAAGTTCAGTACACTGACCTGTCATACAAAGATGGACGCCTTTAGTTATGTTGCTTTTATTTTAGGTTATGTGGGGGTTGTAAACAGAAGTCAAAAAGACATCGATGGGAAAAAGGACATTAAGGCTGCGCTGTTGGCAGAAAGGAAATTCTTTCTTTCTCACCCCGCCTACAGACATATTGCTGATCGAATGGGAACGCCACATCTTCAGAAAGTCCTTAATCAGGTAAAAATTAAGTCTGGTAATTCTAAAGTATCCTTTGGACTAAAGTGGAGATAATACTGTTTGCTATTTTTCAATTCTATCTTTCAAAGCACAAGCCAACCATATTTACCATGTTCATACATGCTCTGCCTTGAAGGTTATAAAGTGATTAACTAATGGGTAAACTGAAAGATAAATATTTGAGAATGGTGACCAGATGCCTCTCCAATAATTACATTTCTTAATCACACAGACAAAATTGACTTCAAGCTTATTCACCCTTCCTCCCTTGTCATCTAGGCACTGGAGTCCCTATCTCCTAAGCACTTACCCCGTTCCCATAGCACTTATGTACATATTCTTCTGCTCAGTTGTCTCTCCTACCTATAATTTATTTTAGGGCCTGTCTCCCCCACTAGAGTGTAAACTCTTTGAGGGCAGGGATTGCATCTGCCTACTCTGTTATATTTGTGGGCAGGGAATGAATCTACCAACTCTGTTGTATTGTACTCTCCCAAGCACTTAATTCAGCCCTCTGCACACAATCAGCACTAAATGAATACCATTGAATGACTAATCCTGGGTTCACACCTGTACATCTCTGTGAAGTAGCTATAAGTTTTACTGATGTCT
The DNA here is from genome assembly GCF_015852505.1 of Tachyglossus aculeatus. NCBI lineage: Eukaryota > Metazoa > Chordata > Mammalia > Monotremata > Tachyglossidae > Tachyglossus > Tachyglossus aculeatus. The sequence continues at coordinate 6,877,635 of NC_052081.1, forward strand.
TTTTTTCTTTGATATATCAACCTAGTGTGGTTGAAATGGTTGTTGTTTTTAAATAATTTTCTTATAGTCAGGAGAGCCACTTTGTCCCTTAATTGAAAACCTTCTTTATAGCTGATGCTAATTAGAAGACCTGATTGAGGTTCTGGACTGCCCCTTTTACCATTTACCCCACACAAGGGGGATCATGGAGATTTGAAGTTGATTGGCCTTGTGGAAGAGTCAGAAGACTTGGATTCTAATCCTGACTCTGTCATTTGTCTCCTTTGTGTGACTCTGAGCAAGTCTGTTAACTTCTCTGTGCCTCAGTTTCCTCATCTGTAAAATGAGGATTCAATGCCCTTCACCCCCCATATGAGCCAGGACTATGACCGAACCTTATTCCTACCCCAGGGTTTAGTACAGTGCTTGGCCCGTAGTAAGCACTTAATAATAATAATAACTATTATTATTATGATTACTACTACTCAGTGGCAACTCCTTTATGTTAATGCACCAGGAACTCATTTTAACAAGTAATGTGGGTGGTGGCTTGTTTCTCCAGGGATGTTTATTTAGAATGGTGGTGGTGGTTAGTTTACAGTAATTTTTCTTGGAATACAACTGAGTTTACAGAATTGAGGGCAGCTTCATTTGACTAATGCAATTTGGGTGGTAGTAAGCCCTGGCAATTTGGAGAAAAACAATCAGGGAAGTTTTGTTTAACTTAAAATGCCCCCAGCAATTGGAGCAAACATCAATCAATCAATCGTATTTATTGAGCGCTTACTGTGTGCAGAGCACTGTACTAAGCACTTGGGAAGTTATAAGTTGGCAACATATAGAGACAGTCCCTACCCAACAGTGGGCTCACAGTCTCGAAGGGGGAGACAGAGAACAAAACCAAACATATTAACAAAATAAAATAAATAGAACAGATATGTACAAGTAAAATAAATAAATAGAGTAATAAATATGTACAAACATATATACATATATACAGGTGCTGTGGGGGAGGGAAGGAGGTAAGACGGGGGGATGGAGAGGGGGATGAGGGGGAATCCTGAGCCCTCTCCTGCCTGAGATCTTAATTCCTTCTGAAGCAGGATTTAGAGATCGTATCAGGTAACAAGGGGAATATGAGGCAGCACTGTTATAAAAATGGGAGTGCTAGGAGCCAAAAAGTAATCTTTCCATTCTAATTGGCATAGATCAGACCTTTTCTAAAGGGCATGTTCAATTCTGGGCTCTCCAAACCTGAAGAATATGGAAATTTTTGATATGGCTCAGAGGAGAGCGCCTAAAAGTTGGGAGGAAAGGAATCAAAACTGTGAAAGATGAAGGAAATTGAGGTTTTGTGTCCTGAAAAGGAGAAAGATAAGGGAAGAGACAGTTTCCAAGCCTATGAAATAGCGTGACCAGCTTGTCCCTCGGATAACACGTCAATGTCTCCTGAAGAAATGCAGGACTTTGTCTCTATAAGTTTCTACTTAATCGTTGTTCCAATAACTTTTAAGATGATCCATTTTTTAGTTGTATTTCTTCTCCATCAGGTTGGACTCCAGTAAATTTTTAGCACTATTCAGGAACCGATGATAACACTATCGTTTCCTGGAAACTGAACTTTAAATGGTTGCAGATTGGTCCCCAGGGCTGTACTCAAGGACTAGAGAAATATACTAGATAATGCCCCCATGCAAATGGCTTAAAGCACTTTTTTTTGTTTCCCTCGCTTTTCTTAAATTTCCCTTGCTGTGACAGAAGCCTGGCACTACTTCAGGTGATTTTGAACCATCTTCCCTCTAACCCTCAATTTGAAACAATGGTTGTTGAAACCCTACTTTTTTTTTATAACATGGACTTTTCAGAACCACAACTCCAGTGTTGTAAGAGGAGTGTTTATAATTTTGTGTAGCTTATATTTCCCCTCATCCCCACTAGATACTGAAGTCCAGCATTATGAGGACAGTGAAGGGGGATAAATGTCTCATTGTGGCCCACAGTGGATGTAGTTGAAGGCCAACCTGGCCCTCACAGAGTGGTAGAAAACCTAGCAACTTCACTGTAGCAGTGAGTCCCATGCATTTCAAAAAGAGGTCCAGCTAGGGAATGTGGAGTAAAGTGGAATTTGCCTGACGAGTTTCTATAAATATATGAACTTCCAGGAACAAATGGATAAGATCTCTAAAAGCACTGGGGCCTGCACATGTGTACTTACAGTTCATTAAGGAGTCACCAAAAGGAGGGAGCTGGAGAAGACCCTTCAAGCCATTTAACAGGAAGTGAGTCAGGGGTGGGGGGACCCAGAAAGAGAGTCTCCCCTGAACTTAGGAGACAGTGGAACACAGTGCCCTTCCCTCCTGAATTTAAAAGCTCCGCTCAGTTTGCTGATTAGCATTTCCTATAGACGATATAGACTTTAGACTTTCTGTCCTGTAAGCTCTTTGTGGGCATGGAAAAGGGTGTACAGTGCTCTGCACACAGCAAGCGCTTAATAAACACGATTGAGTCCTTTCATAGGATACCACTCTCCGAGAAGTTTCGGAGAAATATAGGCCTTCTGGCTGGTGGGAAATGGAGCTTCCATGAAGAGGCTTGCCCATATATGTTTCTTTCTCTTCTTTTAATGGCCTTTCACTTCAGTCGTACCTCCAGTTGGGGCCTGAACATTTCCACAGCCAGATTCTGCCGTCACACAGGGTGCTGGGTTAAAGGAGTTCATTAGCTTTGATGTAAAGTTGGGGTCACTTTTGAAAGAAAGACTCAACTGTTACTCTTGTGGGCTACCTCAAAAATTGGACTAAAATAAAAGCTTTTAACCAGATGATTGTTTCTTAGTATCCTAAATCAAATCCCATTAACCACACTGTGCAAATTGAGTTATAAAGTTAAGGAGATAAAAAAAAGGCACTGTATATTTGAAATATGGGTGGGCTGCATGTCAGTTCCTGGCAAATCCAACAATAGGCCATTCTAGTTTTGGGAAACATATGTTGGAGAACAAAGCTTTGTCGCCTGACTAAAGTTAATCGGAGATCTGCAGGAGTTGTTCACCATATTTAAAGCTATGCCACTGGGAGCTAAGGAAGCCAAATAGTTTCCTCTCAGTTCAAGTGGATGACTTTTCACCAGTAGAATGGGAACAGATTAGGAAATTAAATTACATTCTAGGCAAGAAGCTAGAGGCTGAAGGCTGAAAAAGATCCACTCCAGAAAGGTCCTAGGTGGAACCCTACTGCCAAAATATCTCCCCAGTATAGGATCAGTAGTGAATTAGTTTTTATGCTGTCACCAGCTATAAGAGCTGGTCCATCTGGGGCCACATTGGGAGATTGCTCCCTGTCTGTTTGAGAATGAGGATAGCAATGACCCTCTGTCCTATTCTAGAGGCACGTGCCATTTCAGATGTCTGAGTGATCAGGAAAGTGACTCAAGATCTCGATGATGAAGTGAGTGCATTTGTCAGTTCCTCTGTTTTCATCGTGTACCTTTGTTTTCCAGCAACTAACCAATCACATTCGGGACACACTGCCAAGCTTCAGGAGCAAACTTCAGAGCCAGTTGCTATCTATAGAACATGAAGTAGAGGCCTTCAAGAACTTCAAGCCAGAAGATCCTACTAGAAAGACCAAAGCGTTGCTTCAGTGAGTTGTTGCTTTACTGCACTGTTTCTCATTTCAAACTCCCTTTACCAGTTTGACTGTGCTATTTAGGGCTTTTTTGGTTTCTAGGTTAGCTGAAAAAAAAAAGAAGATATAAGGGACTCTGTATATTCTGGATTGTTTTTAAGCTCCAGAGTCTCCAAAATATTTTCACTTTTTTGCCATACTTCACCATCACATTCTTTTTGCCAATAAAAAACACCTGAATTATTAATCACTAACTTCAAAATCCTAATAAATTCAGAAATGCTAACTGGTCAATTTTCTGTCCTTAAGCAATAGAATCTGACAAATATTTGTGTAACCATTTGGGGGTAAAATTTCAAGCCTCCAATGATCATCTTTATGAAATTTGTCTGATTCAAAAATCAGACCTGCAGAATTGTAGATATGTCCTTACCTTGGCGATTGGAGCTTCCTCCAGTATTCTCTCTGTTGCTCCATATTCCCAGAAGTGGAACTAGATGTATAATTAGCTGCTGGTGTAAGTGGGATGGCTTTTTCTCTGGCTTTAGAAAGAAGAAATGTTCCTCTCATACCTACTTTAATGGAGTTTGTGTAAATATCTCAAGTGTAGCCCAATTATAATTCCAAATATAGGAACCAAAAAATGCAAGTAGTTTTTTCCTTTTCTCCCACTGGTGTCATTTTTGGTAAATTAAGCCCAAGGATTATTTGGGATACTCTTTAATAAATATTATTGTTTGACTTGAAGGTTAGGGTAAACCTGATTAGGATATTATTTTCATAGTCCATTTAGGCTATAATCTACCGCGTCTAGCGATGGGCAGAATCCGTTTAACGGTAAATGATGTTTTAATAATTATTCCATTCAAACATAACAGAGCACGTGAACAGTCTGGTAGGAGATGTGCCTGCCATAGATGACTGATTTTTTTCTGAAGAGGCCATGATGACACATCATCTCCTGGGAGTAGCAATCTCATTGTATCCCCAGAGAATGGAGAATTTTGTTCAAGAGCCGAAGTTAAGGGAGCATGAGGCTTTCTCTGGTTTGCCCTTGCAGGAACAGCTCCTTAGAGATTTCCCTCATGGGGCAGTTCTTCCGGAGGGAAAAGTCCCTTTAAATTTAGAAACGAACTGTTGGACATCACAGCCCTCCCTTCTCTTATTGCCCTTGGAATTCAGAAGGGCAGGTCGCTGCTCCCTGACTGCCGTTTTTCCAGGGATCCTGTTCTGAGAGCTGAGAAGCCTGCAATCTTAACTTTGCCAGTAGATGCCACTGGGAACTCTAGGAAAAGGGTGCATCAGGAATAAATGTGGTGAAACAAGTAAGTAACGGACAGACGCTTTTAACTGGAATTTGCTTTTCTCTTGACCTTGTAGGATGGTTCAGCAGTTTTCAGTGGACTTTGAGAAAAGAATCGAAGGATCAGGGGACCAAGTGGATACATTGGAGCTCTCGGGTGGTGCCAAAATCAATCGCATCTTCCATGAGCGGTTTCCTTTTGAGATTGTAAAGGTGCGTGCGTGTGTGTTTGTGTGTGTGTGTGTGTGTGTGTGTGTGTGTGTGTGTGTGTGTGTGTGTGTGTGTGAAGCTATTCCTTCCTCCCAGTGAGTTCTCTTCCCAGATGGACCCTAACCTGCCCATTGACAAAGGAAAGTGGAGGTTTGCATACATATTAGTATGTGGGAGGGGTTGTGTTTTAATAGGAAGCCCCTTCACTTGATTGAGAGAATGCCAGAAAAGAAACAACGGGAGTGTTTCCTAGATGATGGTATTGGAAATTAATCAGAAATTGCCATGGCATAGTGAAATCGCATATCTTCAGGGACTGGTTCACCAGTTCTGATTGCCTTGAAAATCAAGGCTCTTTGAGGGGCCTGGGGCAAGCTGTGTCACAACTTAATTTTCCATTTGTTAGGTTCACTCCACTTAGTGAAGGAGTCCATTCATGCTGTAGAGAGAGTCTGGGTTATCAGACATGCATAGCTCTGATTAATGATCGCCAACACAAATTCCATCCAGTTCAACCAGTAGGCGATTTTCTCAATGAAAATTTGGAATCATCTTTACAGTTTTATAATAAAAGCTAATGTAATTTAGAGATAAGGGAGCCATTCTCAATCTCTTCATTACTGCTCAGGGCAGCCCAGTCACAATATGAACAACCTTCCTAATGTTCCAGATGTTTATATGGAGTGCATCAGATTCTCACCCCCACTGGGATACAGCAGGCAAGCCCCTTATATGGCACTGGGGGAGGGGAAGCTTTTGCATGGCTAATTAGCAAGGTAAAATAAGTCATCAAAGGGGAAAAAAGTCATGTTTTCAAAATGAAAGGCTCACCCAGTAGAGGGGGAAAAAAAGGAACACCCTTAATGAGTGACTGATCAAGGGCAAAAAGAAAGTCAGGCAGAGTAAAAATGAATTTGATGAGCACCTTGAAAGAGTTGCCAAAGAAAATGATTTTTCAAATCTGTCAAAAGCTAGAAACCAGTTCGGTAATCAGTAGTCCACTTCATGATCGTGGGATATAACATCATTTGGGGATGAAAAGGAAATAGTTCAGTTTTTACTGACATAGATGTTAGAGAGATTCTCATAATCCAATTATTATTATTACTTTTGGGTAGCAGGTAGGTCAGGAGCAGTATCAAATTGTGAGGACTACATAGGATATTTTAGGTCAAATTGATAAGCTGGATGAGAACAAATCACTGGAATCAATGGCATCCACCCAAGAGTTTTGGAGAAACTCAGAGGAAGAGTTGTTGAATGTCTAGCAAGAGTGTGTAACCTATTGTTACAAACAGCCACAGTACAAGAGCAGATTACCAGTGAAATTCCATCTGTGAAAATGATTTCAGAGGTGATTTTTGGTAATTATAGACTTGCAAGCCTCTCCGTATTTACCTCAGGAAAGAAGTAGAATGTATAATTAAGCTTAGGAGTCGTGAACACTTAGGAAAACACATTTTCTGCAGTGTATAGAAAATTGTCTTAAGGGTAAGAAACAAAGAGTAGGGATAAATGTCCACTTTTCAGGATGGAAAATTTAAATAACAGGATCCCTTAGAATCTGGGACTGGTTTTATTTAACATCTTCATAAATGATCTGGGAGGAGTGCTCAGTGAAATCTCAAAATTTCCAGATGACACTAAACTCTTCCAGATGGTGAAATACCATGACTATGGGGCTAACCTCCAGGAAGATCTCATAAAAGCTGAGTGGGTAGACTGAAAAATGGCTGAGAAATGTCAATGAGAGCAAGTGCAAAGGAATACACCTAGGAGGGAAAGATTCAAATTACCACTATAGAGTGGTTGGCTAAAAGGCTACAAGTCAAGATTTAGGAAAGAAATCTGTGAGTCACTGTCTCTTTTAAACCACCGGGTTAAATGTGCAGCAGCAGCCAAATAGGTCCACTGAATGCTACGTGTCATTTTGCCGTTTTATAAAACGTGACCTCCTATATCAATAAACTATGCAGTTTGGGATGGTGCATCTCAGATCTATCAGAGTCTGAATGAGCTAGGACTCTTCAGGTTAAAAAAAAATGGGGGCTGAGAGGGATGTGATTGAAGTCTACATAATTGTAAAGAAGTGCAACGGGCAAATGCAGACTTGTTCCCCCAATCTGAGAAGTGAGTAGCACCGTGGTTTAGTGGAAAAAGTACGAGCCTGGGACCCCGAGGAACTGGGTTTTAATTCCAGCTCCACTGCTGTCTGCTGTGTGACCTTGGTCAAGTCACTTGACTTCTCTGTGCCTCCTTTACCTCATCTGTAAAATGGGGATTAAGACTGTGAGCCCTATGTGAGACAAGGACTGTGTCCAATCCGATTTTCTTGTATCTACCCCAGGACTAAGTACAGTGCCTGTCACATAGTAAGTGCTTAACAAATACCATTTAAAAAAAAATAAAACAATATCACACCAGGGCAGAGTAGGATGGATGGGTGGTGAAAAGAAGAGTGGTTTCCAAGAAAGAACACTGGATTCAGATTCAGGAGACAAGAATTTTAATCTGACTAAATATATTGCCTTAAGCCAAACGTGCTTTGGGGAGATCAGTATTTGCTGGAAAGTATCATTTCTGCCACAGTTTGACCCAGGGCAAAGCCTACTATGAAGTCCCAACTTAATATTAATAGCTCCAGATCCCTCTGAAGAAAAGAAACTTTAAAGAGCACAGCCTTAGTCCAACCTCAGAGAAATGGCGTGGCTCAGTGGGAAGAGCCTGGGCTTTGGAGTCAGAGGTCATGGGTTCGAATCCTGGCTCTGCCAATTGTCAGCCGTGTGACTTTGGGCAAGTCACTTCACTTCTCTGGGCCTCAGTTACCTCATCTGGAAAATGGGGATTAAGACTGTGAGCCCCACGTGGGACAACCTGATCCCCTTGTATCCCCCCCAGCGCTTAGAACAGTGCTTTGCACATAGTAAGCGCTCAATAGATACGATTGAATGAATGAACCCAAGCCCCGTGAACACGTCAATAGCATAGCTGCCCGATCGACGTAGGACTTTCCACTCCCTCCCATGCTTTCTCAACGAAACCCTCCCCATTGCCCACTCACCTCTCGAACCTGATGCTGCTCTGGGGGCTTTCAGGGTGGTTCCCATAGTCCAGGCAGACAGGTGATGTCATGGGGAGAGAAATGAGGGCCATAGCACTCCTGGATAGCAGTGGTCGACATATAGACTTCTGGGGCTTTCTAACAGAGCACTTGGGAGAGTTCACTGGAGTTAGCAGACATGAATAGCAGTCATGGATTCTAATTCTGACTCCACCACTTGTCTACTGTGTGACTTTGGGCAAGTCACTTAACTTCTCTGTGCCTCAGTTACCTCATCTGTAAAATGGGGATTAAGACTGTGAGCCCCACATGGGACAACCTTGTATCCTTGTATCCCCCCTATTGCTTAGAACAGTGCTTCACACATAGTAATCACTTAACAAATACCATCATTATTATTATTATGATCCCTCCCCTCGAGGAACACTGACCTATTAACAATTTCCCCTCCTGTTCCCTTATTTTTGGGGAGCTGTGGTGGAAGAGAAGACTTCCTACTGCTTGGAACCATCTTTGTCTATTTGTCTTCCCCTCTGAGGGCAGGAAACGTGTGTCTTGCTTCTGTCGACAGTGCTTTGATACCCCATCGTAGCATGACAGCATATACTCTGCCATTTCCCCTAACTGTAATATGTTTTAATTTGTTTCCTCCTCTAGACTATAAGTTCCCTGTGGGCAGGAAACGTGTCTGCCAACTCTATTATATTGTACTCTCCCAAGCTCTTAGTATAGTCCTCTGCACACAGTAAGCACTCAGTAAATACCATTGGTTAATTGACTAGATCAATTAAGTTTCAGGAATGGAGGAGTGTAATGGTAAAAATGCTCCAGTTCTATGACTCAGCCTAAAACGTTTCAATTCTACTCTTCCACGCCACCCCCAAAATTTCCTTTTATTGATTTTTATTGTAAGTATTAATTAAGCAGCAGCTGTATGCAAAGCAGAATATTAAGCTCTTGGAAGACTGCAATAGTGTCAGTAATAAATAATAATAATGATGGCATTTGTTAAGTGCTTACTACATGCAAAGCACTGTTCTAAGCTGCTGGGGTGGTTACAGGGTGATCAGGTTGTCCCACGGGGGGGGGTGGGGGGGGCTCACAGTCTTAATCCCCATTTTACAGATGAGGTAACTGAGGCCCAGAGAAGTTAAGTGACTTGCCCAAAGTCACACAGCTGACAACTGGCAGAGCTGGGGTTTGAACCCACAACCTCTGACTCCAAAACCCATGCTCTTTCCATTGAGCCACACGGCTTCTCAGTAGACATGGTTAGAACCCTGGGCTTCTCCCAAGTGGTTTCTGGTCCATCAGTTATTGGGTTTATCTAATCAAACCTCAAGTATTGATAGCATCTTTCCTCCAAAGTGTTCCAAGCCTTTTCGTGTGTATGATCTCATTCAGTGCCACATGTAGTTTACAGGAGTTTCCTTGTGCACCATACAAATAGAGATTACAGATGCTTTTCAATCATACATATATACATCCATCATTTTACTTTAGTTTTCATTTAATCTTCTCTTGCTGACTCCCTCCCCACCACTATTTCCTGAATTATCACTCAAATGACAAAAGACTGGGTTCTACATTAATCACAAAATAATTTATTCATTTATGAATACTTCTTCCCAAATCACCGCTCAGCACTTCATGCTTCGTTTTTTCCTTCCGCAAGAACATCCGCCTTGAGAATTTTCAACTTTCATCAGTTACCTTGCAAGAATCATCATTAATTCATTTATTGCATTTGACTTATTTCAGTACTGTGGCTGTCCCTCAGCATTTTCACTTCTCTGACACTGATTGCCTGAAACTCAAAGTTTTCTCATACTTTTATCTTAAAAGACCTCCAATCTCAAATATCCCTAGATCCTTTGCCAATTGCTATTAGAAGTCCCTTTTCACTGGGAGTTCTGTAATGATTTGAGTGTTTTCCAATTTGCTATTTACCATTCTATATGTGTTATATTGCTTAACAACAGTCACATTCTGTTTTCTTGGACCAACATCTCTTCCTGCTGAGTGGACCATAGAGCATATGTACAGCAGACGTATGAGGTAGAAAGAAGTAAATAGTGGAATTTTCATACTGAGGAGGTCCCCTGTTGGATTTGATTTGGGGGTTGGAGATTGTGACATAAAGAGTAGTGCCAATGTTTTAGGTTGGACCTTTCATCACAAAACAAAGTGGATTTTTGGCATTTATGTAGGTACTATGACCAATACGATCTCCCAAACAGGATACTTCCAATGAAAAAATCCAGGCAGGTTTTCATTTCAATTGCTCACCTTATGCCAGTAATAGCCAAATTTTCATTTTACTTGGTGCTCTGTAGACCCAATCCAAGAGGAGATACAGGCTCATTTTAATGCCAGAGAATTTGAATCAGTCATTTGTCTTTATTGCGTGCTTACTGTTTGCAGAGCACTGTACTAAGCACTTGAGAGAGTGCAATAGATTGTTCTCTTATATCGTGAGCCCCACGAGGGACAAGAACTGTGTCTAATTCCCACCTGTGTTTTCTCTCCCAGCGCTCTGCACAAACTAAACACTGAAAAAATGGAATTATTACCACTACTACTACAATACAAGGTCCAGAAACTCCTTAGAGGTTTTGCAGGAAGTGTTATCAATGAAGTGGCTTAGTTAGATCTTATCACATATCAGCAACAATTTTTTTTTGAGTCACCTGGTCCAAACTTCACTCTGCTCCCTCTCCCCACCGACCTCCTAACTGCTTGGTTTTCTCTCCCCTTCAGCCCTCCTGTATTCCAAAATGTCCTTATTCTGAGTCATTCTCTCCCAGGTAATCAGGATGCCTTTTGACAGGTAACTGCAGCTTTTAAACAAAGAACAGATGAGAAGCAACGTGGCCTCATGGTTAGAGCATGGGCTTGGGAGTCACAAGGACCTGAGTTCTAATCCAGATCTGCCATTTGTCTGCTGCGTGACCTTGGACAAGGCACTTAATTTCTCTGTGCCTCAGTTACCTCATTTGCTAAATGGGGATTAAGACTGGGAGCCCCATGTGGGACTTGGATGGTGTCCATTCTGATGACCTTCCCAGACTGAGCCCCTTCCTTCCTCTCCCCCTTGTCCCCCTCTTCATCCCCCCATCTTACCTCCTTCCCTTCCCCACAGCACCTGTATATATGTATATATGTTTGTACATATTTATTACTCTATTTATTTATTTATTTTACTTGTACATATCTATTCTATTTATTTTATTTTGTTAGTATGTTTGGTTTTGTTCTCTGTCTCCCCCTTTTAGACTGTGAGCCCACTGTTGGGTAGGGACTGTCTCTATATGTTGCCAATTTGTACTTCCCAAGCACTTAGTACAGTGCTCTGCACATAGTAAGCGCTCAATAAATACGACTGATGATGATGATGATGACCTTGTATCTACCCCAGTGCTTTGTTCAGTGCCTGGCACATAGTAAGTACTTAACAAGTACCATAAAAAAAGATATACATTAAAGCTGGGTGTCGGTCTTCCTTGGTCTCATCAACTAAATTAATATGCTCAGAAAACTGAGTGATGGGCCAGCCTCTTTTTCTTTAAAAGACAAAAATACTGACAAATCAGTTCTGTTAAGCGGTCACTCCTATTTGTAACAGAGTTACCATCCAGTGCAGTAGTGCACTTCCCAGAAGTCACCGGAGGCGCTTGCAGCCTTTGGCTTAATTTAAACTGATGTTTTGGAACATCTGGGCTCAGATTAGGAGAGAAATTAATAGCCATTTCTTAGTAACTCAGTCAAGTCACGCTTGTTTATTATACAGAACTTTCCTATTGGATAATATTATTTAAAAGGAATTGCACATAATATAACCATGGTTCAATGTGCCCCCCCAGATGGAGTTCAATGAGAAGGAACTGCGAAGAGAAATAAGTTATGCAATCAAAAACATACATGGTATCAGGCAAGTGATTCATTTTTTTCCCTTGGCTCCAGTTCAGGATGCCTAAAAAATAAATATGTATGTGAGCGGCTGATGAAGTGGTCTTTTCATCATTCGAAGTAAAGGGCAGAGAGCTGGGAGCCCAGAGTGATGAAACTATGATTTGGTTCCTCCAGTGATTTTCCGTATGACCTCGAACAACTCACTTCACTTTCTTGGGCCTTCATTCCCTAATAACCTGCTGCAAAGAGGTAGGATGAGAAATAGCTTGACCAAGTGGAAAGAGCGAGGACCTGGGTTCTATTCCTGACTCCACCACTTGCCTGCTGTGTGACCCTGGACAAGCTACTTAACTTCTCTGTGCCTTAGTTTCCTCAACCCTAAAATGGGAATTCAATACCTGTTCCCCCTCCTACGTAGATTGTGAACCCCACGTGGGACTGTGCCAGGACTGATTAACGTGAATCTACCCCAATGCTTAGAACAGTACTTGACACATAGTAGGCTCCTAACAAATACGATTTAAAAAAGAGAGGGGAAAAAAAACCCTCATAATTTTTCTTTCAACCTGCATGAGGCATTTCCAGTATGTGATTCTATTTTCCTTGGGGGAGCTGGTCTCCTTGTGGATGACCAAACTGAGGAACAGAGTGGGATGATGATTTTACTGTAGATTTTCAGTTTATCATCACTGATGAATTTATCAGCTTATCAGTAATGAGGCTGCAAGGGAAGTTTAGGTATCTTGAATCTCCTACCAGGGCTGATTTTCCTAAACAATAGTCCTCAGTTTTCTTTTTTTCCCCCTGAATTTCTCCCTCCTTTGGCCCCTGAATTCATTTTCCCCTTTAACAGTTACACAACCCCTTCCTTCCCTGTCATTTAAACTGAATATTATTGAGGTCCATCATTCCCACAAAAGGTAACTTCTTGGTTCGGGATAAATCGCTTTGACACTTCCCTTCAGTCCCCACGTCCCGAGATGTCTGTCTCTCGTCCCACAACGAGTTTACAGTCTAGAGGGGGAGACTATGTAACCGCATCTGTTACCCCATCTGTAAAATGGGGATCAAGACTGCGAGCCCCATGTGGAACATGGACTGTGTCCAATCGGATTAGCTCGTATCTACCCTGGGGCTATCGTGCTTGGCACATAGTAAGTGCGTAAGAAATACTATTAAAAAAAATGAGGAGCAGAGTGTGCAGATTGGTTGTAGTGGGAGATCAGTGATTTTGAGTAGAAGGGAAAGCTGACTGAGTGCTTAAAAGTCTATAATAAGGAGTTTCTGTGAGGATGAAGAGATGGATGGGCAGCCATTGGAGTTTTTTTGAGGAATACCTTGATTGGGGAAGGGCTTTTGCTTTTGTTTCTTAGTCAAAGTACTCCAGTGAGCTTTTCTAAAGATCTTACATGCTTTCCTCTAAAATGCAAAATTCTATTTTTACAGGACAGGCTTGTTTACTCCTGACATGGCATTTGAAGCAATTGTTAAAAAACAAATTGTGAAACTTAAAGGGCCTTCATTGAAGAGCGTGGACCTTGTGATGCAGGAGTTAATCAATACTGTCAAGAAATGTACCAAAAAGGTAACTTCAAAATGATTCCATTATGCTTTCTGGCAACCCGTTACCACCTTGGAGTTAATTTGGAAACTGCAACTGTTTTGGAATGCAATTAACCCTGTCCTCCATTCCACCTCCCTCATCTCCTAGAAAGGGGAGGGAAAAGAGGTGGCTGAGTTAGAGGCGTGTAAGTATACAAAAAAATGTTTTTCACCTATTCAAGGGGTTTATGGCTCCTATTCGCTATTACCCCACACTTCATGGGTATGTACAATTTGAGAAGGAGGCATTCCATGGTAAAGCATATGGGTTGCATATGCTAAATAATGCCCGCTTAATAGTTTAACTGACTTAGGAAAGTACTATAGGACCACAAGACTGCTGCATTTGTGTCCTTTAGAGTTGCCAATTTCTGTGTCACTGGGTCCAGTTTTCATGCCCCCCCCACTCATCACTGAAACCAGGAAATATGAGCCTCCATACCCAGCGCTCTTTTATATATGTTCACTCAATTGTGCACTCAATTATTTATTTTTCTTCCCCAATTAGAATATAAGCTCCTTGTGGCCAGGGAATGTGCCACTTCATTGTTTGTATTTCCCAAGCACTTAGCTTAGTATATCAGTCTCTCCAGTGTCTCGGAGCCAGCAGAAAACAAGATGAGAACATCTTCAGGGTTCTAGAATACTACAGTTTGTTCATGGCTTTCAATTGGCTTTTCTTAACTAGGATTTATTCTCTGTCTCTTTCAAGAGTCACTGAAAGAATGCCCTGATTCTCAAATGTCAGCTTGTGCCATTTATCAGCCTTCAAAAAACATATTAATACTTAGATGGACAGTAGACTACTCTTTTTTTTTCCTTTCAGCAAGCTAGAATTATCAATAGATTCAGGAGGGGTTTGGCTAACTTCCATAGATGAACGGTCTGTGAAGGAATCCTTCAGGGGAAGTTGTGATATGGAAGGAAAAAGTTAACAGTATTAGATGAACGTGATCAGCCGTCATGAAGCAGGGGGTAGCCATGTGTTTTGGATTCTGTCCTACCACCCAACATGTCTGAATGAGACCCATGAGCATTTTTTCCTGGGTTGGATAAGTGAGGGTGGACCTCATCAACTCACAGCCATGTTGGTTGGTCATGGTAGAAGCACAGAAGCTGAGAGTAGAAGGCAGCTCTGACATCACTGCTGTGGCCACCACTGTTCTCCCTGTGATTGCCCTGGCCCATTCTCAGGCCATGAATGAATTAGAGTTTCTGGTCTGGTCGGAATTGTTGAGCTGAAGCAGTAGCCATGGTTTCGGCTACTTCTTCTTGGGTGACAGGAGAGAAGACAGCCTCACCTGAACTAGTCTATCCTAGGCTAGATGCCATCTCCACTCCTGTCCAGTGGCAGAATTGGCAGATCCAGTTGATGGGGCCAGAGACGAAATATAAAGCATCTTCTAATCTGCCTCTCCTCCAACCTAGCCAAGAGGAAACACCCCTCAAAAAGCAAAGTTTCCTTTTAAACCCCCTCACACCTATGTATTTGGGAAACATTTTGCCACTGCTTTCTTTAAAATGTAAAACTTCACAGTTGTGCTTTAATTTTCCTTTCTCAGAAGTCCTACATAGACCCACAGAATCACGTTCAGGTGGGGACTTAACAATTTTCAGACTTTCTGCCCCAGGCACATATTCGATGGCTCTTGAAGCCAGAGATTCCTTACTGAAATACAGGCTCTCTGAGATAGTGTAAACCTCATTCTCCAAAGAGCCATTGGATAATAAACTTTGTAAGTAAGTAATTTTGTTTTATGAAAGAATTACCTTTCAAGTGATTTCCTGTATAGAAAAAAAAAACGGGCACATGCTTGAGATTAGAATCTGGAATTGGGTTTCAATTGAAATAATGAAGTCCCACACTCACTGAGTTTTAAACACTGGGAAGTATTGAAAATTATATTTGCATTAGTTTATTTATTGTGCTGCTTTTCTCCTGGAAATCTTGGTGTTATAGTATTTTGATTGAAAGTTTGTCTTGGGATCAAATATTGTTATGAAATCCATTGAAGCTTTCTACAAACCAGTAGTTGGAGTTCCGCAATCGACTCTCAAAATAGCATATGTTTCTTCAGGTTTCGCCCTGCAATTTGTCATTATTATTCATTAGTCCCTTCGAAAAGAATTGCTTTCCTTGAATAGACCCTTTCTACTCCTGTGTTTAAAAGAAAAAAAAATCAGATTTATTTTGCAGGGCTCTTTTCCGCCCACAATTCGAAGACACTCTACTTGGCTAAAGATTGCAGAAACAATCCTTTAAAGCTTTAACCTTTCTTTGTGGGGATGGAGGGAAGGCATCTGGTCTGGCGAATGTATAGAGACAGAGGATTCAACAATTGTTGAATCTCAGGAAAGGTTGAAAGGAAGTGGAACTCGAGGAAGATGCTCTAGGGACTCGGTTTTGAAGAATTTGAGGAAACGTTAGGAAGTAGAAAGCTCTTATTTGTTAGAAGTGGTCTTCTGATGAATCAATGAATCAGTCATATTTATTGAGGGCTTACTGTGTTTAGAGCACTCTACTAAGTACTTGAGAGATGGTACAGTACAACAGAGTGGGTAGACATGTTCCCTGCTCACATCCAGCTACTGGTCTAGAATCTGCTCCTGTCTCCCATGAAATCCTTTCTTAGTACCACAGCTCAGAAGCATTCAAGTGGTTGGGGAGAGAGAAATGTGAGTGGACTGAGAACAGAAAGACTAACAAACCTGGGGAAACTACCCTTCCTATCACCCCGCCTAGATACCTGGCCACTTCAGAACCACACAGGGCCACTCAGATGGTCAGTCTCAAAGTTGGTTGGCTCAGAATTCCTCCCATTTAATCATATATACTGGTAGCTTACCACATGCAGAGTGCTGTACTAAGCGCTTGGGAGAGTACAAGTTGACAGATACATTCCCTGCCCTCAAGGAGCTTGTGGTCTAGAGGAACTTACAGTTCCATTCACACTGAGCCTCCCACTGTAAATTTCCTCCCTTCTGCATCACCTGTGCACTTGGGTCTGTTCCCCATAAACACTTTGATAGTCACCCCAGCCCCGCAGCACTTAGGTACATAGCCTTACTTAACCTCTTGTAGAGTGTAAGCTCCCCCGGGGTCGGGGAATGTGACTATCAATTCTATTGCACTATTTTAAGCACTTAGTAAGGTGCTCTGCACAAAGGGAGTGCTCAGTGAATTCTACTGATTTCTGGAAATTACCTTTTGACTCAGATGTCTGATGTAATACTGACCCATAAGACAAAAGGAGAGATCGGTTTCCTGCCTCAGACTGATTGATCATCAGTCAACCAGTGGTGGTTATTGAGCACTTATCCTGGGCACAGCATTGTACTAAGTGCTTGGGAGAGTACACTAGCATTTAGGCTAGGCACAGTCCCTGTCCACAAGGTGCTTACATCCATGCTCCTTGTGAGCAGCGAACATATTTGCCAACACTGTTATATTGTACTCTTCCAAGCACTTTGTATGGTGCTCAGCACAGAGTAAGCACTCAGAAATAAGACCGATGAGCCATTCCACCTTTGGGTCAGGATTCTTCTCAGGATGGCTGCTGAAGAACTGGCCCTTTCAAAATGCCACATTCAGTTCTGCCTTCAGTCAACGTCCTGGTGCTATGATCAGCGACTTGAGAATTGAGCCCTCTTTGGAACCAGGACTGCTGGCTTCAAAATCGGGATTATTCTGGCCCACACAGACTGCACGGTCAACTGAAATGCAGCTGTCTTTTGCCAAGTGTCGGAACAGGGGGAAAAATGACAATGCTTCATCTCTTGAAATGTAAAATCTGCAACATTAGTATACAAAATTATTCTTTTGTATATTGGCCTGTGCTTTGTTTTGAGAAAACCAGATGCATCACTACTGTTGCAAGCACTCAGCAAATATGCCAGTTCTTGGGCAAGGAATAAGGCGGTTGACAGCGAGGCATAAGCAGCATTAGGTAAAAAACTGAAAGTTCAGTCACCCAGATGAAACGGATACCATTTTGGCACCCAAGGGCATGATTTTCATTGTTCTGCCAAAAAGGATGAGAAGTAAAGATGACCTTTAATCTCTTCACACCCAAGGGTTAAAGAGGTCGGAAATTACAATGGGTAAAAGGACCAGTTATACTGAGCTAGAACCTTGTATGTCTTGGGGAGGGGGAATAACAGGTGAAGAGGGGATTGATCAGAGCACCTAGAATAGATTACTTTTTTTCATCAAGCAAAATAGCTTGAAACCCAACTGTGGGGTTCCGGCACAGCAGGTTTTTTGCATGAGCTGTTTCCCAAATGAGGTGAGAGGTGGAAGATCTGATCAGAAATAAGAAGGGCATTTCTTTCTCTTCCTTTATGGTTCATTAGGGAAGGAGTTGGAATAAAAGCCCCAAATTTAAGAGCAGGTTTCCTTACCCCTTTTTTGGCTGTGAATTGTGATCAGCTTTGTTATTATCATTGAGCAAGGGGCATGCAAGGTTTTATTTTTCTTGTTGTTGTTTGTATTCAACCTTCTCAACTGTTCTAAGCACTGGGGTAGGTAAAAGTTTCAGGTTGGACCCAGTTCCTATTCCACATGGGGCTCACAGTCTTATTCTCCATTTTACAGATGAGGTAACTGAAGCACAGAGAAGTGAAGTGAGTTGCCCAAGGTCACACGGCAGACAAGTGGCAGATCCGGGATTAGAATTCAGGTCCTTCTGACTCTCAGGCCCGTGCTGTATCCACTAAGCTGTGCCGCTTCCCCTGTTGAGTGCTTACTGTGTGCAGAGCACTGTACTAAGTGTTGATAGATGTTATCCCTGCCCACAAGGAGCTTACAGGGTACAGGACTCCTGCCACAATTACACTGCCACGCGGATTTGTGAAATGTTCTATATTTTTATTTTGGTCCTTGCCTGGTTGTATTCCCTTTTGCTACCACTTTAGCACTTCTGTGCCAACTAAGCCTTTGTGTTGTCACAGTCACCTGTAACACCTTTGTATGTATGTTTCATATGCGATTGCTTAAACATTAACATATACATATCCACTTTCTCTTCTTCCTCTACCTGTAAATTATTTTAGTGTCAGTCTCCCTCATTCAATTATAAATTTCTCGAGGACAGGGATCATGCCTGCTAACTCTACTGTATTCTGCCAAGTGCTAAGTACATTGCTCTGCACCCAGTAGATGTGCCACAAATACGACTGACTGAATTCAAGAACAACTTCCAGACCCTATGTACTGTCATCATTTCTTCTCTTGGGTTTTATCCAAATTTCAGCAGTCCATGAACTCTCAGCTTTATCCAATATTTCTGCTTCCTTAAGCTCTAAAAAGCAATGTTTTCAGCCTGCCCTACTCCCCTTCCAGTTATTTGAGAACTCGAGCCCTGCTAGTTTGGTTACTTCTCAGTCCACCTAATTATTTTGCTGAGATAGCTGCTATTCTGGTGAGTAATTCCTAATCCCTACTCTGGTAATTCCCACCCATGGGGAAACTGGATCTGCATATGTTCAGTGTGGAAAACTGAAGTTATATATAGGCATATGTAACTTCAGCTAGAATATACATAGCTAGATTATATATAGACTAGTCTCTCTCTCTCTCTCTCCATATATATATATATATATATATATATGTATAAATGTGTATGTTCTAGCCAATCCCCATCTCAGGGCAAATTGCATTTGGGCATCATCATCACCAGTATTTCCTGACTGAGGCTTATCCCAAGTCCAAGACGTATTACAGGGGATTCTTTTGCCAATTTAACCTTTCTTTGACTTAATAAAGCCCCGTTGCCTGCGGTCTTTCAGCTGTCAGATACTTGCTCGCTGAATAAATATTTATATTGCTACTATTTGGAATTTTTCAAATAGCCTACTGCTGTAATCCATTTCCTTAATATTGTTTAAGGAACTCCTAGGCTCCCTTATAATCTATTACTCCTAGTGTATTTTTTTTTCTTTTCTAAGAGTATGATTTATATCTGTGTGTGTGCAGTCTGAAAAGAGCGCATTCCCCTGCATCTTAGAATGTGGCCTGGAAAAAATCCAGGACTGCCGTTGTCCCAGCTGGGTACACCTGGTGATCCTGGAGTTAACCAACCATTTGGTTGATTCAAGATCTACCTTGCACCTCCCCCATATTAATAATAATAATAATAATAATAGTATTTGTTAAGCACTTACTGCGTGTCAGGCACTGTTCTAAGCTCTGGGGTAAGTACCAGCTAATCAGATTGTACACAGCCCTTGTCCCAAATGGGGCTCACGGTCTTAATCCCCGTTTTAGAGATGTGGTAACTGAGGTGCAGAGAAGTGAAGTGACTTGCCCGAGGTCACACAGCAGACAAGTGGAGGAGCCGGGATTAGAATCCAGGTCCTTCTGACTCCAAGGCCCATGCTCTATACATTAGGCCAAGCTGCTTCTCACACATTTTCACGATCCACTGAGGACTGCTTACGTCCCATCAGCCTGAGATACCCACGGAGGGACACCCACACCAGGCAATTACACGCTCAAACACAGAACTCAGATGGCATCCGAGGCAGAGGCTGAAATAGAGAAGTGGTGAAACACAGAGATATGAAGTCACCCTCCATCTGCAGAATGGATGGCTTCCTAATGAAGATAAATTCTGGGCATTGATATTTCATTTGGACCCTTGAAATTCTAATTATAAGAATTGTATGGTGCTCTTCTGAATGATCTTTTTTCATGATGATGATGATGATGATGGCATTTGTTAAGCGCTTACTATGTGCAAAGCACTGTTCTAAGCGCTGGGGGAGGTTACAAGGTGATCAAGTTGTCCCACAGGGGGCTCACAGTTTTAATCCCCATTTCACAGATGAGGTAACTGAGGCACAGAGAAGTGAAGTGACTTGCCCAAAGTCACACAGCCGACAGTTGGCAGAGCCGGGATTTGAACCCATGATCTCTGACTCCAAAGCCCGTGCTCTTTCCATTGAGCCACGCTGCTTCATGGTATTCGTTAAGCGCTTACTCTGTGCCAGTTACCGTACTAAGCTCTGGGGTAGATACGAGGTAATCAGGTTGGACACTGTTAACTTGCCTCTTGGGCCTCAGTCTTAATCCCCATTTTACAGATGAGGTAATTGAGGCACAGAGAAGTTTAGTGACTTGCCCATGGTCACACTTATATTAGAACCCAGCTCCTTCTGACTCCTAGGCTCATGCTGTCTCCACTAGGCCACACAGCTTCTCCTGGACATGATCTAGCTTAGCTCTCTTTATTTTTCTGGAACACCCAGGCAACCACAGAAATTCTCCCTGTCTCTTTGCCCTCCCAGGTTCACGAAGCCTAATTAGCCAGGGATTTAGAGAAAAGCTATTAGGTGTCAAGTTTACCTTGAAATAATTTGTATTGTTGTTCTCTTAAAGGTCACAAATTATCTCCTTCTGGCCAAATCCAATGGCCTCTCAGCTGTCTTAGACACTGTCGACCATCCCCTTCTCCGGGAAACACCATCCAACCTTGGATTTGTTGGCACTGTCCTCTCCTGGTTCTCTTCCTATCTCTCTGGACACTCATTCTCAGTCTCTTTCATGGGCCTCGTCCTCCCACACTCTAACTGTGGGAGTCCCTCAGGGCTCAGTTCTGGGCCCCCTTCTAGTCTCCATCCAAACCCACACTCTGGAGAAGACATTTGATCCCACAGTTTCAACTAATCCCTCTATGTAGATGATTCCCAAACCTACATCTCCAGTCCTTCTCTCTCTCTCCCTCTCTGCAGTCTCCCTTCTGCATCATCTATGTGCTTGAATCTGTGACCTTTGGACATTTGATATTTACCCCACCCCCATACCCAAGACACTTTTGTACATATCTTTAAATTATATATTATAAATTATATATTCATGTTAATGTCTGTCTCCCCTTCTAGTCTGTAAGCTTGTTATGGGCAGGGAACGTGTCTGCTAATTGTGTTATAGTCTACTCTCCCAAGTGCTCACTTGAGTGCTCTGCACTTAGTAAGCACTCAAATACAATCACTTGATCTTCTCCATTAAACTGTCAGCTCCTTGAGGGCAGGGAATGAGGATCCTGCAACTGCTATACTAATCACTGGAATGATTAGAGTGCCTAGTACTCAGTAGGTGTTCAGTAAATATTATTGATTGAGGCATTTTTTTCTCTCTGTTATATTTGCACTACTTGTCTTGCATTTTGCATCACATAACTGAATTGCACCATCTTGGTATTTGGCAGTTGGTAGCCAAGTGGGGCAACGTTGTTTACCTGCGGTCTTTTGGAGAGTCCAATCTGTAACATTTCAGTTGATACTGATTTTTCTCTACAGCTGGCAACCTATCCAAGGCTCTGCGAGGAAACAGAAAGAATTGTTGCTAACCACATTCGCGACAGGGAAGGGAAGACAAAAGACCAGGTGAGGATGAGCTTCTCTCTTACTGGATGGAGGAATAATGTTAAGTGGTCAGATCTCTTTATGAACGAGGCTAGGGAATTCAATCACTCAATCAATCAGTTGTATTTATTGAGCCCTTACTGTGTGCAGAACTTTATACTAAGCATTCGGGAGAGTACGATATAACAGTTGGTAGAAACAGTCTCTGCCCACAATGAGCTTAGTCTAGAAGGGGAGATAGACATTAATATAAATCAATTATGGGTACTCATTCAATTCATTCAATCATATTTATTGAGCACTTACTGTGTGCAGAACACTGTACTAAGTGCTTGGGAAGTACAAGTCGGCGACATATAGAGACGGTCCCTACCCAACAAAGGGCTCACAGTCTAGAACGGGGAGACAGACAACAAAACAAAACATGCGGACAGGTGTCAAATCATCAGAATAAATAGAATTAAAGCTAAATGTACAACATTAACATCATTAACATGCAAGAGATGTATATATAACCATATTTCTTAAGGTATTTGTTACATGCTTACTACGGACCACTGTACTAAGTGCTGGATCAGTACAAGGTTGGACAAAGCCCATGTCCCACATGGGGGCTCACAGTCTCAATCCCCATTTTACAGATGAGGTAACAGGCCCAGAGAAGTGAAGTGACCTACCCAAGGTCACACAGGAGACGAGTGGCAGAACTGGATTAGAGCCCAAGTCCTTTTACTCCCAGGCCCTTAGGCCACGCTGCTTGGATGCGTAGACTGTGATCCCCATGTGGGGCAAGGAAACAGTGTGGCTTAGTGGAAAAAGCCCGGGCTTTGGAGTCAGAGGTCATGGATTCGAATCCCGGCTCCACCACTTGTCAGCTGTGTGACTTTGGGTAAGTCACCCAACTTCTCTGTGCCTCAGTTACCTCATCTGTAAAGTGGCGACCAAGACTGTGAGCCTCATGTGGGACAACCTGATAACCTTGTACCTATCCCAGGACTTAGAAAAGTGCTTTGCACATAGCAAGCGCTTAATACCATTATTATTATTATTATTAACTGGATTATCTTGTACCTTGCCCAGCATTTAGTATAGGAAAAGCGCTTAATCAATACCAAAATTTTATTATTTGGGTGGCATGTGCAATTTTATGCTCCAAACCTGCACATCTTAAAGGAGCTGACCAACAACTTCTGATATATAAAAGACAAAAGTGTTAGGGTATTGAAACAGGAAAAATATAGGGTGATATTACCTTGCTTTTGTCAGCCTTTTCAGTCTTCCATTGCATTTCCTAACTAGGATTACTATCGTTTTTAAAACTCACTTCAACTATCGCATCATTGCATGAATACTGTGCCAGATCTCAGATTCCGTTCTTGAATTGCTTATTTGCAGCACAAAATGCTTTCCCGGTATCAATCATTACAATACACATTTTCACAAGCTTGTCCAGTTTTATACACAAGTGCTGTGGGACTGAGGGAGGGGTGAATAAAGGGTGCAAATCCAAGTACAAGGGAGGTGCAGATGGCAGTGGGAGAAGAGGAAATGAGGGCTAGTTGGGGAAGGCCTCTTGGAGGAGTTGGGCTTTTAATAAGGCTTTGAAGCTGGGGAAAGTGGGGAAAGCTGTTGGCTATGAAGAGGGAGGGCATTCAAGATAGAATCGAGGTATAGTGAGTAGGTTGGCTTAGAGGAACGACGTTTGCGGCCTGGGTTGTAGCAGGATAGCAGGAAGATAAGATGGGAGGGGGCAAGATGATTGAGTGCTTTGAAGCCGATGGCAAGGAGTTTCTGTTTGTTGCGGAGGAGGATGGGCAACCACTAAAGGTTCTTGAGGAGTGGGGAAACACGGACTGATAGGTTTTGTAGAAACATTACCCAGACATCAGAGTGAAGTATGGACTGGAGTTGGAAGGGAGAGAGAGGAGGCAAGGTGGTCAGCAAGGAGACTGATGCCGTAATCAAGGCGGGATAGGGTAAGTGCTTGGATTAACCTAGTTTGGATGGAGAGGAAAGAGTGGATTTTAGCGATATTGTGCAGGTCGAACTGACAGATTTAGTGATAGATTGAACATGTGGGTTGAATGAGAGCGATTATTCAAGGATAACGCCAAGATTTTGGGCTTGCGAGACAGGAAAGTCAGGGGGAGTACAGGGTTTGGGTGGGAAGATAAGGAGTTCTGTTTTGGGTATGTTGAATTAACATAGGCCTTTTTGTTGAAAAAGAGTCAACCCTTCTCTGGAGATTATGTAATCTGTTAGGTTAAATCGAGGCCATGGGAACCAGAGATTATATGTTCTAATGCTCATTCTTAGTCATCTTTACTGAGTAATTTTTTGGATAGAGCAGTATGCAGGGAGTTAGCTCTGGGTTCTTGGTTGTAGTGCCAGTTGATTTACTGACTGACCTTGGGAATGTTCCCCCACCTGTAAAACAGGGATTCTGTGAGGGTAGAGAGAATGATAGAAAGGATTTACACAAATTGACAGTCTTTATTGTCACGTAAGGCTTTTGAGGTGCAGCGGTGTATTGCATTCTGAAATGATGGGCCAGTAGTTAGTCAAGCAGCTGTAAGTTGGTCTCTAAGCAGCAGTGACCTACATTTATGAAGCCTTCCTAGCCCCAGAGGTTCGGGTTGGTGCCATTAAGGCCCTATGAGATCATCGCTAGCCTGAAGACTCTCCTGGATTTGTCCCTTCTGGATTGAGCCTCCTCTTCCCAGTCCTGGGACCTTTGGGTTGGAGGGGTGGGGGGGAATGGGTGGGACAGCATGACTTAGTGAATAGAGCATGGGCTTGGGAGTCAGAACTACCTGGGTTCTAATCTTGGTGTCGCCACTTGTCTGCTGTCTGTGACCTTGGGCCAGTCGCTTCACTTCGCTGGGCCTCAGTTACCTCATCTGTAAAATGGGGATTAAGACTGTGAGTCCCATGTGGGCCATGGACTGTGTCCAGCCCAATTAGCTTCTAGCTACCCCAGCACTTTGTACAGTGCCTGGCACATAGTAAATGCTTAACGAAATACGATTTTTAAACCGAGGATGAAAATATCCTACATAGAACATGAGTGATCTGGAGCAAGCTGGCTCGTCCCCCTGTCCACTAGGCTTCCTGGATCAAGATCAGCCGAGCCTGGAGTGGCTCAGTCCGTTCCCCACTCCACCCCTTTGAAATGGGCAGGCCTTCCATTTTAGGGTCTTTGGGACATTTCTGTGTCGAGGAAAACCTAAAGGGAAATAAATATTTGGCTGAGAGGTACAAGCATTCATTCATTCAATCGTATTTATTGAGCGCTTACCGTGTGCAGAGCACTGTACTAAGCGCTTGGGAAGTACAAGTTGGCAACATATAGAGACGGTCCCTGCCCAGAAGAGGATAAGAGCGGGGAGAGAGCTGACTGGGTGCCTTAAGGAGTTTCTGCTTGATGTGGTCAAGAATGGACAACCGTTGGAGATTTTTGAGGAGTGAGATGATGGGCCCAGAATGATGCTGTTAAAAAATGATCCAGGCAGGAGTATGGGCTGGAGAGGGGAGAGACTGGAGGCAAAGGCAAGGGAAGTCAAGGGTAGTGCCAAAGACAGATGATGCTCTCGCCAATAATGATGGGGAAGGTAGTTGGAGGGGATTTGGGAGGCAAGATGAAGAGTTCAGTTTTGGACATATTGAGCTTGAGGTGCTGGTGGGACATCCATGTGAGGATGTCCAGTAATTGTTGTCATCATCTTAAGTGTAATATTTAAACCCCAGTGGCTCATTTAGTTTCATTCTAACTTGATTTGGCCGCCTGTTTACATAAGAAGAGATCACAAAGAAGAGGTTTTATTCAGTGGGGAGCACTGTGCTTTGAACACATTTCTGTCAGTCTATTAGGTGAAGAAAAATGAGCCCCTGATAATGAAAGGAAAATGACTTTACGTCTAATAGCTGGAGACGTTCAAATTGAGTTTAAATGTTTAACAAGATTGATGCGGAAGCCTACCAATGTGACAGATCTGAGGTTGCCCATTGAATAAAGTCATACATGGCTAATTACTTCTCCAGGAGGGGAGCTTTATTTTTCTTCTGTCAGATTTTTAATAACTTCAAAGCACTGCTCAGAATATATGTAACGAACTGCAAGAAGAGAGAAATTGCTTTATTCCCTTTCTTCTGCCTCATTATGTAGTTAGAATGGCAGATTTCCTAACTGGGCACCGAATTCCTTATTCCTGGCGTATGAGTGAGAGCAGGTTATAAAATCTATTCTTTCTCGGTCTTTGATCCAAGTTCTTATTTGTGAAGCTCTCACGTAGTGATGTCATAAGCAATGACATCAGGGCGACTATGCATGAACTGTTATGTATTGTAGGATAGCAGTGTTTTAATAGGGTGCTTTAAGTGATGCAGGTTATTGGGGTAAATTACTGTCCAGCAGGGTCACTTGTGTTATTCTTCATGATAAATCTTGCTTATTCTTTGGGTTTATAAGGATGGAATAATAGTAAAAGGAATCTTGTGAGAAGGAAGTAATGTGCTTACTTTGGAAAGCTACATTAACTCTTTGTGGCTGGGATTGTGTTTTTTCTTTGACCTGACTTTAGAGATGTAAATATTTGCTCACCAAACAGCAGAGTCTAAAAGAATTTGCTACCTTGAGAATCCAAATACACTCAGGTTTTACCTTTGCCTGTACTCAGGCCCAAGGGACTGGAAAAAAATAAATGTATTTTCCAGCACTTGGCTTCTGGTTCCTGTCTCCAAGAAAGATTCAGGCCCATGTAGAACCTTTCTCTTAAAAGACTCAATCGATGCAATTTATTGAACACTCACTGCATGCAGAGCACCGTACAAAGTGCTTGGGAGAGTACAGTGCAATAGAGTTGGTGGATGCATTCCCTGTCCAAAAGGAATTTACAGACCGTAGAGGCACTTAGAGATTAGAATCTGAACTTCAATCAATCAATCGTATTTATTGAGCGCATACTGTGAGCAGAGCACTGTACTAAGCGCTTGGGAGTTACAAGTTTGCAACATACAGAGACGGTCCCTAACCAACAGTGGGCTCACAGACTAAAAGTCTAAACTTCAGTCACCAGAAGCAGAACAAGAATCTAGTGGATAGAGCCTGGGCCTGGGAGTTAGAAGGAACTGAGTTCCAATCCCGGCTCCACCACTTGTCTGCTGTGTGATCTGGGGCAAGTCACTTCACTTCTCTGTGCCTCAGTTACCTCATCTGTAAAAAGGGGATTAAGACTGTGAGCCCAATGTGGGATATGGACTGTGTCCAACCTGATTACTATGTATCTACCCCAGCTCTTAGAAAGTGCCTGACACATAGGAAGCGCTTTATAATATTATTATAATAATAATGATATTTGTTAAGTGCTTACTATGTGCCAGGCACCATAAAAAAATCTAAGCACCCTAATTCATAGTCCCTATTTTGATTTGATATATGAGGTTAGATTAACAACAAGGACCATATTTGAACAAGCTTGGAGGAAGAGTTTCAGTGAAAAAAAGAAATGAGTGCTGTGAAGCTGAGCTGGCCTATGAAAGAGTTAGATTTGGCAAGAAGGAGGCCATCAGTGGAGTGAAGGGGAGGGCAAACAGATTGTAGAGGGTCAAGAAGGGAGTTGAAGAAGAGGACTTGAAGAGAGTGGGTGTATGCAACTTGTGTGAGGAGTTTGGACAGGAATGGGAGGGAGGAGGGATATGGGGCGGTAGGTAGAAGGTGCAGTGGGGTTCACAGCTCTACTATCAGCTGACCTCTCCCTTCCAGAGCAGAAAGTTTTAAATGGCCACTACACATGCACAGCAATAGAAGGAGCAGGGAGGGGTTAGTCGGCAGGGATCACGGATCAACACCTGAGCAGCCCCCTCTAGATTGTAAGCTCGCTGTGGGCAGGGAATGCATCTGTTTATTGTTATACTGTATGCTCCCAAGTGCTTAGTACAGTGCTCTGCACACAGTAAGTGCTCAGTAAATATGACCGACTGACTAACCATGTCCCCTCTGACATTGTGTATGTATGGCAGTCATTTGGGGAAGACCTATATCGGACACCACCTCCTTAATACCCCAATTCGGGGCCATGCCAGTAGGGTCAGGAGGAGAATTGTGTGTCTCTGGGGGTACAGTTTGGGGCTTGGGTTTGAGGTAAGCCCATCCTCACGATGAGTGCAAAATCATACTGTATTAGTGTTTGGAATTTTTCCTGCCTCTGTGGCTGGTGGAAATGAGGCAAAATCTACTTACAGGTTGTTTTGGTTTTTTTTAATTTGGGAATGCAGGAAGGGAAGCCCATGTTTTGCAAGCTGGATGGGAAACTGGTTGCTATTTGTCTTTGTTCTCTCTCCTCTATCTGCGTGTTCATTGAAAAACCGTTCATGGCTGAGGGAGCCCAGACAAAGGTAGATGGGAAGAAGGATGAAGCACTTTATAGTTTGCCCTTGTTGGGCGAGGCTGCTATTGGGCTTTGGAGAATCCGAAGTTCCAAGCAGATGCTTTGTTCGCCTTCTTGTCCCGGACCTTTCCGCCTGGTGTTTCCTCTCCCTCCCCGGCAGGCTTCTTCTGAACATAGGTGCCTCACAAGTGAATAGCTGCCCCTTCATGTTTCCAGTTGGATTGATTAATTCCAGGCTTCAGATCAAAAGAGCCAATAATGTTTGGCCTGGAAATTATAGTGCCACGACTCTGCTCTGTATTCAGACTCCCCTTGGCCATATACATATAGCTTTAATTAGCATATGAGAATATGGCAAATAAAAGAGGGCATCATGGAAAATTTAAAAAGGCAGTGGAAATTTGTACTCTCCTCACTACAGACCCTTCCACAGATTAATGAAAAATAAGGGTTTTGGGTTTTTTTAGATGAGAAAGGCAAGGAAATGCACTATGTTTGAAAGTAATTCTTTCTTTTTTGCTGTTAGGTGCTGCTGTTGATTGATATCCAGGTATCTTATATTAACACCAACCATGAAGACTTCATTGGGTTTGCAAAGTACGTAAACCTTTTTTTGTTTTGTGGGTTCCCCGCTCTCCTTGGCTTAGTTTAATTATCAATCCCCAGAAGTTTACCATGCACCTTTTATGTATATCCAAGCATTCACTATCTAATCATGAATATTAATTCTGTCCCCTACTGTAAATCAAGATGGAGTTTTCAGATGGTCTTTTCTCATAACCTGAAGACTACCTTGATATGCCCTACCTTCTTCCTTGGTTTATGACCCCCATGGTTGGTATCTTGCTTCCAGTAAGTGAGTATCATGATCGGGAAACACTAGGGTGCAGTCCACCTAGTAAATACAAATGTTTTTGATGATAATCAGCTTTTGAGTCCTCACATAAATATATGCCATTCTTTCCATTGGAGGCAGCAGGTCAAATCAGCCCCCTACTGATTTTTGTCTTTATCCTGGGTATTTGTCCGTCTTTTATTCTGTAATTATTGGATTACCTGGGTTGTTAATTAGCCTTTCCCCATTTTATACAAGATAAGTAAGATGAGAAGCAACGTGGCCTAGTGGAAAAAGCATGAGCCGGGGAGCGGAAGACCTGGGTTTGAGTCCGGGCTCTGCCATGTGTCTGCTGTGACCTTGGGCAACTCACTTAACTTCTCTGTGCCTCAGTTCCCTCATCAGAAAAATGGGCATTCAATACCTTTTCTCCTTCCTACTTGGACTGTGAGCTCCATGTGGAACCTGATTATCGTGTGTCTACCTCAGTGCTTAGTACAGTGCTTTACACATACCACTTGAATACCTTAACAGATACCACAATTATCAATTTTAAGTAATGCTGACAGTGCATATATTAGGTTTCAAATAAAGTGCAATCCTGTCTACCTGAAATCTGTATCAAATTGGTTTTAACATTCCCAAACAGAATGGATAATTCAATTATTGGATAATATATTCCCTCTCTAACTTGACATAAATCTGATAACCCCAATTTGATTTTCAGAAATTCCTTTTTCAAGGCAGATTTTTGTTACTTTTAAGAAGGTTTTTTTTAATACACAAAGAGATGTCAGTTGCTCAGGGATGAGTTACTCAGGTAAGGGATTTTCCAAGCTCTGAAATTTTCTTTCTGCTTCACCATCTTCTTGTCCACAGCTCACTAGCACATCCAGCACGTCCATGAAGAGCCATAAAGAGAGTTATTGAATTTGCTTTCTGTTGGTTCTTGAGTGTGGTACCCTGCACTAGGCACTTGGGGAATACAGAATACCAAAGTGACATATTCCCCGACCTTATGGAGTTTATACTCTGACAGTGGAGATGGACATAAAACTACTTGCCACGCTGTCAAAATAAATTAATCCAAGTGGCATATGCACATGAATGCCAAGTAAAGAAAATAAATTCATGAGTGCTAAGAGGGAAGATGAAATTCAGATTCATTACTTTAGGGTTTTGGTTTAGGACATTACACAAGAAACACCAGTCATTGATCCAAACCTCTTAAAACTAAATGACTCAATTCAAAATTAAGACTTTCTTTATGTAAGTTGTCATGTGACAGTCAAGTGTGTTTCACCCAAGGTTCATTGGGCAGAGTAAAATTGTCACACAACTTTCAGCAGATGTAATTTCAACTTGACATTCAGAACCTGACATTCATGAGGTACTCAACAAATTGAAAATATAATCAGTTTAATCACACCCTGGATTAGGAGGAACTAACAGATGTACTCACAGGCCAGATGTCCCTGGTCCAAGCAGTGTGAAAGGTTGATTCGTGTGTCTGTTGAGACATTTTTTTTTTCTGATTTTTTTAAGTGCTTACTATGTGCCAGGCACTGTACTAAGGATTGGGGTAGATACAACCTAATCAAGTTGGACACAGTCCATGTCCCACACTGGGCTCAGTCTCAAACCCTCACTTTACAGATGAGGTGACTGAGGCCCAAAGGAGAGTTACGTGACTTGCTCAAGGTCACACAGCAGGCAAGTGGTGGAGCTTGGATTAGAACCCAGGCTCTTTTGAATCCCAAGGCCCATGCTCTGTCTGTTGGAATAATTTGGCTGTTAGATTCGTTTCTTCCCTATTGTAATTGGTGGGTTACTATTCCTGAAGAGTTGTTGAAATAATTTGTACAAATTTTGATTCCAAACATTGACACACGAATGGGCTCAATCTGTCAATGCCAGTCAACAACTTTTTTCCTTCTTATTCTAAGTTTGGCCGCTCACTTTTATAATGTTGGGAAGGAAAAAAAAAACATTGGAGACTTACACCTCTAAAATATCCTCTGATGTTATACATGTCTTAGCCATTGTATATGTCTTTTTGACAGATTTTCTCAAAGGATAGTCATGTTATGCACACACAGATTTTTTGCTGTGATAAATCAGTGCTCTGCTCGCAGTAAATGCTCAATAAGTACCATCGATGGATAAATAATGTAAATTTAATATTTGAAATGGAGAATATTGTAGTAAGGACTGGAAAGCAATTTCCATTAGAAATCTCTTTTCTCAGCAGCCCAAAGCAGTCATGAACTGAAAAATTGTCATCTTTGGTTCAAATCCAAAGTTTAACATTCTCCTTTGTGGAAAACTTGAGCAGGTTTCATCAAGACAATTTTCAGTTTGGGGAAGATGTAAAATGCACCTTCCAAAAACAGTTTAAAGAGTTGCAGTCTTCTTTGTTACTCCAAAATTCAAAGAAACAAGTGGCTGCAGCTATAAATTTTGAATTTGGCAGAATAATTTTCCTCATCAAGAAAGAAACATTTCATTTGATGACAGGTAAGTATTTTTTTTAAGTTGCAAAGATTGAATATGAAGAGCCTGAGCAAAACTCATAAGAATTTCAGCCCAGATGTGAGTTTTACAGGCTTTCCAAATGGGGCCCATACAGGTTCTGTTGTTAGGCTGGGATGTGTTCTTCTAGATTGCCGAAGTGTAGTTGTTCCGACTTAGATGTTTTCTTCTTTGAAGGAAAGAAAAATTCAGGAAAACAAGTTCTCAACCCAAGTTAATGCAACATTAAGGCTGTAAAGTGGAGTTGTCCTTATTCAGGAAATTCCAAAGTTCTTGTTCCTAGAGTAATGCTAACTGCTTTGTTGAACATATGGAGCATTTTCCCTCATTTCCCTGTTTGTTAAACATGGACCATAAAATATGCACCATGTGCAATGGGGCCAAATTAACCCTGCTCTAAGATGCTTTGCTTTGGAATTTCCTGACTTGTGAGTGCTTGGTTTTTCAACCCTAATGTATTTTTATATTTAACAATAGAGTATTTTAGAAGGGGGAAAAATAAATTTTGCTTATGATCTACTTCCCTGCTTTAATGGTGCCAATCTCTAATTCTTCCTTCTGTTGAAAAAGTGTTAAAGGACTTTTTTGCAGCCTATTACTAGGTTTATTATGGAATAATAACTCCTTTGCCACCATCTCTGGGTATTCGTATTGTAAGAGTAAAAGGGAAAGCTTGTTAGCTTAAAGCCGGCAGGGTGAGCACTCACACTCTCATGTTCTTCCCCATTTGTGTCATAAACACACTCTGGGTTCCACGTCACTCAGATTTACGTTGCCCAGTGAATTAAAGGAAAGATGGGCTCCAGGCACAGTCTGTTAAAATGATATCTCAATGGCACCCAACAAACCAAGGTCTGTTTGTTTTCCAGGCTGCTCAGAATGTCCTGACACCTGTTTTCTCACAGTTGAAATGCTCCAGTGTGTAGATTTCTGTCGTTGTTATATGAGCACCATGAAAATTCTGAGGGTTGTAACATTCATTATATCTCTTTCCCCATCTTCCGGAATGTCTCCGTTGCCACTTTGCTAAGTACAGTACATTTGAACCTTGGCACCAAACTCTCCTTAATCCCCTTCTCTCGGTTGTCATTCTTCCCTTTTCCCAGTGCTAGAGCTAAAATTTATTATAGTCTCAGTACCCTCCCTGTAGAGGTAGTGAGTAATCATCAGGAAAAAGGTATAAGAACAATATCTTCTTTTTCTATTCAAGATCAACAAACCACTTGCACAAGGGTCATTTTATAATAGAAAAATGTTCTTGTCCTTGATTCAGTTCTTAGATACATATTCAAGCAGATATTGATAACTCTGCCTCAGATTTGTTGTTTGTATGTGCAGCCATAAACGATGTAGGATAAAACAATGTGTACGACTGCAGCGAACAGAAACGGCAGCTCCAAGCAATCAGGATCAATGGGATGGGCAAAGGGGGGTTTCTCTTCATTCCAGATTTCAGTCAAAAAGTGGTTTGGGTTAATTGTCACTTTTGGAATTCTCTCTCTCTCTCGAAGCTGCCCATTATAATTTTTTTTGTGTCAGGGAGGAGAGAGAAATAGGCATATTCTTACACTCCTGATTAAATCTAGTGGTTGCTGCCTACTTATTCACCCTGTGTCTGTTCATTTTTCTGAAGCAGGTAGTAGTGGAGGTGCATGCATGTAGATGGAGTAATAATAATACTAATAATATTTGTTATTGCGTTTGGATTTTGTCTTTTGGGGTTTTTTTTTTTTTTGGTTTGCTACAGAACCAGAAAATTGGGTGTCATTTATTTGGAATAAGGAAAATATACAAATCACACGTTTATTCATATTAATGTCTGTCTCCCCCCTAGACTGTAAACTCCTTGTTTTATTGTATTCTCCCAAATCCTCAATAGAGTGCTCTAAGTAAGCACTCAATAAATTTCACTGATTGCCTGCTCACAAAATGATCATAAGAAGCAGCGAGGCCTAGTGCATAGAGCAAAGGCTTGGGAGTCAGAGGAGCCCAGCTTCTAATCCCGGTTCCGCCACTTGTCTGCTGTGTGAACTTGGACAAGTCATTTGACTTCTCTGGGCTTCAGTAAAACGGAGATTAAGACTGTAAGCCCCTTGTGGGACATGGACTATGTCTAACCTGGTTAGTTTGTATCAACCCCAGCACATAGAATGGTGCCTGGCACATAGTAAGCATTTAACGAATACCATTTAAAAAAAAAATGGAGAATTTTACCGCAGTTACGGTTTAAGGTACGGGATTTGCTGCTGAATTAGACAGAGAAGTGGTAGGTTAAGTCAGTGCTTATGATAGAGTATTCTTAGGTTCTACACTAATGTAGAGCACGCAAGGGACGGACACGGGAACTCTGTTCTCCACGTGAAGAAACCTGGTCTTAGCTTTTCCCGTTCCCTGCTTTAATAAGTGACCAGAAGGGAAATCTGCCTTCTGAAATGGCAGATTTATAACACCACATCTGTTGTTCTTCATAATAATGTCACTAATAGTGTTAGTGCATTTGTCTGCAAAGGCCAAAACCTGATCAACAGTTTAGTATATGCTTTTACGCCAGGAGTAAATCTGCTAAAGAGCATAATGGGAGGGGTTGAGCAGCTGTCCAAGAATGCAAATCCATTAGAGGGCCCATTTTGGCTTTCTGTTTGTTCTTCGCTAACCCCCTAGCTCTGGACAGGCCACCCTCCACAGGTGGCCACCCTCCACAAGGTGACCACTCATGGGCCACCCTTAAATGCCAGACCAGGAAACACCCAGGACATCACGTGTTATACCAGCCATACAGTGTCAACCGTCAATCAATAATGTTTATTAAGTGTCTACTTTGTGCAAACCACTTTACTAGGTTTTTGAAAGAGTGCAGTAGTGTTAATAGGCACAATCCCTGCCCACAATCTAATATTTGCGATATTTGTTAAACACTATATACTAAGCACTGTGTTAAGTGCCAGGGAAGATACAGCATGAACGGATTGGACACAGTCCCTATCCCACATGGGGTTCATAGTTTAGAGGGGAGGGAGAACAGGCATCTTATTCCCATTTATACATATGAGGAAACTGGGCATGGAGAAGTTAAATGACTTGCTCAAAGTCACAGAGCAGGCAAGTGGCAGACTTTTAGTCATGTGCTCTTTCTAGTAGGCCATGCTGCTTCTCTAATCTAGAGGGGAAGTCTGACCCTGAAATAAATTACAGGTAGGGGGAAGCAGTGGATTTTTAAGATATGTACATAAGTGCTCTGAGAAGTAAGGGGGTGAGTACCAAACGTGACAGTAGAGGGGGAAGGTCAGATGGAGAGATCAGTCTGTCAATCGTTGTTATTTATTGAGTCCTTACTGCACGCAGAGGGCTATACAAAGTACTTCGGAGAGTACGATAGCAACAATAATAGTAACTGTGGTATTTGTTAAGTACTTACTATGTGCCAAGCACTGTCTAAGCTCTTGGGGCTCGTCTTAATCCCCACTTTACAGGTGAAGGAACTGAGGCACAGAGAAGTTATGTGACTTGCCCAAGGTCACACAGCAGACATGTGGCAGAGCCGGGATTAGAACCCATGTTCTCGGACTCTCGGACCCGTGCTCTTTCCACTGGGACACGCAGCTAGAGTTGATGATGATGATGATGATGGCATTTGTTAAGGGCTTACTCTGTGCAAAGCACTGTTCTAAGCACTGGGGGGATGCAAGGTGATTAAGTTGTCCCACGTGGGGCTCACAGTCTTAATCCCCATTTTACAGATGAGGTAACTGAGGCTCAGAGAAGTTAAGTGACTGCCCAAGGTCACACAACAGACGTGGTAGAGCCGGGATTCGAACCCATGACCTCTGACTCCAAAGCCCGCACTCTTTCCACTGAGCCACGCTGCTTCTCTAGTTGGTAGATACAGTTGCTGCCTCCAAGAACCTTAATATCTAGTGGAGATGAGACATTAATCAGGAAAGGTCTCCTGAGGATGGGATCTTGGGGGCAGGGTCGGGGGTGGCGGTTGGAAGAAGGGGAGCGAGCCCCAAGCAGAAGGGACTGTAGACTGTAAACACATTTTGGGCAGGGAATGTGTCCCCTAATTCTGTTGGATTGTACTCTCCCAAGTGCTTAATACAGTGCTCTGCATATAGTAAACACTCAATAAATGTTATTGACTGATCGATAAGAGAGGGAGTGAGCCACAGGTCATGGGGGAGAGAGATAAGAACAAAGCACAGTGAATAGGTTGGCTTGAAAGGAGAGGAGCCAGGATAAGTAGTGGGGAGAGAGCTAGTTGAGGGCCTTAAAGGATTACATAATGCCACCTTAAGGACTATTTTGTGAAATACAAGTTTGCCCAGACCAAGAGCGTTTCTCTGGGCCGAATGGGTCCCTGATCCCCTCCATTTTCTCCAGAGCCATTGCATTTCCCCTTCCAGGGCCCTGGAAACCCAGGAGCCATTTCCTTCCAAAACATGGAATTTGTCAGCATGTTGGAGGGAGATTGGCCGCTGAAACATTTTTTTGTTTTTTAAATTGGATATAAAGACATCGGGTGCCATATCCATACCAGGGACAGACTTCATTTCAATTCAGTTCACTCATATTTATTGAGCGCTTACCATGTATTCAGTATTAACTGTATTAAGTGCAACTGAAAACCAGACTGTTCCGTCTGAAGCTATAGCCATTGCTGAGGGGCCCTCAGAGCCTGAAAGCTCATTAAGGGCGGGGAACATGTCTGCTCATTCTGTTGTACTCTCCCAAGTGCTTAGTATAGTGCTCTGCACATAATAAATACGATAAATACGATCGATTGATAGATTCCAATGTTCAGGCCCATGTTTTGAGCCTGTGCGCTAGAGTATTTGTCCCCTCTCAGTAGTCCATCCTTTGGCTGGGCTGTAAATGCTGGCAATTCTTGAGGGACCTGGCCCTTCCTCCCTTCTCCCATCACATTTCTCTCATGCCTAGGATTCAGGAACTGCCCCCACCTTGCCAGTTCCTACCCTCTTCCCCAAACCTCGCCAACACCATAAGGTCAGAGACACTGTCTGACCCACTATGACTGCTCTGGAATGCCACTCTTATGGGTGCCATCTTTATGCCAAATTTTTTTATTATGGTACTTTTGTGTATTAATGGTATTTGTTAAATGCTTACTATGTGCCGGCACTGTACTAAGTGCTGGGATCGATACAAGATAATCGGGTTGGACCAGTCCCTGCTCCACATAGGGTTTAGAGTCTTAAACCCCATTTTACTGATGACTCGCTACCAGCTATTGGGACTCACAGTCTAAATAGGAGGGAGTAAGATCTAATCCCCCTTTGACAGATGAGGTAATTGAGGCACAGATAAATTAAGTGACTTGCCCAAAGTTACAAGGCAGATAAGTGAGAATGCAGAATTTAGAACCCAGATCCTCTTGCTTCCCAAGCCCATGCTCTTTCCACTAAGCCATGCCGCTTCTAATTGCAGGGAACCGGGCATGATGTGACATTCCTCTTGCTCTCTGTGGGAGGCTTTGGCCCCAATGATGAGATTGATAATACTCTTCCACATT
Source organism: Tachyglossus aculeatus (assembly GCF_015852505.1). Lineage (NCBI taxonomy): Eukaryota > Metazoa > Chordata > Mammalia > Monotremata > Tachyglossidae > Tachyglossus > Tachyglossus aculeatus. The sequence goes on from NC_052081.1 coordinate 6,914,975, forward strand.
CCTCTATGCCTTCATAGGCCTTTGTCTGAATACTTTGGAGATGGGGACTATAGCAGCAGATTGTATGGAGAGATGTTATGTTCGCTGAAGCCCATTTTCTTCCAGTAGTCCTCAGCTTGTACAAAAAGAAAAGGGACTGTGAGAAAACTGTCCTTTCATTTAGCAGAAAGACACAGAATAAGATCTAAATGCATTTTTCCTCTGTGCGACCTGGCTAAGAACCATGGAACACCAGGTGATAAATAAGAATTTATGTATTTATATTAATGTCTTTCTCCCCCTCTAGACTGTAAGCTCGTTGTGGGCAGAGAATATCCGTTTAGCGTTATATTATACTCTCCTAAGGGCTTAGTCCGGTACTCTGCACACAGTAAGCACTCAATAAATATGACTGACAAATACAGTCGGCTGACTGAAGATTGACATGGGGCCATGCACCCACAAGCTCTTATTTGCTTCCATCAGGGTGTTCTTAAAAAGTGAGATACGAGGATGTAGCTTTGATTCTACAGCAAGTCACACAAGAGAGATGTCACCCTGAATTTATTTTAATAGCTCTATTTCTAAAACAGAGTTATGTTAGAGCTACAGACCTGGTCATTTTGGTTTCATTTTGTATATTTTTGAGGAAGATAGCAAAAAATATTTGCCGATGTCTGGACCCAGGATTCTAGCTGACTCTACCCAGGACTCGTGGGCCTTCCTCTCTTCCCCTTCCCACCCCTCCCCACACTTGTGTAATGCTGTCAGCCTGTAATTATAGGTTTGTCACATATTCTACAAGCTGTTAATGCAAAATTAAGGTGACTTTTCCGGTGCTCCACGAGACCTGAGGTATGATGTATGAATACATTCTTCTATTGTATTCTTGCAAATACTTAATCCTGTGCTCTGCACACAGTAGACAGCCAGTAAATGTCATTAAGTTTGCAGTTATAGGATACATTTTCTGAACTGATTTCTGCCTTGATTTTGAACAGTGTCCATTATAGAATTTCAACTTCTTATCCAACTGTCACAAGGTGATATCTATTTTTTTTTTTATTTGCACCCCTCGAAGACATAGAAAATGTCAAATTATGTCCAAAACCAGCTGGGAAGGTAAACCATGAAAGAGCCAACTACAGGGAGGATTTTGCTGGACTGCCCAGAATAGCAGAAATGAGTCATTTCTTCTTGAGGTTTTAAAAAAAAAATATTAATGAGAGCTGTCGTACAGGTGCCCAGATGAACTATGAATATTGCCTGCCTTAAGACCTTCTTATAAACCAAACAAGGCAGTCTTAGCTTTCTGATCACTACACCTTTTGGAACAAACAGGTGCTTCTTTAAGACTCGTTACTACTATTGCAAATTCCTCTTTTTAGTGTACCTTTGTTTTTCCTTCATATTGGTAACTGCTCTTAGAAGATCATATGAATTGATTTTTGTTTCCATTGTTAAGTGGAATTATATATATATTTATATTTTTTCTTATGAGCAGCGTGGCCTTCAGTTCTAGAGTCTTCGTGTTTAGAATTCAGCATTTGATGCTTAGGAACAAATTTGTTATTTCTGATTTTCCTCAGTGCAACTTTCCTCTTTGCTTTTCTTAGTGCCCAGCAGAGAAGCAGTCAGGTTCACAAGAAAAGTGCAGTTGGAAATCAGGTAGGAGTTTTGTAAGAGAATAACTGAATACTGCATGCCAAATGAACTCTGGCTGAAATTGCTTTCCTGGCTCTCTCTCTTTTTTTTCGGTTGCAAGTTAATGACATGCAGATTTTGCTTGAATTGCAGCTTTTTGTTTTGCTTTCCATAAATTTGCAGAGCTCATCGCAGTTAGTTATCAATTATTCTATGCAACTAACTGTATTAGTTTTATTGTAATAGCTTCAGCTGGTTCGCATGCTCTTTGAACCTGCTCCCTCCTATTCACTTTATTTGGTATTCGGGTAATTTTCTTTCACTTCCCTAAATTATCATTAAACTGGAATTTGCGATTTAATTCAAAGGACCGAACTTCGGTGAGTACTTGCTTGCATGTTGCTTTCTGGTGTTGCTTCCTAGTTCACACTTTTGCACAGCTTGGTAACACAGTGAAGGGACAGCTCTTTGAGGAAAGTAATTGTCTTGTTTGACCACCACAGGTGGTTCCGGAAAAATGTTGACAGTATACATTGGTTGAGTTTTAAAATTTTTAGCTGTCTCTGACTAATAGCGCTTTGCAGAGATTGCATTAACTCTATTTGCTGTTTTTGTGTTTTGTATGATGAATATGAATTGTTTCTTTTCAAGTCAAAACAATGAGATTTTAGTAACTAGTCTAAGTTTTTCTTGATTCATAATTACACAAATGATCCCTCTCTGATTTTCATTGTTTTGAAGGGAAAAGAATAATGACACAAACTTTTCTTTAGGAATCTTTTTCTGAATTAAAACATAATTCTTTACTATTTCAGGGAGCCAATCTTCCGCCTTCAAGGCAAATTGTACGAGCTAAGTTCTGTAAGCTTTACTGTTGCTTTTTCATTTAGCAACTCCAAGGGCAAAGTTTGTCTTTAACTGATTAATTCAACTAGTGCTTGCTACTAATTTTTTTTTTTTACACTTAGGTTGCCATATATTTAACACCCTATCACTGACATGGACACTGACCATTTCCATCCCTTCACTGCTAATAACTTGCTGTGGATTGAAAAGTAGGAACTAGAATAATTTCAAATGCTGAAGCATTAAACTCTTAACATAATGGATGCTTTGCGATTCCCCTCATTTTACTGAGTCTTAAAATAATTAAATCATTAATAATCGGTATCTATCCTTTCATGCTGTGATGTAAGATTTTCCCCACTTTTGTGGTACTTCCTAAAATTGCCGACTATGCCTCTGAAAGGTGGGTGAATTGTACTTTTGGCATCTGATTTTAGTTACAGTTATGATGTGCCTTTGCAGATTCAGCATTAGAAATTATTTTACATTGTGAGGCATAAATTCGGCAGTAACTTTCAGGATCTCCAATTTGATTTTTTTTCCCCTCTCCGCCCCCACCAGATCCTGCATTTTCATTTAGAGGGTGTAGGAAAGTGGACTCTTAACTGATTTGGGTACTTGGGGAGCAGGAGAAGGCAAGCTAATTCTCCCTTTTTCTTTTCTATTTCAATCAGTAAAGTCCTATTTCTAAGAGGACTTACTGTTTGAGAACCAGATCAGAGAGTCGTAAACTTTTTTGTTTCTTGCTCCTTGCTCTCTTGCGTTTAGGCACTTCCAGAAGTGCCTAATAAAATAGATTCATAAAATTAAAATGAAGTAAGGAGAATTATGTATAAATCTCATGCAGCAGTAGCTATATGAATTGAATTTTTTATTTCTGGGTGGACAGCCATCATTCATTCATTCAATTGCATTTATTGAGGTCTTACTGTGTGTGAAGCACTGTACTAAGAGGTTGGGAGAGTACAAAATAACAATAATCAGACACATTCCCTGCTTACATCGAGCTTACAGGGGGAGACAGACATTTATAAGAATAAGTAAATGAATAAATAACAGATATGTGCATAAGTGCTGCCATCCAAATCTACCCGTTCAAGGAAGACTTCTTAGCCGTCTCACTCGTAGAATTGGGGCACTAGCTTATAATGTACACCCTGCCATCCAATATGTATTCTTTATAGATAACTCGTATGTTCTAAAACTCTTTTGTGTGTTAGAGATCCATTTGCTATTTTGCTTGACTGGAATCGGCTTTGAATGATGCAGCTTTTCTCTAGAAACCTGGAGGTTTGGTATTGTCTTGTATGAAGTCAGTATTGTTTGTTTCTGGATGGGGACTCTTTGACCTTCTTTTTTCCCTTCTACTAATTTATCTTCTCACACTTAAACTTTGGCCTTTTTTGCTATCGTCTGAGGTTTTGACCTGACCTGGAAAGGTTTCTTTTTAAGCCACAGGTTAGTGTGACTTTAATTTGCTTGAAATAACCACTGCAATCCTTTGTTTTACTTAGTGAATCTAGCGAGCTACCTGGAGATCTTGAAGTCTGACCAGGTCTTAACTATATATTTTGCTTGGTGAGATTTGTGTCTCTGTTAGTCATTCAGCTTATTTTATGTTGAATAATTCTTTCTTTCTTTAGAACCTTTTATTGTCTGCCCTGGTATGAGTGACCCAGCATTTTTATTGGATTCAGTTTAAACAAGCAGGAAGAATGTTTTGTCATTTATCTTTTTTTTTTCAAATGGTTCTGGGAGAAAATTTCAAGCTATTCAAATAATACAATTAAAAACATTATCTCTGGCATTACCACCTTCATTCCTTGTCTGTGATCTCCGGTAGCTTTACAAAACTTGTTTTTCAAGATTTCTGACTACTCTCTTTTAGACAAAAATATGTCACCACTGGAAAAATTTAAATAGTAATTTCTTTTTGCTGAAGCTTTTTTTGGACTCTTTTTAGCAAATAGAAGATGCATTATTGTAGAAACCTTGACGCAAACTGTATGATTATCTCATTGGAGGAATGACAGTTCATCTGAAATTAGATGTCTAAAATCCATTAGTTCAATATTCCAGATGTCCAGATTTCTAAATTCCCCCAAATCATCCTTAATCACCAGACTTTTCAGTGGAGTTGAGATTGGGAATTAGGGTAGATTAGGCTTTGGTTCTGGGGTTTATTGTTAGGGTTAGGAGTTGATTTGGCAACACCTGGACTATTAAATTATTCACTTTAGGTGAGTACTATAGTTACTCCCATAACTGTCTTTATCACATCATTGCCCCACCCCTATTTTTGAGGGGGAAATAAAGCATGATTGGAAGCAGTGATAGCTGCATTTGTTTTTGGAGGGAGAGGACCAGAAAGGTAAGAGCAGGATGAAGCAGGTAGGAGTAGTTAATTCATTAAGCCAGTTGTGGGCCAGGGGAGGAAGTGCAGAGACAAAACAGATATAGGGAGTTAATTAGTTAGAGCAGCACCATGGCACAGTGGAAAAGAGCATGGGCTTTGGAGTCAGAGGTCATGGGTTCAAATCCTGGCTCCACCAATTGTCAGCTGTGTGGCTTTGGGTAAGTCGCTTAACTTCTCTGTGCCTCAGTTACCTCATCTGTAAAAAATGGGGGTTAAGACTGTGAGCCCCCCGTGGGACAACCTGATCACCTTGTAACCTTCCCAGCGCTTAGAACAGTGCTTTGCACATAGGAAGCGCTTAATAAATGCCATTATTAATTAGTTCAAACTGCCTCAGACTAGTGAAGGAGGAGCAACAGGGTGAGAACATGGGTGACCCAGAAGGGGAAGAGAAATTCACTGAATGTTTACTGAATGCCATACCTGGGAGAATGCAATAAAAGTGAGACACACAGTATCAAGTGCTTTTCATTCCTCTCCTCCCCTCCTTCCCTTGCCCTTTTTAATCTTCTCTTTTATCTCCTTTTATTGCTAGGCTAATTAGACCACTGTTTTAATGTTGCAAAACTTTTGTAAAATGATGGGGGCAATTAGAGCTTTTTTATGATTTTTACCCTTAGTGTTACGTTGAATATATCTTGTGTACTCTGCACATATTTACATATAGTCCAACACCCTTTGGCTAGGCCATATTTCCTTGAACTGAGTAATAATGAAATTAGACTTTGTCATTGGAAAACGTCAAATATTAATAAAGGATTGAAAACATCTGAATGTCCGTGGGTAGAGAAGAATCTTATCTTTGGGTATTTATTATCTGACTTTAAATTGGGTTTGGGAACGACTTGGCAGTCCTCAGATCATCCAGAATATGACAGCATGAGTCTAGATTCAAGGATAACAAGCAAACTGGATCATATCTGATCTAAGCCCTACATCCCTTTTATAGCAACAAGTGTATTGCCAAGTAAACCGGTGGGTCAAAGTCTGAAATTTATTGTCCGACTCAAGGGCAGAGGTGGTGTTAAGAGCATCAGTGGTCTGAATGTTTTTCTTGGAATGATTTTGAAAGCACGCTTCTCAAGTCTGAGACCAAGTCATTTGGGTCTGTCCGGAAACGTCACCTTCTTAGCCAACTCAGAGGAATGTGAATAAATTGTTAATGGCATCTAGTGGAGTTGGTCTAGAAAGAGTTCTTAAGTTGGACTGAGAGCTGAGAACTGAACTTTTCTAGGTGATGGTAATAGCGGAACATACCAAAGAAATGACAGCCAAGGTGGCAAGGAAAATTGAAACTTATCTGTAGCCACAATGAAGTCATTGAATTCAGAGGGAAAATGCGTTGCAACTTGATTTGGAATATGAAAGTGTGTTGACATGGACTATTTTTAAATGTAAATCACTTTTCGGCTTAAAACCTTTTCCAGTAAAAGATGTTTTTCAGGGCTGAAGTACACAGATTTATGAAATGCAGTTTAAAGGAGCAAAGCTGTAATTGCACGAATGTCATTATTAAAGGTCTAGTTACTACACTTTGCCTCTATTAGACTGAAAATGCCTGTAGTCACAAAATCTCTTAGTGGTGTTACTGGTCACTTATTGATCTAAGTTGGAACTGCTCTTTGACTTTCATAATTTTCCTTTCCAACAGTTCTGTCAGTGTTCTGCCTCTTAGGGGCTAGGCTTACTCACCAATTTTATGGCCTCCCACAGAAACTGGGTTCTAATCCCGGCTCCTCCACTTGTCTGCTGTATGACCTAGAGCAAGTTACTTAACTTCTCTGTGCCAATTACCTCATCTGTAAAATGGGGACTTGAATTGAGCCCCGTATGGAATGTAGACTGTGTTCAACGTGATTGCATGTACTGCAGAGATTGCAGAGAAGCAGCATGGCTCAGTGGAAAGAGCATGGGTTTTGGAGTCAGAGGTCATGGGTTCAAATCCTGGCTCTGCCAACTGTCAGCTGTGTGACTTAACTTCTCTGTGCCTCAGTTACCTCATCTGTAAAATGGGGATTAAGACTGTGAGCCTTCCGTGGGACAACCTGATCACCTTGTAGCCTCCCCAGTGCTTAGAACAGTGCTTTGCACATAGTAAGTGCTTAATAAATGCCATCATTGTTATTATTATTATTATAATCCTGGCTCCGCCAATAGTCATTCATTCATTCATTCAATCGTATTAATTGAGCGCTTACTGTGTGCAGAGCACTGTACTAAGAGCTTGGGAAGTACACGTTGGTAACATACAGAGATGGTTCCCTACCCAATAGTGGGCTCACAGTCTAGAAGGGGGAGACAGACAACAAAACAACACATATTAACAAAATAAAATAAATTGAATAGTAAATATGTACAAGTAAAATAGAGTAATAAATCTGTACAAATGTATATACAGGTGCTGTGGGGAGGGGAAGGAAGTAGGGTGGGGGGATGGGGAGGGGGAGGAGGGGGAGAGGTCATCTGTGTGACTTTGGGCAAGTCACTTAACTTCTCTGGGCCTCAGTTCCCTCATCTGTAAAATGGGGATGAAGACTGAGCCCCACATGGGACAACCTGATCACCTTGTATCCTCCCCAGCACTTAGAATAGTGCTTTGTACATAGTAAGTGCTTAACAAATGCCATTATCATTATTATTATTATATTATTGCTCCAGCGCTTAGTACAGTGTCTAGCATGAAGTAAGCACTTAAATACCATAAAAAAAGGACTGCTAGAGCTGCTATTCATATAATCTTTAGCCCTTGTTGAGGAAGGGCCTTGGACCTGAGAACCTAGGTGAAAGAATTGATTATACAGCGCTAGTTGTTTGAACAGTGGTACTTGGCCTCTCTCCCATCCCTGTTAATCTGATTCCAGGTGAGATAGTGGATGCAACAAGTCATATTTATTGAGCACTCACAGTGTGCAGAGCATTACACTAAGTGCTCAGGAGAGTACAACACAACAATGCAACAGGCACATTCCCTGCCCACAACAAGCTTGCAGTCTAGAGGAGCTTACAGTATTGGGGGGAGGTAGAGGTACAGCACATTGCCAAGTACATGCATAAACGATACAAAATCCGTTTCGGTCGAAGGGACCACAGTTTAATCCCAATGCTGTGCCATAGTACCACAGACCAGGAGGCAGGTAGAAGTCTCTTTAGCCACTGCCTTCTCCACCGCTCGTGTTAACAATTTACTTTTAAGATTCCTGCCGAGCCTGACCACTACATGAGCTGCCCCAATCATCTTTGGTCAGAAACCCTCGCTAGTGATGGCATAGCCCAAGCAGGCATTCCTGTCTACCTCTGGAGGTCTCCCACGGTGGTAAGAGGTGGTGGGGTAGGGGAGGGGAATGCAGAATAATAATACATTCTATATTGTACCTCTACCTTCCTACTTAGACATTTTACTTCGATCTAATGACCGACACTATGCCCCTGCCGCCTAGAAGCTGCGGTTACTGTGGCTTTAATCATCAATCGTCATCATCAATCGAATTTACTGAGCGCTTACTGTGTGCAGAGCACTGTACTAAGCGCTTGGGAAGTACAAATTGGCAACATATAGAGACAGTCCCTACCCAACAGTGGGCTCACAGTCTAGAAGGGGGAGACAGAGAACAAAACCAAACGTACCAACAAAATAAAATAAATAGAACAGGTATGTGTAAGTAAAATAGAGTAATAAATATGTACAAACATATATACATATATACAGGTGCTGTGGGGAAGGGAAGGAGGTAAGATGAGGGGGATGGAGAGGGGGACGAGGGTGAGAGGAAGGAAGGGGCTCATTCATTAAATCATTTAATGATTTAATATGCTCAGAAACACCTTCCCCTGAATGCTAGCATGGTCCTCCAGCCTTGCTCTCCCTGTCCCTCGGTGCCTGTCCAATTCAGTCAATTTGCAAGTGATTAAAAGTGATTAGTTGCCTCTCACACTTAGGAAGGGCCTAAGCCCACATTAAAATTCTAAATGGTGCGAATTGTAGCAGGGCACCAGATCAAGAATCCTCACCCTGAGAGCAATGTGAAAACCTCAGAGCTGGTCCTCGGGGTAAGAATACTTGGTGTGGAATGAAGCAGTTTCAATACCCAAAGGAGTTGTAAAGTAACATTGTTTGGAATGTCAGTTCCAGGAAAGCAGTTTGTTGGAATTAACAAATCTCTTTGAGAATACAGTGTTGATTTAGTTAAAACAGTAAACATAATTGTCATCCTTTTTCCTTGTATTGATGCAGCTCTTAGAACAGTGCTTTGCATGTAGTAAGCGCTTAATAAATTCCATCATTATTTCTAGACTGTGGGTAGGGTCCATCTCTATATGTTGCCGACTTGTACTTCCCAAGTGCTTAGTACAGTGCTCTGCACAAAGTAAGTGCTCAATGAATACGATCGAATGAAAGAAGGGTTTGCCTGTCAGAGTTTCATTGGCCAGAGGGGCAAAAAGTTCTACTCCAGTTGCTTGAGAAATATGCCAAATGACCCTTTCACCTTGGTGTTAGAATGCCTTTGCTTCATTTTCCCATGCACACATAATGTTGATTTTACAAAGAAAAATACAAACCAAAATCAACTTAGTTCTCCATCTCTTATTTCCGGAAACAGTACTGAGATCATGAACCAGATTATCTCCTATTCAGGAGGGGTGAAACTTCATCTTTGTGGGACTTCATGAGGATGAAGTTGGTTTAAAATGCTTTTGAATCACCACTCTACGCCACCTAACTCAATTTGTATCCGTTTCATATTATAGAGGAGTCATACCCAGTTTTTACAGCAAGTTTACAAATTGCACTGATTACCTATCCCCTTCAAAGCTCCAAGGACAAACTGATAACTATTACAACTCACCTCCATACCAAATGGCATTTCTTCTGTGGCTTTCAGCCAATTGTCAGCTGTGTGACTTTGGGCAAGTCACTTCACTTCTCTGTGCCTGTTACCTCATCTGTAAAATGGGGATTAAGACTGTGAGCCCCCGTGGGACATCCGATCACCTTGTAACCTCCCCAGCACTTAGAACAGTGCTTTGCACATAGTAAGCGCTTAATAAATGCCATCATCATCATCATTATTATTATTAATCAATCGTATTTATTGAGCACTTACTGTGTGCTGAGCACTGTACTAAGCGCTTGGGAAAGTACAGTGTACAAAGTTGGTAGACCTGTTCCCTGCCCACGAGGAGCTTGACATTTTCCTGTCTCCTAGAAGCTCACACTTGTTCAAATTTGCATTCACCAAAGGAGATTATTCTATTAGCCACAACTGTAAGATTAGTAGTAGCAATTAGCCATTTCTTCTTTCTCTTCTCTGCAAATTACTTCAGCACCTGCAAATTACAACTGCATCAGCCTCCTTGCTGACCTCCCTGCCTCCTGTCTCTCCATACTTCACAATGCTGCCTGGATCATTATTCTAAAAAAAGTCCAGTCCATGTCTCCCCATTCCTCAAGAACCTCCAGCAGGTACCCATCCACCTCTGCATCCGACAGAAACTCCTTACCATTGGCTTTAAAACACTCCATCAGCTCACGCCCCTCCAACCTTACGTCTTTGATTTCCTAGTAAAAACCGGCACACTCACCTCTCTCCTTCATGTCAATTTACTGTACCTTGAGCTGGTCTACTTGCTGCTGACCCCTCATTCGTATCCTGACTCTGGCCTTGAAGCAGCGTGGCTCAGTGGAAAGAGCACAGCCTTTGGAGTCAGAGGTCATGGGTTCAAATCCCGGCTCTGCCACTTGTCAGCTGTGTGACTTTGGTCAAGTCACTTCACTTCTCTGGGCCTCAGTTCCCTCATCTGTAAAATGGGGATTAAGACTGTGAGCCCCCCGTGGGACAACCTGATCACCTTGTATCTCCCCAGCGCTTAGAACAGTGCTTTGCACATAGTACGCGCTTAATAAATGCCATTAAAAAAAGCCCTCCCCCTTCCTAATCTAACCAGACCATTACTCTCCCTGCCTTCAAATCCTTATTAAAATCACATCTCCTCCAAGAGGCCTTCCCCTACTAGCTCTTATTTCCCCTACTGCCTCTCTCCTCTGTTCCACCCCTGAACTTGGATTTGCACTCTAAACACTTGATATTCATCCCACCCTCAACCCCACAGCACTTATGTAGGTATCTGTAATTTAATGTCTGTCTCCCTCTCTAGACTGTAAACTTCTTGTGGAAAAGGAACATGTCTTCTCAGTCTGTTCTGTTGTATTCTCCAAAGCACTTAGTACAGTGCTCTGCATATAGCTAGTGCTCAATAAATACCATTAATTGATTGATCAGTTGTAAATTCTTCAAGAGCAGGGACCCGTTCAACTTTTTCTTAATACAGAAGATGCTCGATAAACACTGTTGATTGATTAGCAATGAAAAATTGCAGGAGTTGTTGTATACCAGGTTTTCTTTCTTTCTTTCTATTAACAGAGTTAACAGTTCCAGAGGAGCTAAACAGTTCTAATAAAATGGAAATCTAATGTTGCTAGCAGCAGAGGAGAACAACTTTCTTGATCAAGTAAACTGAGATTGCATGGTGACTTTGCTATTGTCTGTCCATAAAATGTGAAGTACTATATTAAGTAGAACATATTCCTCTTAATTATCACTATACTGGGGTCACCCTGGGTGCTCTCCCCAGTCCTTCACTCTAGGGGTTCACTTAGTTGCTAAACTCAGGGATATCAGTTCCAACATCAACCCTGGTGGGGAAGACTGATTAATTAGGAAAAGAATACATTTTGGACAATACATTACAGACCATGGGAGCATTTAAAATCCAACAGTCATAAGTTAAGGGGCAAAATAGGTTGAGAAAAAATGTATTGGAGAAGGCAGTCCTGAGGTTCCTCATCACTCCAGGCCACAGTTCCTTGGTTTCAAACTGCCTGAGCTTTCTCCGGTATTTTACGAGCCCTTTTGGACTATCACCCATTGGAAAGGTTCGTATAATGCTCTGCACACGGGGAATGCCCAGTAAATGCCATTGATTGGGTCAGTTGGAAGGGCAATCTTAAGGGGAATTTCTAATGCTAGGAGCCTCCAGAGTGGTGCTGAGAAGCAAACACCACTAACCACCACCAGCTAGGATCGTTGTAGTACTTAGTATAGTGCTGTGCAAACAGTAAGAGCTCAGTAATAATAATTAATAATCATGGCATTTGTTAAGCGCTTATCATCATCATCAATCATGTTTATTGAGCGCTTACTGTGTGCAGAGCACTGTACTAAGCGCTTGGGAAGTACAAGTTGGCAACATATAGAGACAATCCCTACCCAACAGTAGGCTCACAGTCTATGCAGCTCACAGTCTATGTGCCAGGCACTGTAATAAGCACCAGGATAGATAAAAGCAAATCTAGTTGACACAGTCCCCTGTCCCACACGGGGCTCAGTCTCAATCCCCATTTTACAGATGAGGTCACTGCAGGTCACTGACGTGCAGTGACTTGCCCAGGGTCACACAGCAGACAAGTGGTGGAGCTGGCATTAGAACCCATGACCTTCTGACTCCCAATCCCAGGCTCTACTTGTGGTGCTGCTTCCCCACCATCGAATGATTAGTCTCGGGGGCAGTCAGGTTCTGGTCTCTCGCATTGTCTCCGCTGACCCCACACCTCACAGTGGCCACGGTGCTCCATCCTCCTAGATCTTGATTTTGGGGGCCCCTTGCCATTGTTGGGGGTACCCCATTTAGCATTTTTTTCCCTCTGCAATCTTCTGTAAAGAGCAAATTTGAAAAATCCCTTATTCTAGGAGTTTGTTGCAGAGCAGGAAGAGAGAGGTAGCTGTCTTTATGCCAAGAGGTTGTACTTCTAATAGCCTGTGATTTCTGGAGTAATGAAGGAAAGGATAAATTATAAGTAATCCTCAAACAAAAATTGGTTAGAAGTTGTAAGTCTTTGAACAGTACTATGTGACTTTCATTATTATTGTTATTAATAATAATATTTTAAGCACTTATAAGATACATCTTTCAAGAAAATTAATAGTAAATAAAAATAGTTATAAACTATATAGCTAAAAATAGTTAATAATTAGTAAAAATAAGATGTGATATTTTAGCGCTTACTATGTTTCAAGCACTATACCAAGCACTGGGGTAGATACAAGATAATCAGGTCCCATATGGGGCTCCCAGTCCAAGTAGAAGGGAGAACAGATCTTGAGTCCCCACTTTGCAAATAAGGGAACTGAGGCACAGAGAAGTTAAGTGACTGGCCCAAGGTCACACAGCTGTTAGATGGCAAAGCTGGGATTAGAACCCAGGTCCTTTGATTCCCAGGCCCATGCTCTTTCCACTAGGCTACACTGCTCTTTTGATTTCAAGTCACTTCAAAAATTACTAACTTTGGATGACAGCATGTGGACATTTTCATTACTGTCAATGTATCCTGTGATTTTTAGCCAATAGCACCTCAATAGAGCAGGCCGTTTAGTTTAGTTTTCCCCTGGGAGCATGTAGCTAACATCCTATTGTCACAGTGTTCACTGACCCAACCCAGAATCTGGAAGCATTTTTTATAATCTACCAGAAAACAAACTCACATCATAATTTACTTATCGCCGTGAGAATCCCAAAGTCTTTCTCCAGAAATAATCCAGTCAGTGGTATCTGTTGAGTACCTATTGTATGCAGAACATTGTATTAAGCTCCACGGAGTGGATTCAAGAAGTTTAAAAGAGGCATGGAGGCCATTTGCAAGTAATTGTGATATCTTTGATTTTATAATTAATATTTCAGTTAAATGTTGAAGCAGAAGCCGCACGTTTCTCCCTGTAGTACAATAGAGTTAATTCCAAGGCCTAGTGAGATGGGAATAAATCTCTTTTGGTGGACTGTAGCCATATTGAAATGAGATCCCCTGAATTTAAGGATGTCCCCATTTCACCATGATCGGGGCAAGTGCAGTTTATTCACACAAAGCACGTATCCTCTACAGGCAGTGCTGTAATGATTAATATCTTTTTCCCACTAGGCAATGCTCATCACAGTGTCCCAGCCACCCAGCAACATCTGGCCAATGTTGAGGTGCTACAGAAACAGTCCTGCTTATTAATAGACTAGAAAATGCCTGTGGGGCAAATAAGATGATTTCAGATGAAAAGAATTAAAACAATTGAGTCTGGAAAGGAATACTGTCTGGTGGTAAGAACATGGGACTCAGAGTCAGACTGTGGGTTCCATTCCCAGCATCTCCACTGACTCACCATGTAAACCTGAGCTTCAATTTCCACTTGTAAAGGAGAAGGGACTTTTTTTGAGCCTTGGGCCTAGGGGCTTGTTTGATTTGTTTGTAATTCTTTGAGATTGAGAGAATTTTATTTCACAGCAGTGTTTTCCAGTCTACTAGTTTGGGTGTGACTCCTCCTTGAATCACAGCATTTGATGATTAGGGAAGAACGGACCTTTGAGAGCAGGGATAATAATAATCATAATAATAATGGTATTTGCTAAGCACTTACTATGTGCCAAGCTCTGTTCTAAGCGCCGGGGTAGATATAAGGTAATCAGGTCGTCCCACATGGGGCTCACAATCTTAATCCCCATATTCCAGATGAGGTCACTGGGGCACAGAGAGGTTAAGTGGCGAAGCCGGGATTAGAACCCATGTCCTCTGATTCCCAGACTTGGGCTCTTGCCACTAAGCCACGCTACTTCTCTACCAACTCTGTACTCTCCCAAGCATTTAGTTAAATGCTCTGCAGGATGTAAATGCTCAGTACAGTGCTCTGCACAAATTAAGCCCTCCGTAAATACCATGGATTGATTGGTTAACAGTGCATTCAACCCATTCCTCTTGACAGTGAGAAGAAACATCTGACCATTGGATTTAATGCCCTCCATCAACTCTTACCCTCTTATCGGCTCCCTTTGCCTACCGTATCCCAGCCTGCACTTCTCATTCCTCTCAAAAAAGTCTCCTCACTGTTCCTCATTTTCATTTTCCATTCCCCGCCCTCTTACTCAAGCCCTTTCTCTTTCCTGGGACTCCTTCTTCAAATCCACCGGAACACAGCTCTCCCTATAGTCAGAACCCTTCTGGAATCCAATCTCCTCCAGGAAGTGTTGCTGGATTAATTTTTCTTCTCCCCAGGTCAAAATACCACCTCTGTACTTGTATACCTTCAGCCACCAGTGATCTCTTTGTATATATCCATTTACCTACACTTTTATCCCCTTATCTGTCAATTCTAGAGGTGGTTGATGGATTTATATGAATCAGGGCCCTGGAAGCTGATCGGAGAAGATTAAGATGTCCTAATCAGTAGCTTTAAGCAGTGTTCAAAGTTTCACCGAACTCAGCGGTGATGGTTCCTCACAAGTCCTCCCCCGCCCCCCGAATAAAATGCTTAATTTAGTTTTCACCCAGCCAGTTCCTCTTTAGGGTAAATTAGTCATTTTGGAAAGAGTATTTCTTTTGGAGTCACCAGGGAACAATTTGGTGCGCTAGAACAATGGGCAGTTTGCAAAAGGATATCCTTTCTGTCCTGAAAGAGTTTACGCACCTTCAATCAATCAATCAATCAATCGTATTTATTGAGCGCTTACTGTGTGCAGAGCACTGTACTAAGCGCTTGGGAAGTACAAGTCGGCAACACATAGAGACAGTCCCTACCCAACAGCGGGCTCACAGTCTAGAAGGGGGAGACAGAGAACAAAACCAAACATACTAACAAAATAAAATAAATAGAATAGATATGTACAAGTAAGATAAATAAATAAATAAATAGAATAATACCACTATTATTCTTATTACCTTTGCCTGACCAGAGTTGTGCAGAAGTTCATTTTTCCAGATGGGCGTCTATAAAATGGCATTTCAAAACCACTGTAGTCTTTCCAGAGTGGGGGACTCCTTCTAGGAGGATCCTTATGGGTATAGAGAGTACTGACCGCTAAGGCAGGTAGGCAGATGAGTGTTTTCTGCAGATTACCTCATAATAGCGAGAGATAACAGAGCTCCACATCCCCTTTCTGTCTTTTGCCTAACTGGCAATGGTTATTTAAATAGGCAGTGATCCAAAGAGACTGTCAGTCTGGGTGACTGTGCCCTTTAACTGCTGCTATCCGGAACCAAAACCTTCCTTGCGTCCCTCTTTGCATATTGTCTAGGGAAAGAAGGAGTCCATGTAATGGAAAAAAAAATGGAATCACTCCCTTGGAAATTGTGGTCATTTCTTTAAGCATTTTGTTCTTGCGGAGGGCTGCATAAATGTTAAATAATCCTCATTGTTTATTCAGAAATGAAGCAGCATGACCGGGTAGAATGAGCAAGTGTCTGGGAGTCAGAGGATCTGGGCTTTAATTCCAGCCCCTTGCTTGCTGGGTGACTTTGGTAAAGCCACTTAACTTCTCTGTGCCTTAGTTTTCTCATCTGTAAAATGGGGGTTCATACTTTGCTCTCCCTCCTCCTTAGACTGTGAGCCTCATGTGGACAGGGACTTTGTCCGACCTGATTAATTTGTATCTACCCCAGCACCTAGTACAGTGCTTGGCAAAGAATAAGAGCTTAACAAACACCACAATTATTATTCAAATAAAGCATATTGTCAGCCCATCAATCAGCGGTATTTATTGAGCTCTTGCAGTGTGTGGAGTGCTGTACTAAGTGCTTGGCAGAGAACAGTTCAGTAGTGTTGACAGACATGTTCCTTGAGCTTACAGCCTTGAGGGGAAGACAAACTTTAAAATAAATTATTGATAGGAAAAATGTGAGAGTACAGTGGTATATAAATAAGTGCATTGCAACTGGGGTGAAAATCAAGTGCTTTAAGGGGTAATAATAATTATAATAATGATGGCATTTGTTAAGTGCTTACTATGTGCAAAACACTGTTCTAAGCACGGGGGATACAAGGTGATCAAGTTGTCCCACGTGGGGCTCACAGTCTTAATCCCCATTTTACAGATAAGGTAACTGAGGCTCAGAGAAGTTAAGTGACTTGCCCAAGGTCACACAACAGACATGTGGTGGAGCCGGGATTCGAACCCATGACCTCTGGCTCCAAAGCCCGTGCTCTTTCCACTGAGCCACACTGCTTCTCTATTCATTCATCCATTCATTCAGTCAGTCAGTCGTATTGAGTGCTTATTGTGTGCAGAGCACTGTACTAAGCACTTGGGAAGTACAGATATATTGTATAGATCCAAGTGCATAGATGATGCAGAAGTGGGGTGGCAAATGGGAATTGAGGGCCCTGTCAGGGACGACCTTGTCACTGGAGCACTCACCCAACTCGCCCACTCCTATCGTACCTCACTGATTTCTTACTGCAACCCAACCCACTCACTTCGCTCCTCTAATGCCAACAACTTATTCGCTGTACCTCAAAATCATCTCTCTCTCCACCGATTGACCTCTCTCCCATATCCTACCTCTGGCCTGGAAGTTCCTCCCCCTTCATATCCAACACACCACCGCTCTGCCTACCCTTAAAACCTTATTAAAATAACTTCTCCTCCAAGAAGCCTTCCCCAACTAAACCCTCATTTCCCATACTCCCTCTCCCTTCTTGGTCACCCTTGGATTTGTACCCTTTGTTCACCCTCAGCCCCACAGTACTTTCGTAATTGTCTGTAATTTAAAGTCTGCTTCCCCCTCCGGACTGTAAGCACTTTGTGGGCAGGGAACATTTCTGCCAACTCTGTTACAGTGTGCTCTCTCAAGCGCTTAGTACAGTGCTCTGCACACAGCAAGCGCTCAATAAATACAATTGAATGAATGAATGAGTTTACAAGGCAGCACCAACCCCTGGGTCTGCCTCTCTGTTAAAAGTTCAAGAGTTAAACTGATTTAGAACCATTGTTTCAAAAGAGAAAATTTTAAAAATACATAACTTTGTCAGCCATCTAGCTTTTTTCTAAATGTGATTTCTTATTCATTGCAAGGAATCAGAGTGTTCAGTTGTGTTGCCTTTTTATTGTGTTGCCCTTTTATCTCTTGAAAATCATTTCCTCTTCTCGCAAATCTTAGTTTTCCTGTTGACCCACCATGAAGTGGGGGGGAGGGGAAAGGAAAAGATACGATTTGTTTTTGAGAACTGAACTATCTGTAAAATGACTTCCTTTTGTTTGGTACAAAAGTTTAGATTTCAAACACCAAGTTTAGGGATCTGTGCCCTGGAGGAAGGAACTGTGTCATCCTTCACTCATCCTGTACCCACAAGCTGACAGCTGCTCAGAGAATTTTCTCCTATCACTTCTGGCATTGCTTTCACTGCTCCTCTTCCTGAAGTTCATCACTCATGTCATTGATTTCCGACACACACCGAATCAGGTTTTAGCGGTATGAACTGTTTTTAAAGGTACAGAAGCAGACTGCAAATGTTTGTGTGAACATCTGTGATTGGTTTTAGAACTGTAGGGAAATGCCAGGTTTAACCAATAAAGCCTCTTCAATGGGCTGTTTACCCAGGGATCCTACACGTCCCACCCGAAATTGAACTGCCACAATAAGCCATTTTCCAAAAGTTGTCAATAGCTCTTTTCTTTGTGCACCACATTTCATGAAGTCTAGAAGAACAGCATGAATTACTTGCTAATTCAGATTATCTGAGGGTTGGAGGGCCAGGGAACATGGATCCTTGAAAGTTAAGAATAACCTCCATATGGATTTTAGCCAGTAGTTCTAGCATCTTTCCCTTCCAAACAACTGGGTATGAGAATTTTTTTTTAAATGCCATTTAAGTATTTTCTATGTGCCAGGCACTCTTCTACGCAGTAGGAGATATATAATCCAGAAGGAAACAGTCCACGTCTCACATGGGCTTCACAGTATTAATCCTCATTTTACAGATGGAGGTAACAGGCACAGAGAAATTAGGTAACTTGCCCTAATAATAATAATAATAATAATGGTATTTGTTAAGCACTTACTATGTGCAAAGCACTGTTCTAAGCGCTGGGATAGATACAAGGAAATCAGGTTGTTCCACGTGGGGCTCACAGTCTTCATCCCCATTTTCAGATGAGGGAACTGAAGCACAGAGAAGTTGTGACTTTAATTCATTCATTCATTCAATCGTATTTATTGAGCGCTTACTGTGTGCAGAGCACTGCACTAAGCGCTTGGAAAGTACAGTTCGGCAACAGATAGAGACAGTCCCTATCCAACAATGGGCAAGGTCACACAGCTGACCAGTGGCGGAGTTGGGATTAGAACCCATGACCTCTGACTCCCAAGCTCGGGCTCTTTTCATTAAGCCATGCTGTTTCTCAGCCGAAAAGTGGGGCTACAGCAGACAAGTAGTGGAGCCGGGATTATGTATATTATACCTGTATATTATACCTGTATATATGTATATATGTTTGTACATATTTATTACTCTATTTATTTATTTTACTTGTACATATCTATTCTATTTTATTTTGTTAGTATGTTTGGTTTTGTTCTCTGTCTCCCCCTTTTAGACTGTGAGCCCACTGTTGGGTAGGGACTGTCTCTATATGTTGCCAACTTGTACTTCCCAAGCGCTTAGTACAGTGCTCTGCACACAGTAAGTGCTCAATAAATATGATTGATTGATTGATTGATTGATTAAAACCCAGATTCTTCTGACTCCCGTGCCCATGCTCTATCTACTAGGCCATGCTGACTTGATTTGAGTTTTCAGACCTCTCGGTCCATGAACCCATGTCCAGGTGGAGGTACTAATAAATTGTAAAATGTCCAAAAAGCTGGCCACAGGAGGCAGAAGGCGATGGAGCAAGGGCCTTGGATATTTACCCTCTGCCTAATTAAGAGTTGGGCGCAGAAGAGAATCTCAAGGCCATAAGAGATTGGTAATTAAATACAGAATACTACTCAGATGCATTGCACTTTAGAATATTAATTGCTAATGACTGACACTGACCTTTTCAGAGCCAGCTATCCAGGTCCCTTTATAGGTAGCTCCTTTTGGAAAATTAATTCAAGTAACTTCATTCACAATTTTTAAAGTTAGGATGCAGTGGATTTTCACACGTAGTTATCTTAAATCCTTAAATATTGTTTTTGTTGATCCCTGTTCATTAGATTCAGTAGCCACTGTTCTAGCCTCTCCTCAGTTTGCATTTGAATAGTAGCATGCATTTGGCCCAAGCTTTTCGAAGTATTTAATCGATCAATCAATCCTATTTATTGAGCACTTACTGTGTGCAGAGCACTGTACTAAGCACCTGGAAGGGTATAATATAACAGTTGGTAGACATATTCCCTGCGTGGAAGTCCATTAGGATTGCCAAATCATAATTTTTTTTTTCTAGTGAAATGAATTTGCCTTTTTTCTCTACAAGAGAGTTTTTCAGTCCTTCAAGAAAATGACTTCTTTCATTATTTAGACCTTATGGGTATTCTTGAATTCACCCAAATAAACTCCCATTTGAATCAGGAGATTTCACCTTTCTCATAACAGTATGTGAGGGATCTTCGTTTGATGTGCGATTTATACCAGGGGACACAAGAAAAGTAATTTACCTTTGGTTGTACTATTTAAATGGGTGGTTGACTATATAGCTGGTAGGTGCCCATTTGAAAGCATAGCTCTCCATGGAGTTGTAGAAGGCTCATTTGGCTTATTCCATCTGTGTCTGCATTTGTTGTAGCCTATGACTTTTTCCCATATGGGAGTCTTTCTTAAATATGAATTCTAGGATTGAATGGGAATTTCCATTCAGCATTGAAAGTAGTCCAGCTCTGCTCATCTTCAGGTATTTTCATTTTTTAGGATGCTTTCTAAATTATTTTCAGTGAATTATCTTAATCCCTTCAGACCTTTATTTCTTCATGAGTTAGTTTTTCTTTTGTGGGGTTCTGGGTTTTGTGAAACATAGATAAGCACACTTTCATTTGTTTTGTGTTACCCTGAATCTCTTCCACATGGATAGTTCCCAATGACCTTAGAGGGAGCAGTGCGTATGGAAGAGATACACAGGCAAAATAAAGAAAAACTTAAACTTTGAATCTCTACTGGATTAATGTCTGATCCTAAAGGTGGCGTAGACTAAGGGGAATGCTCTCTGAGTCTAAAATTCCCTCACACATTACCCCTAATTTCACAGTAGAAAAAGACTTGGACTGTTTAAAATAGATACGGTGCATAAATAGATGGGTGCTCAATGGCTGAGGTAAGGAATTGTAAGGAAGTGGACCTGAGGAAATGTATCAGAGCTTTTAAAATAATCAGTTTAAACAATGTGGCATCAATTGCTGGGTACAATTAAGATGAAGGTGACTTCACCTGAACAAAAAGTTTATGCTGAACGTAAGGCTGGTCAACATTTTCTTGCATGGGGTTAATGCATTTTCACTCAGTCGAACCCCCAATGTAAGCACATTTTGTGGCATGGTGATTTATTTCATCTTCTGTTTTCAGAGTGTTTGCAGACTGCTTCAGCTTTCAGATGTGTTTTAGTCCAAATAAAGGCATTTCAAGGAGTTTAAGGACAAAATTCTGTGATTTCTTCGGAAAATTAAAAATTCCGAAGGAGTTTCCAAACTACCCATCAAGTGCCATTCTAGTCAGGTTAGGCTTGCCAAGTCTACCATGATTTGTTCTTATAAAGAAAGAGAATGTAGTCTTTTTTTTTTTTTTTTTTTTACAAAACATGACATTGATACTTCATTGCATTCTTAATTTTCATTTTTTTCCATTGATCCCAGCTATCTTGATGTGCTGCTTCCGTTGACTCTATCCTTAATATGAGAGATTAATTCACTATGAAATTTATTTTTCTTTAATTGCATAGCTGTTTCCAGCAA
This sequence comes from Tachyglossus aculeatus, assembly GCF_015852505.1. NCBI lineage: Eukaryota > Metazoa > Chordata > Mammalia > Monotremata > Tachyglossidae > Tachyglossus > Tachyglossus aculeatus. Next base: position 6,936,592 of record NC_052081.1, read on the forward strand.
AACACAACCACTTATAACCACTGTAAGACTCATTTTCTGGAAGATGTTTTCTGGAAGAATTACCCTGATCCTGAAAGCAATTTCATGCTTGACTACTATTGTTAGTCTTGAACAATAATTTTCTGATATCGAGATACATTGTCTCAATTATTTTTCAGAAGTAGACCTCTCAGCTATTCCCCAGTGTCAAGTTCCCCTACAATCCTTGTCAAAGTTAAACATTTACCTCCTTTCCCTTGAGGAGACTGGGTGGGGTTTCTGGGCCAACTCCAATAGGAATGGCTTTGAAATGGCGCAAGATATCCTTGACTAAGTGGTTCCTCAAGTCCCTTCCAGCCCCCTGGAGATTCAGTCTTCAGGGTTTCCCACTACATATTCTTGACCAAAACCAAGACTGTGGAAAGACTTCAAACAGTAGTTGTTTACTGAGTGCCTGCTGTATGCAGAGCTTTCTATTAAGTAGTTGGGAGCAGGCAACAGAGTTAAAAGGTATCACTCCTGTCCTCAAGGGTTCAGTATATATCATATTTCTCCCCACCTACCCAGCACCACTCCTTGTTTCTTGGGTGGAAGGGGAAAGCGAATCCCCTAGCTTTTTATTTTTTGCTATTTTAATGGTATATTTTCAAATTTGGAAGCCATATAGATGCTACACTCAGTCTCCCTTACAGATTCTTATTCTAGATTTATCTCCTTGATTTCTCTTTGTTCCGCTTTGTTTAGGCTTCCTCTTTTCAGCAATGTCTGATTCATTTTTCACATATCCCGGGGTTGGACAAAAGTGGGGAGAGTGGAGAAGCTGAGAAGGAGGAGCGATGTGTGTTTTTTTTCCCCGGCCCTCCTCCTTCCTCTGCTCCAGGGAACCACTTTCATAATCCCTCCCTGAATCCCAAATGGCTATGTGGAGTGATGAGTGGGCGTGACCAGTAATAGGGATGTGCAAAACTGCCATGTAATGCTGAGGGAACAATTAATCTAGTCTATCACTACTGTTGCGCTTCATTTCCCTCTTTGCTCTTTCCTTCTTTGTTGGGTTTTCTAAAGGAGATTTTTTTTCCTCCTCTCTTCGCAGGCTGGCTGTACTCTATAGACAAACCAGGCAACTATTCAACAAGCGGTTTCTCTTTTCTCTTTCCAACTTCCTCTTGCCTTATAATTGACCTGCGTCTGTGCCCATTCCTTTGGTTTCGGCCACCAAACTATCTTGGAGTGTTCTTTTCCCTCCCTCCCTCCCCTCCACCCCATACTTTTTAAACACTCTCCTTTCTTCAGTCCACAAAACAAATCCTTTCCCTTTCTGCTTCAGTATTCCCTTGACCCATATCTTATCTACTTTCCTCCAAAGATCATTTCTCCATCTCTCAATCGTATCAGTGGGTAATAGAGACATTATATTTGCTTTCTGGCTCACCACTTCCTCTAAGGTGAATGAAAATTGACCACCCCTTCTAGTGTGGGTATGGAATCTAGGAACAGGAACTTGGAACAGGAACTTGAGAGGGAAGGAACTGGCAATGCCAGCAAGTGTAGGCACTCCTCCAGGACACCTCCCAAACCTAGAAAGCTGAGCATGGAATGAAAATGAAAGTATCCGAATCTGTATTTCTCCCATGGCATTTCCTTATAATGCTATATTCATATATTGTCCCAGGCAGGACTTTTTTCTTTTCTTGAAGGACTGCACCAGAATAGCAGAGTGAACAATTTCATTTTAAAGGGGCTTAATGAATGACAAAAAGATATAAACATAGGGAAGGGGGTATCAACGGTCCAGAATAAAGGGACGGAGTGATAGAGCAATCCTTTAAGCTAGGGAAAAAGGATTTTGAAGAGCCACTCTGCCCTTACCACAAACAGATATTCAGAGGCTCCCAACTCCAATTTCTAGGACCAACATTACTGATAATCTCATCTAGCTCTTCTCTGTTAATTATCACAGGCAAGTTTTAGCCTGAGTGTCAGTAGTTTCTAAATGTTTTTGTTGAAGAACAAAATCATTTGTTGTAAGTCAAATCCACTTGGATCCCTCACTAATATTTTGATCTGATAGTTTTCCATCTCTTTCCAATCAAATCTTTCTTTAGTGATACTAATAAGGAACAAAACTCACAGGCTTGAGTTTGATCCTTTCTACTATCTAACATCTCTCTGTGAAAATGTTATTGAGGAGCCTTACTGGCCAAGGGGCTGGTAGCAGATCAGAAGAGGAGATATGCAAGGCATGAACAAGAGGTCCCAATGGAGAAAAGGCCCCCATTGGAAAGCTCAGTGATTTAAGCTTTTTAAGTGCTCAATTATATTGACATTAAACTGAATAATGAATGTTTGCCTGCATACATAAATAGATGTGTCTACACGATCAAAGCCAACTCTACAATATGTATGTACACACCCACACAATTATTTTTAATTTTCAAAGACAATCTAATGACAGTGAGATCCTATCCACGCATACACTTTTGGCTGCAAAGATTGGTGCATGATTGCACTTAGTACAGAGTTTTGCACCCACTAAGCTCTCAGTAAATACCATTGGTTGATTGACAAGACACTCCACCATTGTCCTTTGCTTCACTAATGTGTATGTCACTTGCCATGCCAGTTACAGCTTTCAAATCCACCCGTTGGTATTCCGATGTCCCCAGACCCTCTGCTCGAGGGGAGAACTTTTCTACATAGTGTAGTTTCAAATCACAAAGGTTATTCTTCATTCTACTTCACCTTCCATCTCTTCATTAGTTTCCCTTAGCTTTGCAACCTCTTCCTATCTCCTAATCTTCCAGCACAGAAACCTAAGCAACCTACGGGTTGGTTTGGCACATTGTAAGCAATGACAGTCTGGTTATTCACATTTGCAGAATGAGAACTGGTAATGGTTTGAGCAAAGTATGCTGATATGGGAGAAATTGTCTCAATTTTGAGTGTGTTTTTAATTATGTAAGTATTATTTAGGCTAAGAATTGCATTCTTCATTGTTTCCAGAAAGTGACAATTAAACGTGTCTGTTGGTTCCCACTCTAATTAGGTGATTCGAAAGGGCTGGTTAACCATCAACAACATTGGCATCATGAAAGGAGGATCCAAGGAGTACTGGTTTGTTCTGACTGCTGAGAGCTTATCCTGGTATAAAGATGATGAGGTAAGGAATATAGTCATTTATATACTTACTTTTGGATTTCCAAAATTCTTACCTTATGGCATATTAAAATTAAAACAATTTTAATACTAGATACACACATACACATTTGTACATATATATGTACATGCATATGTATACACACACACACACACACACACAGGAGCAAGAATACAGTAGGGTAAAAGCAAGAAATTTCACATCTGCCCTTAGTTTAATGAAAGTTATTTTTGAGGCTGTTGCTGTGAAAGAGGTTGGAGGCGAAAGCCTTAAAAAAATGTGGGGATGGCCCCAACTACTCTGTCAAAGATTCTTAAGGAGCTATAATACATGAGCCAAACTCTCCTCACCGCAGAGGAGGACAAGCTGTTGTAAATCCATGATTCACAGGTAGGGTCACGTGACCTAACTTTGTGTTTCCAGCTTATTGGCAGGTCGAGCACCATTTGGGAACAGGCGAGTGGGCACTCTGAGCACATAGCTCCTCTTTAAGATCTCCCTTTATGTATCAGAGAGGGAGTGAGATGGATACTGAGAGTATCTGCAGAGACAATCCCCGTTAGGTGTTCTCTACCTGAAGCACATTTAAGCCTGGTTCCAACAGAGAATACAAGATAGGGTGGAGGGAAAGCTATTTTTCCTCTGTGGTTCTGGGAGAGTGCCTGGAGAAGTCGGGGAGAAGGAACGGGAGATGTCAGGAAAGAATAACAGCCACTGTATGTAAGTGCTTTGAGTGCCTAATAATGTGTCAAAAAGCACAAATGATGGTGGTTTTTACTGACTTTTGGTTTCATATTTGATCCCTTTCCTGTGCTTGACTGTTTCCTCATTTAAGGCAAATGGTCACCAACATGTGGACTACCATTTATTCATAGCAGTAGCAGTTAAAGTGCTCCAGCTCTGCTTCTCCTCAGGTTTCAGTAGATTTGGCTAGACTTAACAGTGTATGATGCTGATTATTTAGGCTGAAAGAATCAGCTTCGGGGTTGACAAGTTCACACTTTTGGCCTGATAAACTTTCAAGGCCTTGCTAATATAACACTTGAATGCTATGCAATGAGGAACCATTGTGCCTGTATTACTGCTGCTGCTATTACTACTACTAAATAAACTTGTTGCTTCCACTAAAGAAAATAACCCCTATTTTAAAAGGAGCTTACGGAAATGTTTATGAGGTTGGATAATTTCAGAGCTGTCAATGAAAAATGTTCCAGATAATCCAAGATTCAGATTCTGGGCTATTTTGGGGGAGGGATCTTTTTGTTTTGGTTTCACTTTTGGAGTGCTAAGTATAAACTCTGGCTTCCTATTGATTCTTTGGACTTACCAGAAATAACTTACAGAATTTAGAAAACAATGTGATGTAGCTGTAACTGTAAAACTAACTTAATGCTTCCACTGGGGAAAAAAAGAAAATGCAAAATCCTCTGGAATGTTTCAAGGCAAACATGTCCTATACATTCCTGTGGATGGTCCACGTATGCAGTTATACATTCATTCATAGGTTGCATTTTTTAAAAAGCTGAAAATGACTTAAACCTTTGTAAAATTTCTACCAACGAATGCATTTTTATGAAATGGAACAGAAGGAAATGAGATAGGTGACCAGAACTCTTGCTGTTATTTTCTTGCAGATACAGTTCAGGAACAGGCTTCCAGGGAATTTTGTTCCAAGAATAGGGAGGAGAAAAAAGGCAGGAAAGAGAAGGGCTGAGGCAGATTGGGAGAGACATACAACGTTCTCAGTTCAGAGCATGTTTTAAAGCATCACGGCTTCTAGTGCGTCTCCTAGGTAGAAAGTAACTCAGTGTGTTAACTTTCTGTCTGTGTGTAATAGCCAGCAAAAATACGTATTACTCTGAGTAGTAAACAAGCATTTGGTTTGAGTAATATGAGCTTGTTATAAACTAGTTACTCCCAGCGCACTGTAGCCAGGGAGCACCACCCAAAATGGATATAGCTACATAGGAAGTACTGAAGACAAGTATGTGTCTGATAAACAACTTTAAATATAGAAAAGAGATGCAGCAATGATTAAGTATCATCATTATCATCATAATGATAAGCAGTTGCATGAGAAGCAGCATGGCTCAGTGGAAAGAGCGTGGGCTGGAAGTCAGAGGTCAGGGGTTTGAATTCTGGCTCAGCTACTTGTCAGCTGTGTGACCTTGGGCAAGCCACTTAACTTCTCTGTTCCTCAGTTACCTCATCTGTAAAATCAGGATGAAGACTGTGAGCCCCACGTGGGACAACCTGATCACCTTGTATCCCCCCAGAGCTTAGAACAGTGCTTTGCACATATTTAGCGCTTAACAAATACCATCATCATCATCATCATGACTTCCCCAAGGTCACCCAAAGGGAAACTGGCAGGTTCTTGGGATTAGAACCCAGGTCCTCCGACTCTCAAGCCTATGATCTGACCACTCTGCCACACTGCTTCTCCACAGTCTTAATTGTTCATATTAGTAACTATTTTTTAGAATTCCATTTGGGCCTTTCCACTTCCTGGAATGCTGTAGGTGGATTTTCAGTCAAAGATATTCACCACTGATGACCCAAACCTAGCAGGGAGAACTGAGACTAAAGCCTAGGTTCCCAAGAGCATTTTTCTTTCCACCAGAAGCAGTGTGGCCTAGCCGGGGCCTGGGCGTCAAAGGACCTGGATTCTAATCCCAGCTCTGCTGCTTGACTGCTGTGTGACCTTGAGCAAGTCACCTAACTTCTCTGTGCCTCAATTCCCTCATCTACAAAATGGAGATTCAATACCTGTTCTCCCTCCTACTTAGACTGTGAGCCTCATGTGGGACCTGATTATTTTGTATATATAATGCTTGGCACATAGTAAGCACTTAGCAAATACCACAGTAGTTGTTGTTGTTATTGTTATTATTAGCAGCCCAACACGCAGGGCAATTTGAAGAAATAAGTTACTTTGCTATCCCAAAGTGCAGTATAGGTATATTTGTATTGTTCATACTCATAGGTGGCCTGACTGAACAAAGGAAAAGTCTATGTTCATGAATTCTACATCTCTGATTTCTGCTGCAATCTGGTTTATTTTCATCTCGATAACAATTTTGTGCATCTAATTGTTTTTAAGTTGTGAGTATGAGCATAGGTAATGGAATCACATTTTGGAACCTCCGTTTCATCCTTACTTAATTTTTGTGCCCCTGGAGAATTTAATTGGGCTTCTCTTGCTGCTCTTCTCCTCTGGTATTAACGTCTTAGACATCATTTGAAATGGAAATATAGCTTTGTGTCTTCTCCATTGGCGAATTGTCCCAGTTTTATGAAAATTTCAGAGATAGATACAACATTTTTCTGTTCTACTTTAAAGATATATTTGTAACATGGTAACTTCATGGTTATCTTTCAAAATTACCAAAATCAAAGCACTGGGGTCAAACTTCGTCTACTTGAAAGCAAAGATTTCAGCATTCAGCTGGCCACAGTTTGTGTTTAGGCACAGGTGAGTGAGGTAAAATAATGAGTTTTTCCTGAAAGTCCTGCAGTAGCCAGTCAAGTTAAATGACTAATTTGAAGAGGGCCAAGATTGTTGGGACAGAAACATTTTGGTCTTCATCATTTGCGTATTATGTCTCTCTTACATGTGAGCACACTAGACTGTGAGCTCTTTGCCAGCAGGGAATGTGACTAGCAACTTTGTTGTATTGTACTCTCCCAAATGCTTAGTACAGTTCTGCACTCAATAAGTGCTCTTCCTTGATTGACAGATTGCCCGCACAGATCATTACTGTCCATGACTCTTGCTGAAGCACTGCAAGAAGAGTGAACTTCATACTTTGTTTTGTAACATTAGCTTTATCTCTTGATTAAATGCAAATGTTGACCCTGTTTCGGTAAGAGGGCACAGTGATCCCTGAAAACAGGAAATGGTCAGTTGTATCCTCTTGCTCTTATTTTGCATTGCTGAAGTAATATTTAATATTGTTGAAACATGATCAGCACACCCAAGCTTTTTTTCATCCAAGCAGTCCTGAATTAGACCAGGCATAAACAGGTATATGAAGAACACTTTTTTAGTGGAGAGAAGTAGTTAGTGCTCAATAAATGAATTGATTTATTGATAATACTAGGAAAGAGATTTGGAAGAGAAGTAGGGAAGAAGAGGGGGAAAATAGGACATTTTGTGTTCAAACAATTTGGGTCAGTTCTACTGGACAGTTCTACTGCAGTTAATCCAAATAAGATTTAGAAGCAAAGTGCTTTCAGATTTTCACAGCAGTAAGTCTCAACTTGAGCCCTTTAAATAGATTACTGCTCAAAGCAAGTTCTAGCATGCTCTTGGTATCAAAAAAGAAAGTTCAATTGAAGTCTTTGAGCCACTGCCTAATCATACTGTGATTTTAATGTTTATAACCCCTTTGTTAGTTCATTTTAGATTATTAAAAAATTGCATTACTACTGAGGTGATAAAGGCGTAATAATAGGATTTTAGGGGACTGTAAGCAAATTGTACAGCCTCATATTGCTATGTTTAAAGAAAACTCCAGAAAAGCAATGGAACAGGGAAATTTTTTTACCATCCCCTCTGATGACAAATCCTAAGCTCCATTTTTTGTGGTTTGAGGTGTTTGGATAACATGATAAGGAGATTATTTGGCGTTACCCTGCTGTTTATGCAGCATTGTTTTTGTAGTTCAGAATAACATGGGGCAAACACATTTCTCCTGGGAGGGAATAGAAACACAAGCAAATATCTTTGGGTTTTGTTCCCGGATGTTCAAAGTTGTAGCCTGGGCGGGAGAGGAGAATAGGAGGGAATGATATACTGGAATCCTCATTTCCCTTTCATTTTTCATTTTCACTCAGCTTTCCCAGTCTGAATATTTTGCTGGAAAGTGGTAGAGAGAGGATCATATAGTGTTAACTCATCACTCTATGTACTTTCATTTCCCAGAAGAGCCAAATATTTGTAGGGTGATGAAAATACCCATGCTTTCCAATCCAATCAAAACGGACAACATCACATATGTTATTTGTTCCCTTCACCCTTCTAAAGAGTTAGGAGAATGATACTATATTTTCCTGGCAATTTCAGTTCTTCAAAGTTTGGCTTTTTAGTCATTAAACACCTGAAAGATTATTTAAAATGTTGGAAAAGCTTGCTTCGAAGCCATCTTCTTATTTTCTTGTGAGGCCAGGTTGAGGCCTAGAGGTTCATTAATAGAGCTTTGAAGACATCGGGTGCAGCGTCTGCAAAATAACTTTTGTTTGGATAACTATTTTCTCCCTTCTGTTTTCCTCTAGAATCTATTGGGGCAGTAATTTTTCTGTGGTTGCTTAGGACTGTTGGGGAACCCTGGGAGTTGTTGAACAACTACTCAAAGACGGCTCTTTATGGAGTGGAGCTTTTTGCATCATTCCTACTTGTGAAAATTGAAAGTTTCTGCCGAGTTAAAAAAATACCATGTAAAATATTCAGGGAGACGATAGAACAGTAAGGTATTTATGTTTAGAGAAGTTCATTCGGGCCTCCAATTTGGTGAGTGGTTTCATGGGAAAAATTCAGCGGCATCATTTGTTTCATACTGATTTATTTTAACTAAGGATATATTTTCCCAAGGCCAGATTTCAAAATTTGTTCTTTGTGTTGTTATGTAAAATATTTTGTTTTAATTGTCTCTATACAGCTTACTTTTGGATTAAGCTATTTTAAAGGATATAATTTAAAATTTTGCAAAAATTAAATAAAGCCATGCAACTTGTATTACAGTAGAAAACCACTATAATACAAGCTGTATGGCTTTATTTAAAATTGAGTATGAAATGTTTTGATAACTTAATCGTTAGTAATATTGGAATAATAATAGACCTAAAGGTTGTTTTTTTTCTTCTTTTTTCCAATCCATCCAATCACTCATTTCCATGGAACAAAAAGGATGTGGTTTTTAGTTGTGGTGCGCAGAGAATGTGTGGGTCAACTCTGTAGTATACGCTTCCCAGCATCTAGTACAGTGCCCTGCACATAGTAGCACTCGATAAATGCCCTTGATTGATTGGTTACTTTAGGAATATTGAAAAGACTATAGCCAAAGTTGATAAATCCCCACATTCCCACAGTTCTCCTTTAAACTTGTCTCAATTTGTAAATTTATCTTATTCTAGTTAATGAGCTATTACCTGAAGGTTAGGCCTACCTTCAAATTGTAGAGGGGAAAAAAAAGAAAAATACCTTGCCTTCCTTCTTCCCTCCTCCATTTATTTCAATTCCTGTACTTGATGAGTGAAGTTGAATATATCTCAAATATTACAGAAAATTGAAATTGCACATTGCAGTAGAGTATTCTTGTGATTATTTTTCCACCATAAAAGTTGGAGCACAAAGGCCATTTCTTATGTTAAGCTCCTGTGGTAAACTGTATTTCAGGAAAGAAAAATGTAAGATTTTCCATTTCGTGCCTTTTGGTGGGACGACAGATGGAATGAGGAACAGTGACCTCAACAATGATTAAAAATGTAGTACCGTGCCCTTCTCTTTGGACTATTTTACCTGTGCTAGTGAAAAACATTTATCAAATTTCCCCCACCTCCTGATGTGATCCCTTAAATTGATTTAGTTAGTTTCTGTTAGTCATCTTACAGAAAGATGAGTGTACCCTATGAAGCCAAATAGCATTGAGGGAACCATTTGTTCATTCTCAGCCATGCGTCCAAATGAGATGGAGATGTATTTTGTTGTGTGGATCACAAGGGTGCCGCAAAACAGTTCGCAAAAAAAACCAAAAACATAGTTAGTGCATCAATCATAACAACTAGAGAAAGAGTACTATAAAAAGCACAGAAAAAATTTCAGAAATGGGTTTTATTATATTTTGTAGGCACCACTCAACTCTGGGTGGGTTTTGATGCTCTAACGAAATTAAATCAAGCTGATAATAATAATATACACGGTTTATGTATTGAACCAACAGGCTGACATTCCCAGATACCACCTCCTCCCTCGCTTTCGACCTTTCCCCGTCCCCTTTTTATTGTTTGGTTGTAGCTCTTGGTGTTGATGCTATGGTTTGAGAAGAGCCGCCTTCAGTGGCTGGTTGTCACTCAGGCTGGGTTGTCATGTGACTGCCTGTCTGTGCCTGCTGTACAGGTGAGAGGATGTTCTGCACAGCAAGTGTAGACAGGCAGACACATGACAACTCCGTCCAGCCAGTCCCATGGTTCCATCACAGTTCCTTTGCTCATGGGCTGACACAATCGATTTAGACCACTCCAGACTTGGGGACTTTTCTCTTTATTTTTTTTCCCCTTATTTTATTTTATTTTATTTTATTTTTGGTAGGGAAGGGAAGAAAAACACACAACAAATTAAACCTTAAAACATTATGGAATTACGGAACAAGTATGACATTTGATTTTATTTTTTTTTTTAAAGTGAACATATTACATTTGCTCTAGATGTACCAACGTGGATGTCACTAAACAGAACACTTATATTGAAAACTGGAAAAAAAAAAAAGACTAGACACATGGTTTATTTTTAAATCCAGCTCATGCAACAGTTTGCCCACATGCACTCACAGTGCGAGTAATTGAACCAGATGTTTCTACTCTTCTTGTAAACAGTAGATATTTGAAGGCTGAAGTTCAAGATAAAGATGTGTTTATACATGTTGTTTAGGAGCGCAGGAATAACATAACCTTGCTGTGAAAAAGAAAATTGTCGCATAGGTGGAAGAATCAGCCTTTTCCAACATGTCTCAAGAACACGGACTATTTGGCCCAAATAGGCCCTACTTTGGTATCTGACGGATTTACTCTAGGACTTGCCAAGGGAACACATTTTACCAATATTTTGCTAAGCTCCAGCAAATGATTTAAATTTCTTATTTTCCTTGAAATGCAAACTTTCCAACTGGATGCTAAAATAAAAGTGTAGCCTTGGGCTTAAATTATGAGTCTTTCAATTAACTGCAGAGTATGCCGTAAATCAAAAGTATATAAACAAGCACTCTCTTCAGAAATAAGGAAGTTCAAATGTATTTTGAAAGTTGTTAGTGCTATCCTTGTTTTCTTAACATAAAACAGGACCTTAGACCCCCAAAATACCCTTTAATTTAAAATATGGTTTTTGAAAAAAAATAAAACCTAGCACTTCTGATTTTCTTTATTTCTGACTTGTGTGAAGTAGAATTTTCTTTAAAAATGCTGAATAACGCTGCTGTAAAAACTCACTATTCTATAGCTCTTAACAAGTTTCCTTCTCTTTTTAAACCAAATGCAAATCTCTCAACCATACAGTAAACAGGATTTATCATGTAAGGATCAGATTTCTCAAAGGCAAAGTAGAAAATTTTCAAGTGCTTTTAAAAAAAGTTAAAGAAGCTTTTTTAAATATTAAAAAGTTCAAGTTCTTTTAGCTGTTGACCTGTGAAATTACTTAGCTCAAGGAGAAGCATTTGTGAATGACAGAATAGTTTTGAAATGTGTAAATTGCAATTTTCTACGAACCTGGAAATTTGGTATTTAATGAGGTTAGTAAATTGTAAATGAAATTGAATGTTCTTTATTTGTTATAGTCCCAGTAGAGTATTAGTGGTTCTGCCTCAGCACCAGGAAACAAAAGTATTTCACAAAATTTTAAAGAAATGAATTTAGCCACCTTTTAAATGTTCTCAATCTTGAAAGAAGTTAGAACTAAGTACTATAAAATTTCATTTTGCCACAACTATGATGGGCATTATTTAAAGAGAACAAAAGGAATCATGGGTTAGTTCATTTTATGTAATTTAAAAATAATGAAAGCCATTCAGTGTAGCTTTGCATTCTTTTTCCTTATTACTAATTTAACTTAGGTGAATGTTGCAGCCCTCCCCTTGCCTCCCCCGAAAGAGGACCTATTGGCGATTCAGAAATATTTTGCCCTCCTGTACCATGAATGAAATGCCTGAGAGCCTGTAGCGCAAAGTACTATGTAGACATTTTCATAAGCCATCCTAGTATAATGGAGAAAAATGACTGTGATTATTTTGCAGGAAGCACTTTTTTTTAAGGCAGAAGACAAATTGATATAGAGGTTTATCCTTACATAAGTTTTATGATGTTTGGTCCACAGGTAGGATCCTGCAAGGGATAATTGGACTGTTTAATTCTCAGTTGTATTTATAGGGTAAAAGGTGTTTACCTTTTGGTACAGAGTGAATCTGACTTCCTAACACCTTTTTGTCCTACAGTTAAATAAAAACAAAGTGAAATATTTCATGACATGTTAGGCTCTTCAAAGAAAGTTATCTATAATGATTTATCATACTCCTTAGTACAATGCACGGCCTTTTGATTCACTTCTATGGATCACCTTTTGGAGCTTGTGTGTCTTGATCATGAGAAAAGAAACATGAGAAAGATTTGTACTGTTTTAACTTCTTAAATTATATGTATACGTACAAAGCAGAACTATATTAGTTACCCTAAGGAACCAGCCTTTGCTGGTTAGGGTTAAGATGTGGTTCTTAATTTAGACCCTCTTAGAACAATGGATAATGTTTTCTATCTGGAGGCCTCTTCATATAGGCGAACCTATATGTTCAGATAAGCTGCAGTACCAAGGCCCACTGGATTAAATTAAGAGAGTTTCCATCTTAAATCAGGAATTTCCTGTCTTTTGAGGGTGAAAGCCTGCCCCTAATGTTATTTGAAGTTGAGTTTTCGGGGCGATGAACTTGTAGAGAACTGCAGAAAGGAAGGAGAGTGGAGTTTGTGCATTTTAAGGAGAAAAGAAAAAGGGTCATTCTTAGAGACAAGATACTATCTAACGGGGAATATCTTGTTTTAGTGGTGATGGGGTCTAACGGGAAATGAATGAATGGATTCCGTTACATTATTTTTCTACATTACCAAACTGACCTCTTAGTGTTTCTTTCCTTATTTAATTAAAACGTTTGGACAGAAATGAAAAAAGCACTACAATCCAGAGTTTTGTGCTTAAGGCATTTCCCCACGGAGCTGAAATACTTGGGTGGTCTGAAAGAGGGAGATAGGGGTGAGTAGTATATTTTAGACCTTTTAAAATATAAACACATTAGCCAGGGCCGATATCCTGACTACCACGGATGAACTTCAAACTTAACGAGTTAAGGCAGAAAAAAGATCAGTGGATTTCTTGCTCTGGTAAGCAGTGTTCCTTTGTTTCGGAGGCCTAGTGAATTTTTTTGTGTATGCTACAAAAAATTAAGAGACCGTTACATTGCTCTCTGAATTAAGGAATAAAGTTCTGTAAATTAAAGTCCTGAATCACCCTTCCTCCGAAATGGGAGAGAAAAATTCTCTTAAACATCTATATAATGTTACTCATCAGGCACTGATGGAATTATAACTAAAAATACATTTCATTTCTATGAAGATAGTTGGTTCCTAATAATCCTGTTGTCTCTGGGAAGATTATTTATTTGATTTTTCTCAGCTTATACTCCCCACCAAATTTAAAGATTTGCAGTGCTGGTACTGTTGGTTAGTCAGGCTAGAAATTCATTCATACATTGTCTTCCATTAAAATATTTTATCTGCTTTTAAAAGTCATCTCACCACCTCATATTTCTCCTCCAAACATTTGGCGGGAGGTAGAAATGTAGACAAGCTTAGTGGTGTATTCCAATGTATGTATTCATGATATGTGCATTTACAAACAGCCTCAACTACATTCAGTAGAGATTTATATTAAAATGCCATAAAATTTGAAGACCCAGTACCAGCCCTCCCTTTGCTAAACCACTGATAACGAAGGATAGGTTTTTAGAAATAAGTGTCTTTCCTCACACTGTGGATATTAGAATTTCCTTGCTATTTCTTGCTGACATAGTCTTTCTCCTCTTATCTTTTCTTGCATATTTCAGTCTCCCTCCCTTTTAGTTAAATTCATGCTTAGGATGAAATTCCTTTCAGCCTCCAGACGAAAAGTAAGCAGGAGAGTAAATAGACAGAGGAAGCGTGGGGGTTAGCTTCCTAAAAACAGAGAGGTCATTTAATGTAAAGATTGATGCTACTGATGGACCAGGGGTGAAAGTACACCATTCCCACATGCTAGTTAACTTCCCTTTCTAATTAAGAGAAGTAGATTCTAGCTCTTTTCATTTTATAACAATAATGGCTTCATGCGATAGCATTCTAGCATTGGATCTGTTTATTTACGTGGCTGTGAAAGAAGAAAAAACTAGGGCTCTAGTGCCCTAATAAATTACACAGTTAATTACCAAATATTCCAAGAAGTGAGTTTAATGGAAACTACCAGCTTGCCAATTTCAAATTCTGATTTTGAAGTAAAAACTCAGTGTGATAGTTTTAGTAGTGTGAAAGAGTCTAAAACCAAGAGATCATTTTTGGCCTCTCTAAAAACACCATAAAATAAATAGGATTTCCAGGATATAAAAAATGTTGATAAAAACCACTTTCACACAGTAAAGCATAATAAATTAAGGAAATCTGAAAAAAAATTGTAAAATTCCGTTACTCCTTTTTTCCTCTATAGTAATTGTAATGGCTGGCATTAATAATAATTCTATATAAAATGAGGTTTTGAAGCCTCTGAAAATATTATTTGACTTGATAGTAGAAATTCAGAAAAAAATGGTTTGCACAATCATAAACGGTCAATATAGAAGTAACCATTTTAGCAACAACATCACATCACTATTGTGTAATCTAACTACAGGACACATCAAAAAATGGAGGGAAAAATATAATTGATCTAGAAGCTTTTGGGTAGGTAAGAGGAAGCATTAGAGACACATTCTCTCTACGTGAGTTGCATGATGGCCTATGTGGAAAAATTAGTACTAGGGTAATAATCCTGAAAGGATCATGGTATTCCTGAGCCCAGAGGTGGGGGGAAATGAATTTTTTGGTTAAATGCGTGGCAAATTCTGTTTCTGAATTTAGATTCTTTAGGGATATTTGTTAAGAGTCTAAAGCACAAAAAGTATAGAAATTGCACAGTTATTTTCATTTCAAGGGTGCAAATGTCAGTTCAATATAGAAGAGTTTTGGGACTTTTGGGGGGACCTTTCCCCATGGGGATAGGGGGTTGGTTTTAAGCTGCAGTAGTTTTGTTACCAGTGTTAACTTTAAGGGAGCTGAGTCTGAAGTTCAGCTGGTATCATATTGCAGCCCAGACTTTTGGTATTATTCTCTCCATGGGGATTTCATTCAGCTTGAGGGCTCTCTCCCCTTCCACCCCCACCACCTCCCTCTTCTTCTCCTCCTTTCCAGGGCAGCTGGAGATTCACCAAAGAAAACTTCTGCATTCATTTTCAAATTCCTTTTTTATCAGTGGGATTCTAGACAAAGTAACTTATCGTTTGAAAGGCTCAGAGGAAAAGCCACAGTATAAAATATGGACAGGAGGGTTCAGCTGATGAGCAGCAATCAAATATTCCCTCATTCATCCTGTACTACTCAGATGTAGATCGAGGCGCTCAAAATTACTGTTTCCATTTACTAAGTAGATTGCCCACTCAGTCCACTTGGTTTTGGTGGTCTTTTTAGGGCAAGTTCTTTCTACTTTCTACTTTCTAACTCTCTACTTTGCAAAAAAAAAAAAAATTGTCAAACTCTTTTTATTGTTAGTCACTTTTTATTACTATAAGTTTATATATGTTTTTTCATTTACATTTGCTCTAAGTAACTGTAACTGTTAGAATATCTTCCCCAACAATTACGTTTTTAGGAATATGATAACTAATCGAACTATTGTTTTTTTCAGTAAGTTTCAGAAGTGTATTGCCCATCCCTCATTTTAGAATGTTTGAATGGGA